>NC_077242.1:20081762-20415096 GCF_947179165.1 Solanum dulcamara
GCAGTATTCTAGTGCTTTCCTGGTACCCTTTGGCTCTTCACACTTGAGTGGCGGTGCATTCACTTCTTACTCATTATTTTGTCAAGGTCCCAACTATTTGATGTTCCTCAACGAAATTAATGTGTTTCCAAAGTTGTCTAATTAAGAGTAGAATCTCACATGAAAGCTGCCCACTATTAATAAATATCTTTAAAGACGTTACGACTAAAATGAGGATGGAAATGGTTCTTCCTCCAAAAAATTGAACGCCTATAAATGCATTCTCATCAATTCACCAACCCCTACCATTAAAGAAATCACAGCTAATATAACCCTCTCTGTTTCTTGTGCCCTCATAATAAATACTACCTTTTTCACATTGCCCCCTACCAACAGCCTATAACACATACATTCACAAGAAATCATTAGTGTAATACTACTAAGAAATGATGAAAACTCTACTTGTTGCTCTTTTTCTCCTCCATCTAATTTCACCAATAAGCACATCCTCCAGTGGCATTGTCCGCACATCTTGCGTGCACGCCAGTTATCCGACAATTTGCATCAGAACACTCTCTTCCTACTCTGGTTCAGCCATCAACACTCCACAAGATTTAGCTGAAGCCGCTGTGAAAGTCAGCCTTTCCCGAGCCCAGAAAGCGTCCCGCTTCCTGTCGGAGTTGAAAGTGGAAAGCAAAAGAGAGAAAGGAGCATTGAGTGATTGTGTAGAACAGATGGGAGACTCAGTGGATGAGCTGAGGAAGAGTGTGTCAGAACTGAAGCATCTCCGTAGAGGGAATGCATTCAAGTGGCAAATGAGCAATTTGGAGACTTGGGTCAGTGCTGCTTTGACAAATGAAGACACATGTCTTGATGGGTTTAAGGAAATTGATGGCAAAATTAGGTCTGATGTGAAACGCAAGATTACAAATGTTGCTAGAGTTACTAGTAATGCACTCTACCTCATCAACCAACTTGATGACTCTCCCAACAAAAGTCCTCATCCTTGATCATTAATTAATTCCTTAATTAACATTACCAGGTTAGTTAATTGGTTGTCCTTTTTCTTTTTTCTGTGGTAACTATGTATTTTATAAGTTAAACCAGTATTATTAATGGTGCAATTGTAATGTAAGAATTGTCTAAATTCCAGTACTTTGGGCCTGTTCTTATTTGATTTTACTAGACAACTTATCTCATTCTTGACACGGGTTAATATTTGTTGGATCTATCGAATTTTGCCCTAAATTTTTGGCATAATACATAAATATGCCTTTTAATTTGGCCTTATTTTACATTTATGTCCTTTAACTTTAGGTGTGTACAAGTAGACACTTAAACTTATATAAAATTGAACAAGTAGACACACATGTCCTACATGATACAATACACGCAGGACGTCATGTATGACACAAAATTGCCATGTAGGATGTCATATAGGGTGAATGTGTCTATTTGTTCAAGTTTTGAATAGTTAAAGTGTTTATTTGTGCATTAGTAAAGTTAAAGGTCATAATTGTCAAATACAAGTTAAAGGTCATATTTATGTATTATACTTAAAAAAATTTAACTGTTCTAAATAAATAAATTAAAGCGGGAGAGTATTTTGTGAGAGAAAAGACGAAGTACAATTACTTGTATCTTATTAAGTGACTTCATAGTGTGATAATCATTTTACACTGTCAATCTAGTTTTTGTTTTTAAAAAAAGACTAAGTACAATTATTATAAGCTTGTTTTCTCTAGTAAAAAAGAATCACCACTATTAAATGCATGTAATGTTCCTACAATAATCACCATGTACGATTCTAAAAAAAAAAAAAATCTATGGTGAGTGGTGTTTAACCCAAATATTGGTTAAAAGAGAATCCAATATAATCCAATTGTACACGAATCACTACTGCAAAAAGACAAAAAAAAAAAGGGTAGTTTGACAAAGTTTGACTTCACTTCTTTTTAAATTTTAACATATATATGTTAGTTAACTGTATTGAAAAATATTAAACAGTAACAGAAACTTCTGAAAATAATAAAAACAGAATCTGGAAATTTAATGCAAGAACAAAATCGAGCCCACTGACTGCACAGTGTGTCCTTAAGGAAATTATTCCCCTCAAAGTACCCGAGGTTTTGGAATCTTTCCTCCCAAGATAGAACGATTTACTCACCAAAGTAGAGGTACTGCAAATCTTTGATGACTTCGAACCACTTGATGGTTGTATTTCACACGAGTTTTAGGAAGTGCAGAAAGAAGAAGAAGATGGTATATATTCAGAATTTCGTATGGAACATTCTGAGGATTAACAGATATATATATAGACTGTTTACACCTTTTAAGAAAAGGCACCTGTTGGGAAAAGGTTTGCCTGTTGAGAAAAGGTTTGCAACTTTTCGGACAAGGTTGCAACCTTTCAAAAATCCGTTGGAAAAAACGGAGGGAAATTTTAAATTAATCCGGGAAAGAAACGGGTCGCGGGTCAGGATTTTTTCCACTTAATTAATTAAATAAATAAATAATATTAATTAATTAATTAAAAATTTAAAGAAAATTTGGTCCAAAAAGATTATCAATCAATCATATCAATTGACCAAATCCGAATCCGAATCCGAATCTGAAGCCGAAGCCGAAGTCGAAGCCGAGCGAGCGACGACGACGACGGCGCGAGGGGAGACCCTCTTCTTGACCCTTTAGCAACATGAATGAGTGCTTCTATTTTTAAATAGGAGACTTTTCATTTCCACCACCTATGTAGGACCAAAGCTTATTTATTAAAGTAAGAGAGAACATATCATTTCCTCTCCACTTCTTTTTCCCTCAATTTCTCATTCAACCTATCAATTAAACCCAACAATATATATATACAGAGAGAGAAAAATTATTAACTATTTTTATTTTTCTCTTTACAAATCATGAATAAATATAAAGTGACTATATTTATAAATACACGTGTGAAAATTAAACCAAACTACCATATAAAAATTACAGTTAATAATGTTTCTGTAAAAATAAGAAAATATTGTCTCACTGATAATATAGTCATAAATAATGAAAAGTATAAGATATATTTTAAACAAGAGAATGACATAAAATATTTTTGTAATTTGTTTTAATAAATAGACCCAATTTAAGTGATGGAAAATATTCTTGTTGTCAAATCCTAGATCCTCGGAATTTACAACATCTTGATCTAGTTCTAATTATTTGTTAACTATAGATGAAGGAATTTGTAAACTTGAAAAGAAGGGAACTGAGGAATATATTGGGAATCATTGCTAGAAATAAGGATTGAATTTCTTATTTTCTTCTTAGTTCAATCACGAGTTGAAGGTTTGCGATAGATCTTGACCTTGGTTTCGTAGGAGCAAGTCAGAAAGATTGAGAAATAGAATATGAGTTAAAGGAAGTCACTAAATGGTTTGAAATGAAATTTATTGTGAGATTTTGAAATTTTAGATTCTTTTTGGACCATTTAAAAGTACCCGTTAGATTAAATTTTTTAATCTTTGTATATTTTACTTCTTTAAAGAAAACCAACATTTTGTTTATTTGTTGGGTGGCCTGGAGTACATTGTTCTTGCTGGGGTGACAAGCGAAGTTGTGTGAAAAAAATTGCTCCTATTCTCTTGAGTGTGAGACTTGTCAAGGCTACCGAAATAGCTATTTTATTTTATCCTAAAATCTCAAAATCTCACAATAAATTTCATTTCAAACCATTTAGTGACTTCCTTTAACTCATATTCCTCAGTTCCCTTCTTTTCAAGTTTACAAATTCCTTCATCTATAGTTAACAAATAATTAGAACTAGATCAAGATGTTATAAATTCCGAGGATCTAGGATTTGACAACAAGAATATTTTCCATCACTTAAATCGGGTCTATTTATTAAAACAAATTACAAAAATATTTTATGTCATTCTCCTGTTTAAAATATATCTTATACTTTTCATTATTTTTGACTATATTATCTGTGAGACAATGTTTTCTTATTTTTACAAAAACATTGTTAACTGTAATTTCTAAGTAGTAGTCTGGTTTAATCTTCACATGTTTATTTAAAGATATAGCCTGTAACGCCCCTAATTATTTAAGCTAATTTTCGCATTAAAGTGGTTATTTCTTGATGATATGATCAACTGCTACTGACTCGAATTTTGTTGCGGGAAAAAAAATGCTTTTATTTAGCTACGTTTTCGGGTGATCGGACTTAGAGAGGCCATAAACCTATTAGAATTTGGAAATTTGGGAAAGCTTATAAAATTAAAGTTCTAGGTAATTGAAATACCTTTCCAACCATATGTCGTGGGCTTATATGCGATATCGGGATAAAAAGTTATGGACGTTTTAACGCAGAAAAGTCAAGCAGGGTAATGATTTTGGGCCCAACCCGATTACAAGTCGGATCAGGCCCATTTTCTTTGACATTTAAAGGATGAGTTCAGCTTATCTCTTCCATTGTAGACCATAACTTTCTAGAACATCATAGAGAAAGAGGGAAAGAGAGAGCTTCTAGGCTAAGAAGCCATTTTCTACACAAATTCGAGTCCCGAATTCTGAAGCTCGTGAGGAGAAAGGCGTTGCACGTTACGTTGTCTTCACTTTGAGCTAAAAATCAGCTAGTAAGGAGTGTGTTGTCGTAGTTGTTGCACACCTACGTTAAGATTGAGGTTCTTTTTCTTGTTAACAAGCTTGTTTAGATATTTAACGGATTAAAACGGAGGAAGTAGCATTGTAAACTTGTTTGTTGCTTTGTTGAGACTTATGGATTAGGGGCTATTTTGTTTGGATTAAATGAGTGGAATTAGTTAAGTTATGATGTACAGTGATTGTTGATATTGTTGTTGATATTGTTGAGAAGTAGTTGTTGTCGAAATTGGGGGAATAAACTTTGTTTGCAAACCCATTTTTGGAGGGTACTGTTGTTAGTGCGTTGATGATATCTTTTTGTACAAAATAAATTTTGTGTTGATTTCTTTTGGATTGGAAACTTAAGACATAGATCTAAATGTTTTGTGAAGGGAATAAAGTCCAATTTTGCCGTTTTTAGTTTGCAAACTTAGATACAACCGGACAAGTGTGGCTGTCCAGATTCTCATTTTTAAGTAGCTGTTAGTATTTGGATGATATATTTTTGTACAAAATGATTTTTGCATTGATTTCTTTTAGGTTAAAAACTTAAGACATAGATCTAAAAGTTTCATGAGTGAATAAAAACCAGTTTTGCCGTTTTCAATTCTAAAAGTTAGATACAACCTGAAGTGTTTGGCTTTCCGAATTTACTATTTTAGTAACATAGTTTGGGTGGAAATATTCTAGGCTTATTTTTAATGAAAAATCTTATTTTATGTCAATATTATGGAGATGCTGGGAATTAAAGAGGGCATTTAATAGTATTTTCAAGGTTGTTTATATCATGTACAAATTGAGGAACTTGAGATACGGGTTGGTCTATGGTTTGAACTCCTGAAGTCGTATTGGATTGTGGTATTCTAAAAGGCTGAGGTTTGTATATAAACTCTTGTTTCCTACTAGTATATTGAAAGCCTATCTTGGTATGGTTGCTATTGTCTTGGAATCTGTCTTGTCATGTTGGTATCTTTGGAAATTTGCAAGACACTTTCTTAACTCGCCCACTTGTACGGATTGCTCGATCACTTGACATTCTTATGGACCTTCTCCTTCTTGTGGCTGTGACTTTGTCACTATTGGCATGCCTCTTGTTTCGGACCCTTTGCCATCTTGATTATGGATTTTTAGTTCGTCTTAAGTATGGAAGTTGTCCATTTTAAGTACGAATTAGGAAGCCATTTTTAATATGGTTCTTGATTCTCTTGATTATTGGGTCTTTACCCTTCTTGATACAGGGCTCCGGTCCTTCTTGATACTTGATCATGTTGGTGTGACGGTATGACGTACATATTGGGCCAAACTTGGTGCTAAATCTTGTAAATGTACTTCTATGAATTATTTACACTTAAGCTTTTACATTTAGAACTTGATACTCGTGATATAGTTGTTGGCTTGATTTAATTATTATTGTACATTGGTGCGGCTCATGACTTGAAAAGGATATGGTGGAGAACCTAAAGGCTTCAAACTTGTAATTTTCCACCACTAAGCTTTATGCTTAGCGATAGTTGTTTCTATCGTACAAAATGTCCGAGAAGATGCTTGAGGTTGGCAATTGGAGATAAAGTTTTTGGGAGTTTAAAGGAAGATCACATTTGCATATAGACATCTATATTTTGTAATATGTTGGGACATGTATATGATCTATGTAGTGCTTGTGTATATGTATTTATGTATTTATTTGTGAGGGTTGACCCAGTCATGACACCATGGATTATAACTTAAAGTTGGTTGCTTGTTTGGTTATTTTGGGGCATGTAAATTACCAAGTCTGATGTACTAAATTAACTTTGAAGTCGGAATATTTGGATGACGCATGAGTTAGCTAACCCTGAGTACTTATTTGTTGGTAATAATTTATAGCATGAATTGTAGTGATAAGGAATAATAAATGAATGTCTCGTAAGTTAGTTTCTTAAATTATTTTAAAACGTCGCCCCATACTAAGTTGGAGCTTTTATTTGATTTAATTGGAATCAAAGAATTTTTAAACTAGCAAAAAAATACTTACACCTTTAGCTTTTTATTTTTTTTTTGTCACGAGCTTTATATACGTTTTTTTAAAAAAGTAGTAGCATCCTCCCTGGAGGATCGCTACAAGTGTTGGTATCAGATCCTAGGTTTGTGATTCTAGGAATTGTATTGTGATTTACTTACACACTTATTTTTTTAAAAAGTTTGGGCTATATTATGTGATCACTATAGGGTAAATAACATATTTAATTCATACAAGTTGCAAATGCATCATATTCATGTCCCTAATGCAATGTGATCCTCACTTTTTAAGGAGTTATGTTATGGTCTCTTCTTCTCGTAGATCTATGGAAGCTGCTCGTGAAGATACAGGTGACTCTTATTCCCACCCTTATACACTAGAAGGGGTTGGCGAACAGTCCTCGGGTCAATCTATTCCCCATACTAGTGGGTCCGGTGTGGGAAATCAACAAGGTGTAAGAGTTGGTCCGCATTCTCATAGGAGCCCTGGTATTCAAGTTATGAATCCTCCTTTTCAACAGATGGTTGAATTCTTTCACCGTATAGCTGAAACGATTCATGATCCCAATGGGTTGAACTTCGAAAAAATGAGAAAAATGGGTGGAGTTGAGTTTGAAGGCACGGTTGATCCCACCGATGCTGAACAATGGCTTAAGCGCATAGAGAGGGTGTTTGAGCAGTTAGAGTGTTCAGATGCTGCTAAATTCAGGTATGCCATCTCGTTATTGCAGAAGGATGCTTATGACTAGTAGGTAAGTGTGCCAAATGCAAAAGCAAAACCTCCAGTTCTTACCTGATATGATTTTGTTAAAGAATTTTATATGAAGTATGTCCCACCTACTTATTGTGATGCTAAGAAAAAGGAATTTTGAATCTAAGGCAACGAGGCATGTCTATCGCTGAGTATCAACAAAAATTTCTTAGACTCTCTCGTTATGCTGGAGGCATTATTAATGATGAAAAAGATAAATGCAGGAGGTTTGAAGATGGCCTGAACGATTCCATCAGAAAGAACGTGGCAATCTTGCAACATGAGAACTTTTGTAAATTAGTTTCTACTGCTTTTACTTGGGAAAGACTTGATAAGGAAGAAGCTAGTAGACATGAGAATAGATTCTGGAAGTCTAGGTCAGAATTTGGAGGTCCATCCAAAAAGGGCAGGTTTGATGATTCTAAGGCTGGTAGTGTCAATAGGTCAGATCAACAGAAGCAAAGCATACTAAATTTTTCTACAGCTAGTACTCCAAGTTATAGCCAAGGCAACACTCGTGTTCCCACTTGTGCAGAATATGGAAAGAATCATTATGGTGCTTGTAGGAGAGCTTCTGGTGCATGTTTTAATTGTGGCAGCTTTGATCATAAAGTGAGGGACTGTCCTAAGCCTAAAAATATCCCTTCTTTGCATACTGAGGGCTCGATTCAGAAGTCTTCTAATAATCCTCCTCAAACCAATAGAGGTGCATGGCCTAAAAACAACCAAGCAGCGGGGATAAATGGAGCAACTCAAGCTAGCGGGTCCAGAGCTACTGTACGAGCTTATGCTATGGGCAAAAAAAATGATCAAGAGGGACAGGACGTGGTTGTTGGTAAATTTCACTTATATGGCTTATCTGTGTTTACACTATTTGATCCAGGCTCTAAACATTCCTATATTTGTTCATCACTTGTTCTTCCTGAAAATGTGAAATTTGTGAGACTTAACTTTGACGTTCTAGTTGAAAGTCCTTTGGGTTACCAAGTTGTTTGTAATCGAGTTTACCAAGCTTGTCCCTTCATGATTCAAAACTTGGTCTTTTCTGCTGATTTAATTGAAATGCCTTTCCACGATTTTGATATTATTATCAGTATGGATTAGCGGTATAAATATTATGTAGTAGTGGATTGTAGGTCCAAGCATGTGACTTTTAAGGACCCTGCATTTTCACACATTATTGTACAAGGTGAAAGATCATTGTCATCTAGTATTATTTCTGCGGCCTTCGCAAGAAAGATGATTTATCAAGGTTGCAGTGCATATCTTGCTCACATAATTGATACACGTGTGGAGAGTCCTAGTCTTAAAGATATACCTACTGTGTGTGACTTTCTGAAAGTGTTTCCAGAAAATCTTCCTGGGTTACCACCAGAAAGAGAAGTAGAATTTCCGATCGAGCTTATTCCTGGATCTACTCCTATTTCTATCACTCCTTATCGAATGGCACCAGCAGAATTAAGGGAATTGAAAACTCAATTGCAAGAACTTCTTGAGAAAGGTTTAATTCGTCCAAGTATTTCTCCTTGGGGAGCCCCTGTGTTATTTGTGAAGACGAAAGATGGTACTCTTAGACTTTGTATTGACTATCGACAATTGAACAAAATAACAATCAAGAACAGATATCCACTACCAAGGATTGATGATTTGTTTGACCAGCTAAAGGGTGCCAATTTATTCTCAAAGATTGATTTAAGGTCTGGATATCACCAACTGCGTGTTAGAAAGAAAGATGTTTCTAAAACTGATTTTACAACTCGATACGGTCATTATGAATTCTTAGTGATGCTATTTGAATTGACTAATGCTCCTGCAATATTCATGGATTTAATGAATTGAGTATTTAGGCCTTATCTTGATCAATTTGTGGTGGTTTTTATGAATGATATTTTAATATATTCCAAGAGTAAAGAAGAGCATGATAAACATCTTCGGATTGTTTTTCAAACTTTGAAGGAGAAGGAACTTTATGCTAAACTTTCAAAGTGTGAATTTTGGCTTAATGAAGTGGTTTTTTTGGGACATGTTGTGTCAGCCGAAGGTGTGAAGGTGGATCCTAGTAAAATTGAAGCAGTTGTTGAATGGAAAACTCCTAAAAGTCCTACTGAGGTAAGAAGTTTCTTGAGTTTAGCAGGATACTATAGAAGGTTTGTGAAAGGCTTCTCCATTATAGCCTCTCCTTTGACTAGACTTTTGAAGAAGGAAGTGAAGTTTACTTGGGATGACAAGTGCCAAAAGAGCTTTGAAACACTCAAATCCTTGTTGACACAAGTGCCTATACTTACTTTACCAATGGAGGAGAAAGAGTACGTGATATATAGTGATGCTTCTCACCGTGGTTTGGGATGTGTGTTGATGCAAGAAGGGAAAGTTATTTCTTATGCCTCTCAGAAATTAAAACCACATGAATTGAATTATCCTACTCCTGATCTAGAACTTGCTGGTATAGTGTTCGCCTTAAAGATATGACAGCATTATTTGTATGGAGAAAAGTGTCATATATTCACTGATCACAAGAGCTTAAAATACTTGGGTACGCAGAAAAAGTTGAACTTAAGACAACGCTGATGGCTTGAACTCATCAAAGATTATGACTGCACGATTGACTATCACTCAGGTAAAGCTAATGTGGTTGTAGATGCCTTAAGTCGCAAATCCTTTGCAAGCTTGCATCTAAATCCTTTGCCTTTGCTTTTGGAGTTAAGAGCCATGAATGTTATTTTACACTTGATTCATATGGTTCAGTGGTTGCTAATTTGTGAGTCAAGCCAACATTGCGTGAACAGGTGAAAAAAGGGCAAAAGTTAGATGAGAAACTCAAAAAATTAACCAAAGAAGTTAAAAAGGGGGAAAAGAAAGATTTTACATTAAAGGAGGATGGTGTCTTGTTATACCAAAATAGGTTATGCATTCCTAATGATGGCAAATTGAGGAGAGAAATCTTGAATGAAGCACATACTTCACCATATGCAATGCATCCGGGAGGTACCAAAATGTATCAAACCATCAAAGAACATTACTGGTGGAATGGTATGAAGAAGGACATTGCAGAATATATTTCTAAATGCTTAGCTTGTCAACAGATAAAGGCCGAGCATCAAGTTCCAACAGGGTTACTATAACCCTTATCGATACCTGAGTGAAAATGGAAAAGGATAACCATGGACTTTATTTTTGGGCTTCTACGCACTCAAAGAAATCATGATGCAATTTGGGTTATAGTGGATAGGCTAACCAAAAGTGCTCATTTCTTGGCCATCAAAATGGACTACTCACTTGAACATTTAGCAGAATTGTATGTTAATGAGATTGTGAGGTTACATGGAATTTCTGTTTCTATTGTATCTGATCGAGATCCAAGGTTTACGTCTAGATTCTGGACTAGCTTGCAAGAAGCTTTGGGCACTAGGTTGAACTTTAGTACGTCTTTCCATCCTCAGACAGACGGCCAATCTGAGAGGGTGATTCAACTCTTGTAAAATATGCTTCGAGCTTGCATTATGGAATTTGAAGGTAGTTGGGAAAGACACCTAGCCTTGGTAGAATTTGCTTATAATAATAGCTACCAATCAAGTATTGGCATGCCTCCCTACGAAGCCTTATATGGGAGAAAGTGTAGAACTCCTCTTTGCTGGAGTGAAGTTGGTGAATGAAAACTGATTGGTCCTGAAATTGTGCAATAAACTGAAGATAAGGTAAAAATCATCAAAGACAGTCTAAAAATTGCTTCAGATAGATAAAAATCTTATGCTAATCTTAAGAGGCGTGAAATTGAGTACCAAGTGGGAGATAAGGTATTTTTAAAGGTTTCTCCATAGAAGAAGATTATGAGATTTGGCCAAAAAGAAAAACTTATTCCTCGATTTATTGAACCATATGAAGTACTTGAGAGAGTTGGTCCAGTTGCTTATAAACTAGCTCTTTCACCGGAGTTAGATAGAATCCACAATGTCTTCCATGTTTCTATGCTTAGAAGATATCGCTCAGATCCATCTTTTGTTCTTCCTGTCGAATCCATTGAGATAAGCCCTGATGTGACATATAATGAGGAACCTATCCAAATCTTGGCCTATGAGACAAAAGAGCTTAGAAACAAGAAAGTTCCTTTAGTAAAAGTCCTTTGGAGAAATCATTCTGGCAATGAAGCAATCTTGGAGCGAGAAGAGGACATGCGAATTCAATATCCCCATTTGTTTCGAGACTAGCATAAGGTAAATTTCGAGACGAAATTTCTTAAGGGGGAGAGAGTTGTAATGCCCCAAATTATTTAAGCTAATTTTCGCATTAAAGTGGTTATTTCTTAATGATATGATCAACTGCTACTGACTCAAATTTTGTTACAGGAAAAAAAAATATTTTTGTCTAGCTACATTTTCGGGTGATCTAACTTAGGGAGGCCATAAACCCATTAGAATTTGGAAATTTGGGAAAGCTTATAAAATCAAAGTTCTATATAATTGAAATACCTTTCCAACCATAGATCGTGGGCTTATAGATCCTGTTTAAAATATATCTTATACTTTTCATTATTTATGACTATATTATCTGTGAGACAATGTTTTCTTATTTTTACAAAAACATTGTTAACTGTAATTTCTAAGTAGTAGTCTGGTTTAATCTTCACATGTTTATTTAAAGATATAGCCTGTAACGCTCCTAATTATTTAAGCTAATTTTCGCATTAAAGTGGTTATTTTTTTATGACATGATCAACTGCTACTGACTCGAATTTTGTTACGGGAAAAAAATGCTTTTATTTAGCTACATTTTCGGGTGATCGGACTTAGGGAGGCCATAAACCTATTAGAATTTGGAAATTTAGGAAAGCTTATAAAATTAAAATTCTAGATAATTGAAATACCTTTCCAACCATATGTCGTGGGCTTATATGAGATATCGGGATAAAACGTTATGGACGTTTTAACGCAGAAAAGTCAAGCAGGGTAATGATTTTGGGCCCAACCCGATTACAAGTCGGATCAGGCCCATTTTCTTTGACATTTAAAGGATAAGTTCAGCTTATCTCTTCCATTGTAGACCATAACTTTCTAGAACATCATAGAGAAAGAGGGAAAGAGAGAGCTTCTAGGCTAAGAAGCCATTTTCTACCCAAATTCGAGTCCCGAATTCTGAAGCTCGTGAGGAGAAAGGCGTTGCACGTTACGTTGTCTTCACTTTGAGCTAAAAATCAGCTAGTAAGGAGTGTGTTTTCGTAGTTGCTGCACACCTAAGGTAAGATTGAGGTTCTTTTTCTTGTTAACAAGCTTGTTTAGAGATTTAACGGATTAAAACGGAGGAAGTAGCGTTGTAAACTTGTTTGTTGATTTGTTGAGACTTATGGATTAGGGAATGTTTTGGTTGGATTAAATGAGTGGAATTAGTTATGTTATGATGTAGAATGATTGTTGATATTGTTGTTGATGTTGTTGATAAGTAGTTGTTGTCGAAATTGGGGGAATAAACTTTGTTTGCAAACCAGTTTTTGGAGGGTACTAATGTTAGTGTGTTGATGATATATTTTTGTAAAAAATGATTTTTGTGTTGATTTCTTTTGGATTGAAAACTTAAGACATAGATCTAAATATTTTGTGAAGGGAATAAAGTCCAGTTTTGTCGTTTTTAGTTTGCAAACTTAGATACAACCGGACAAGTGTGGCTGTCCAGATTCTCGTTTTTAAGTAGCTGTTAGTATTTGGATGATATCTTTTTGTACAAAATAATTTTTGCATTGATTTCTTTTGGGTTGAAAACTTAAGACATAGGTCTAAAAGTTTCAGTTAATAAAGACCAATTTTGCCATTTTCAATTCCAAAAGTTAGATACAACCTGAAGTGTTTGGCTTTCCGAATTTACTATTTTAGTAACATAGTTCGGGTGAAAATATTCTAGGCTTATTTTTAATGAGAAATCTTGTTTTATGTCAATATTATGGAGATGCTGGGAATTAAAGAGGGCATTTAATAGTATTTTCAAGGTTGTTTATATCATGTACAAATTGAGGAACTTGAGATACGGGTTGGTCTATGGTTTGAACTCCTGAAGTCGTATTGGATTGTGGTATTCTAAAAGGCTGAGGTTTGTATATAAACTCTTGTTTCCTACTAGTATATTGAAAGCCTATCTTGGTATGGTTGCTATTGTGTTGGAATCTGTCTTGTCATGTTGGTATCTTTGGAAATTTGCAAGACACTTTCTTAACTCGTCCACTTGTACGGATTGCTCGATCACTTGACATTCTTGTGGACCTTGTCCTTCTCTTGGCTGACTTTTTCACTATTGACATGCCTCTTGTTTCGGACCCTTTGCCATCTTGATTATGGATTTTTAGTTCGTCTTAAGTATGGAAGTTGTCCATTTTAAGTACGAATTAGGAAGCCATTTTTAATATGGTTCTTGATTCTCTTGATTATTGGGTCTTTATCCTTCTTGATACAGGGCTCCGGTCCTTCTTGATACTTGATCATGTTGGTGTGATGGCATAACACACATATTGAGCGAAACTTTGTGCTAAATCTTATAAATGTACTTCTATGAATTATTTACACTTAAGCTTTTACATTTAGAACTTGATACTCGTGATATAGTTATTGGCTTGATTTAATTATTATTGTACATTGGTGCGACTCATGACTTGAAAAGGATATGGTGGAGAACCTAAAGGCTTCAAACTTGTAATTTTGCACCACTAAGCTGTATGCTTAGCGATAGTTGTTTCTATCGTACAAAATGTCCGAGAAGATGCTTGAGGTTGGCTATTGAAGATAAAGTTTTTGGGAGCTTAAAGAAAGATCACATTTGCATATAGGCATCTATATTTTGTAATATGTTGGGACATGTATATGATCTATGGAGTGCTTGTGTATATGTATTTATGTATTTATTTGTGAGGGTTGACCCAGTCGTGACACCATGGATTGTAACTTAAAGTTGGTTGCTTGTTTGGTTATTTTGCGGCATGTAAATTACCAAGTCTGATGTACTAAATTAGCTTTGGAGTCGGAATATTTGGATGACGTATGAGTTAGCTAACCTTGAGTACTTATTTGTTGATAATAATTTATAGCATGAATTGTAGTGATAAGGAATAATACATGAATGTCTCGTAAGTTAGTTTCTTAAATTATTTTAAAACGTCGCCCCATCCTAAGTTGGAGCTTTTATTTGATTTAATTGGAATCAAAGAATTTTTAAACTAGCAAAAAAAAAAACTTACACCTTTAGCTTTTTATTTTTTTTGTGCCACGAGCTTTATATACGTTTTTTAAAAAAAGTAGTAGCATCATTTCTGGAGGGTCGCTACATAGCCACTTTATATTTATTCATGACCTGTAAAGAGATAAATAAAAGATAATTAATAATTTATATATATATATTATATATATATATATATATATGTTAAAATTTAAAAAGAAGTATAGTCAAACTTCATCAAAATACCTTTTTCATGTCTTTTTGCAGAAACGTACATGATGATTCGTGTACGATTGAATTTTTTTTTTAACCAATATTTAGGTTAAACACCAATCGCCATAAAAAGTTTCCTCTTTTTTTGCAGAATCGTACATGGTGATTCGTGTAGGAACAGTACATGCATTTATTAGTGGTGATATTTTTTTGACTAAAGTTTTCTCAAAAATAAAAACTAGATTGACAGTGTAGAATGATTATCACATCATGAAGACACCTAATAAGATACAAGTTATTGTACTTCGACTTTTCTCTTATAAAATACTCTCTCGCTTTAATTTCTTTATCTTATGAGCAGGTGACATGTTATAAATAATTTTTGTGGATATGGAGTTGGTGTAAATTTTAAATATTTATACAATTATACCAGAATTAGACATTTTCCTTTATATATTTATACCAGAAGTACATATTTTCTTTTATTTATTATTATATAAGAGAGAGTTCGAGGCTGGAGCAGGCCTCAGCAACGACATTTTTGAAAAAATTAAAAAATATATATTTAATTTAATTTAATTAGTGTATAATTTTTCTGAAATTATGTTATGGACCTTAGTTTTAAAATTCATATCCTTTATTTATAACTTTGTTATTTTGAATATCACTAATATTTGTGTAAATTTATAACTTTATTATGTAAAAAATTAATAATCGATGAAGAAAATTTTTTAATTACAAACATCCAAAATGGGTCGCGTCAAGTTACACTACAAGAAAAAAGATCATTAGTGAAGAAAAAACTGGTTCTTAAAATGTATGCAAAAAAAATCCACTAAATCTCCCCAATCCACCTTATGACAACATGATTTTTGACGCAGCAATTCCAAGTAATGAAAACACATTAAAAAACAAACTATTAACCCCTTTTAGTCAGACGAAAGATATGCTTTAAAGACAAATATACAATCAACTACACTAATATCAAATAAACACACCTCATTACTACCACTAATACTTCAAGATACTGCAAAATTAAAAGGAGTCCAAGAGGAAGAAATATGTGACAATAAAGTAATTCAAATAGTTGAAGAACAAAACAGAATTTACTACTCATGATTTTCTCAGTTATCATAAAATTGTTTGGCAGAAAGATCATCTACTAATGTCTCAAAAGCAGATTTACATTACTATGTAAAGCTACGAAGCAATTGATACGAGCGTATTTGTGTTAAAGTATCTCTGTGGAAAGATACAAGGTGTGTCATTCCTTACTTGAGCTCCACTCTTATTTTAGTTGAATCTTGACCTAGATTTTGTGTATCATAATAGTTTTTAGGCTTCTATTATAAAAAATATACAGACTTTTAATCTTTAACTAGACTAGAATTAACTTTCTTTTCACCTTTAACTATAAACTTAGTCAAGTTTGTGACGGTGATTAAATCTAAAAAGAATTAGCATTATATCAAATATATGAAACATTAGAAAAGTACAACATAGTGAATAAGACTATAGTTCAGAGTCCAGAATGGTTATCAAATAAACTGAAACAAATAAGCAAATCAAGCAAAACAATAATTGAACTTCTATATTGTATTTTATTGGTATATGGTCTGAATCTTGTTATATTTTGTTGGCATTTGATATATTTTGTGCCTCAAAAAAAGTTGCATCTGTTTAGTGAAAAAGCAGACAAGTAAAGGATTTTGAAATTATTAAAGAGACAATTCTCTTTAGTTTGTTTAAATGTAGCTCAAAATGATTTAATGATAAATATGGAGAATAATATGAATGCAAAAAAAAGCAATATGACTTTAAAATTTATTGTATTCTCCAAATCATTGCACAAAGGACCTGCAATGGATAAACATACTGAATATATAATAAAGGAAACAGGTTTGAAGGAGGATGTAGGCCGTGGAGATTGGATACTGATGTCCAAAGATGTCATAAAGGACTTGGTCAACGCTCCAATGTTGATAGAACTAAAATTGTGGTCACATTGCGACATGGTCTTTAATATGCTCCTTCTCAAAAAAGGAGAAGATTGGGCCATGTGCAAAAGTCATCCACCTATTTCTACACGAGGCATCACTTAATCCAATAAGTATATATCTAAATCAAAACTTTTGGAGAGCATGCACACTCAACAAACAGAAATGGAAGAGCCATAGTGGCATACAATGTCTTTCACAAAAAGAAAGAAAAAATCAATGATAAACAAGAACTACAGGTGAGCAACCAGCTACCAACAAGAAGAACATTGAAAAAATGGTAGAAATGTCAAATTATTTCATGCAACAATAGGTAAGCTCCTAGAATCTCAAGTTTAAAACTATACTTTTTTCCAACTGTTTGGATATATAGGACAATATCTCCAATAAATGAAAAAGATGGAATACTTGTTGCAGTGATTCGATTGTACCAAAAGATTTTTATTCGATTGTACTTAAATGTCAAAAGACTTTTATTCATTGTTTGTGTTTCTTAAACAATAGACATAGACTTAACCCCTTGACTTTGCCCTAGTCCCTTCTCTGTAGCACCTGGTATAAAATCGTATTACTAAAAGTTTTAGCATTAAAATTTAGTTGTACAAATTGAGAACAAAATAAAATTGATAAACTTACTTGTTTCAGCGATTCGATTGTAGTGCATAACATGATAAGTAGATGAAGAAAATGGAGTAGTAGTTCTAGACACTCTTAAAGAGCTCAAAGATTTGAGCCTTCTCCCTCGTCCCTTCGCTATGGCACTTGGTGCAACAAATGCATATTTGGCTATAGATTTCATAGTGGACATCACCTCATTTTCATTCTTTGAAGGTTTCATATTAAACCTACAAAATACACTTTAATGAGAATTAACATACTATGTAACAAGTAAATGAGAATTAAAACACATAAGACACTTTAATGCAAATATTATATGATTCCTAAGCAAAACAAGAGTGATGACAATCACAACTTACTTGGATTTTCACAACTTAAATCAACTTTTGTATATATCGGCCTTTGAATTATAGAATATTTTGTTCATATCTTTTTCACGCCCCGAAAGGATACCCTAAGCGTGGCCGGTACTCAGAGACTATTGCTAGTCCCCATGCGAACCGTTTGACCTGTTCACACAATCATTAAATCAACTCTCTATCGGTGGAAGACTTACTCATTAAGAAAATATCTTATAGAATAAGGCCAAAAGCCAACATCTATCCAATCCAATCAACAAGACTAGTATGAATGAAATTAGCCAAAAGACAATATCAAATCAATAAGTCAACAATCTAGTCTATGAAGACTCTATCAACTATCTAAGTGGTGTCAATGACAGGTTTGTAAGACCCTGTAAGTCAAAAAGTAGGAACCAAGGAGAAAAGTCTCAAAATTTTGAACCCATCCATATGAACGAATCCATCTACGGCTCGTAGAGCTTTTCGCAGCTTGTAAGGTTGGGTCGTAGAGTGACCCTTCGAACAAAAGTTGAAGTTTTCCTTAGAAGAGCTTCTACAACCTTCTAGGATTAGTCGTCCTCGAGAAGATGGGTCGTAGAAACCCCTCGTCAACCAAGTTCAGAGGCCAAGTTTCAAGGATCCCTCAAGCCAAGATGACGACTTGACAAGACAACTCGTAGAAGTGAGGACGGGTTGTAAAGACCATCCATCACAAAACTTCAGAGACTTAAATTTTAGAGGTTTTTGGGACCTGCAGGACGATCTCTAAAGACGGGTCATTTCCTTAACGACGGGTTGTAAACCCTGCCCGTTCCCAAACTTTAGAAACTCTATTTTTAGATCTTTTTCTCGGACCTGCAGGATGAGTTGTTTAGACAACTCATCGTTGCCAAGACGGCCCATATAATAGGGTTAGTAGGGTCAATTTTCTAGAATTAATGAAGGGCAATTGTGTATTTTCGAAAATTTGGTTCAATGAATCTAGACACTTTTATGGCCAATTTCAAAGTCTATAAATACTCTTTTCTTCAAAATCCCCTCCTATCCAATTCATTCTCTTAAAATTCCTAAGGCAATAACTCACAAGGTATTGTAAGGATTCTCACCAAAGTTATAGATTCTTATGAATCACCAAATTAGATGAGTTATTCCTAAATGTTTTAAAGATGGATATATAGGCAGTTACTATCTTTCCCTACTATGTTATGAGTATGTTTTACGAGTTTTCATTGGGATACTGACTAAGTACCAAGAAGATTTCTAGGTGGGGTTTGATTGGATAACGCAGTTGATTATCCAAGGGAATCCCAGTAACAACCTAAAGTCCCAAACTATGTTGCCCACGTAGGTTGCCTTAATGGCCTAGCTAGTGGATCCACATAACCTAGTTGAGTTGAGTTGATTTATCCTTAGAGTATGCCCTGGAAAGGTAGCCTCCCCTGTTTCGATGTAGGAGTCATCAACCTGTCTCAATGCAGGAGTCATTGGATTCCATGTAGTAGCTCGTATGGTCTTAGTTAACGGTTAAAGTTCTTATCCCACACAAGTTCAAGTTAAGCTTTAAGATATCAAGTTATGAGTTGAAATTTAAAGTTTAATGATATGCATTGACCAAGAATTTCTTATGTTTAAAAATTGCTTTAAGCTATACTCATGCTCATTATGATTGGTCATGCATCTTATGGCATATTGATTATGTTCTCTTACTTGTCATGCATACCTCACATACTTAGTACATTCAAATGTACTAACACATATTTTGCCTATATTATCTCATAATGTAAGGATGAACAACACTCACAACTACCCCGCTTGTGGCCAGAGTTTTCTTTAGATCTTCAAGAAGTTGGTTAGTCCTTATTCTATCGAGGACAAGACTGTATTTCATGTTTCTATTGCTTAGACATTTCTTCTAATGCTAGGGTGAGTTAGGAGCTTGTACTAAGCCCCCATTGAAGGTTAAGCTAGAGGCATGTTTAGATGATGTATTGGTATAGTCCAGTTTGGATGTTTATAGAGTTGGGTTTCCCTAAGTCCCTTACACCACTTATGATTACTTTCGCTATTCTTTATATTGTTCTGTACCTTATGTATGCAATGAATGTTAAGATGTCTTATGGTTAGGTTCCCTCGCATTCCGATCGTCATGTTACGACTAAGCCTTAGGTTGGGTCGTAAAAAATTTAGTATCAGAGCACAAGGTTTAAAAACGTTCTAGGGAGTCTAACATGCCTCGTTAAGTAGAGTCTTATTTATTGGTGTGAAGCGCTCCACATCCATTAATAGAAGGACTTTCAAATATTTTAGGAAAAGTCTCACTTCTTTCATGATCTATTTCATGCAGTAAAGTGGTTAAGTCTTTTCCCTTTAATGCTTGTTCTTTGCAATTTTCAGAAAATGCCTCCACAAAGATACTCCGTTAGAAGGAACGTGATTGAAGAGGAGCAATAAGCTCTAAATGACCCTATGAATGATCAAGTTTCCAATGCCGAGTTTCGAGTGGCCTTTTAAGTAATTGCCCAAGCCATTATGGCTCAAGTGAATCGTGAGATGGTTGCTTCCATGAATCTGAATGCTAGCACTGCTGCAACAAGGGTTCATGACTTTATGAGGATGAATCCTCCGGAGTTTTGGGGTTCTAAGGTTGGTGAGGATCCCCAAGAGTTTGTTGATAGTATCCATAAGATTGTTGAGATCATGGGGATTAGCCTGATTGAAAGGGCGGAGTTGGCTACATACCAATTGAGTGGTGTTTGAAAAATTTGGTTTGATCAACGGAAAAGTGAGAGTCCTAGAGAGGCGGAGTCCGTGACTTGGAATGAGTTTAAAGGGGTGTTTCTTGATTGCTTTTTTCTACTAGAGTTGAGGGAGGCCAAGGTGCAAGAGTTCATCAACCTCAAACAAGGTGGTATGAGTTTGAGGGAGTATGCCCTCAAGTTTGCTCAATTGTCAAAATATGCTCCATTCTTAATGGCTGACTCAAGAGCTCATATGAGCAAGTTTATATCAGGTGTGTCGGATATGGTTACAACGAAGTGCAAAATGGCTATATTAATTTGAGAGATGTATATATCTAGACTCATGACCAATACAAAGCAAGTAGAAAGTGAGAAGTTAAAGTTGAAGAATAAGGAGTCTAAGAGGCCAAGGATCGATGATAGTGAATTCTCTTGTACTACATCCAAAAGTGGTGGACGTTCTCATTTTCGCCAAAGGTAATCTGGCCAAGGGTCTTCTAATGCTACTACTCCAAGGTTTGAAAAATATAGGGTGTCCAACCCTAAACCTCAAGGAGTTGCTCACATTGGCCAAGTTGCTCTCATATGCAAGAAGTGTGGTAGGAACCACAAGGGTGAATGTCTAGCCGGATTGAATGTGTGCTACCGGTGTGGTAAGTCGGGTCATAATGCTAAGGAATGTAAGGGTAAAGATGTTCATTCTCAAGGTCAAGTTGCTCAAGGTGGCCAAGTGCAACCAAAGGTTGGTCAATGCAATAATAGGTTTAATGCTCTCCATGGTAGGCAAGAGGTGGAGGAGACTCCTAATGTTGTTACTGGTATGTTATGGGTCTTTCACTATGATGTTTATGCTTTGCTAGATCCGGGTGAAAACTTATCTTTTATTTCCCCTTATGTGACCATGAGATTTGATGTTAGTCTCGAGACATTATTAGAGCCTTTCTCCATTTGTACTCATGTATTTAAATTGGTTGTGGCTAAAAGAGTCTATAGAAGTTGTCCGATTATGGTTTTCCATAAAGTTACCTTATGTGATCTAGTTGAGCTTGATATGACCAATTTTGATATCATCCTTGGGATGGATTGGCTATATGCATGTTATGCTTCTATTAATTGTAGAACCCGAGTGATTAAGTTCCAATTCCCAAATAAGTCGGTCCTAGAATAGAAGGGTAGTAACTCCGTATTTAAAGTTCAATTTATTTCATGCCTTAAAGCCCAAAAGATGATTTTCATAGGTTGTATATACCATCTTGTGAGGGTTAGGGATGAGAATTCCGAAGCCCCTATCTTAAAGTCATTCCTTATAGTAAATGAGTTTTTAGATGTATTTCCCAATGAATTACTCGTTGTCCCTCCTGAAAGGGAGATTCATTTTGGTATAGACCTTCTTCTGGATACTCAACCTATTTCTATTCCTCCTTACCAGATGGATCCGATAGAATTAAAGGAGTTGAAGGTTCAATTGAAAGACTTATAGGTAAAGGATTCATTAGGCAAAGTATTTCTCCATGGGTTACTCCCGTATTGTTTGTTCAAAAGAAGGATTGTTCACTATATATGTGCATTGATTACCGATAATTGAATATGGTAACCATCAAGAATAGGTACCAAATTCTGAGAACAGATGACTTGTTTGATCAATTGCAAGGTGCAAGTTACTTCTCCAAAAACGATCTTTGTTCTGATTATCACCAATTGAGGGTGAGAGAGTGTGACATTCCCAAAATGGCTTTTCGGATAAGGTATGACCATTATGAGTTTCTAGTCATGTCGTTTGGTTTGACCAATGCTCCTGTGATTTTTATGGACTTAATGAATAGGGTGTTCAAGAAATACCTGGATATGTTTGTGATTGTGTTCATCGATGATATTTTGATTTACTCTCGGAATGAGGAGGAGCATACAAATCACTTCAAGATTGTGTTACAAATTCTAAGAGACAAACAATTACTTACAAAACTCAACAAATATGAGTTTTGGTTAAGGGAGGTGGCTTTCCTTGTTCACATTGTGTCCGGTAAAGGAATTATGGTTGATCTTAAAAAGACCGAAGCGGTTAAAAATTGGCCTAGACTACTATCTCTTTCGAATATTAGGAGCTTCTTGGACCTAGCCGAATAATATAGGAGATTTGTGGAAGGGTTTTCATTGATCTCGTCACCTTTGACCAAGTTAACTCAAAATAAGGTGAAGATCCAATGGTCGAAAGCATGTGAAAAAAGTTTCCAAAAATTAAAGGATCGTCTCACTATCGCTCATATCTTGACCTTTTTGGAAGGTTCCGATGGTTTCGTGGTATATTGTGATACTTCAAGGGTTGGTCTTGGTTGTGTATTGATGCAACATGATAAGGTAATATCTTATGCTTCTAGGCAACTAAAGGTGCATGAATGGAACTATCCAACCCATGATCTTGAACTAGCGGTGGTTGTGTTTGCTTTGAATATTTGGAGATACTATCTTTATGGTGCCAATATGGACATGTTCACTGACCACAAGAGTTTACAATATGTTTTTAAGCAAAAAGATTTGAACCTTCGTCAAAGGAGAAAGCTTGAGTTGTTGAAGGATTATGATATGAGTGTGTTGTATCATCTAAGTAAGGCAAATGTGATTGCTGATTCACTAAGTAGATTGTCCATGAGTAGTGTGGCACATGTTGAAGAATAGAAGAAAGAATTGATTAAAGATGTTTATAGATTGGCGTATTTATGTGTGCGTTTGGTTGATTCTAATGAAGGAGGTGTTCTTGTTCATAATGGTTCGGAATCATCTCTTGTAGCGGATTTTAAGGCCAAGTAAGACCAAGATCCAATGTTGGTTGAATTAAAGAAGTCGGTTGCCAAAAAAATCATTGAGACTTTCTCTCAAGGGAGAGATTGTGTACTACGTTACCAAGGTCGTTTGTGTGTACCTAATGTTGAGGGATTAAGAGATTTGATATTAAATAAGGCCCATAGTTCCCAATACTCGATTCATTTGGGTTCCATCAAGATGTATCATGACTCGAGAGAAGTGTATTGGAATGACATGAAGAATGACATAGCGGAGTTTGTAGCTATATGTCCAAATTTTCAACAATTTAAAGTTGAGCATTAAAGACTAGGAGGTCTAGCCCTAGACATCTAGATTCCTACTTGGAAGTGGGAAGATGTGAATATGAACTTTGTAATAAATTTTCCTCATACTAAGAAGCAACAAGATTCTATTTGGGTTGTTGTAGATTGGATAACCAAGTCGGCTCATTTTTTACCAGTTAAGACTTCCTATGGTGCTAAAAATTATGCAAAATTGTATGTTCGAGAGTTGGTAAGACCTCATGGCCTTGTCCATCATATCGAATCAAGGTACACAATTCACTTCACAGTTTTGGAAGTCATTTCAAAAGGATCTTGATACAAAGGTTAAGTTAAGTACCTCTTTTCATCCTCAAACTGATGATCAAGCCGAAAGAATGATCCAAACTTTAGAGGATATGTTAAGGGTATTTATTGTTGATTTTTAACAAAGTTGTATGAACATTTGCCATTGATTGAGTTTGCCTATAATAATAGTTATCACTCTAGCATTCAAATGGCTTCTTTTGAAGCATTGTATGGGAGGACATGTAGATCCCCAGTGGGATGGTTTGAAATGGGTGAGATGGCCTTGATTGGTCCAGATTTAGTTATCGATGCTATGAAAAAGGTAAGACTCATAAGGGAAAGATTAAAGACAGAACAAAGTCATCAAAGATCCTATTCTGATGTTAGAAAAACAAAGTTTGAATTTGAGGTGGATGATTGGGTCTATTTGAAAGTTTCATCCATGAAGGGTACAATGCATTTCGATAAGAAAGGGAAGTTGAGTCCTAGATACGTAGGACCTTACAAGATATTGAGATGTGTTGGCAAGGTAGCTTATGAGTTAGATTTGCCACTTGAGTTAGCTATGGTTCACCTAGTATTTCCTGTGTCGATGTTGAGGAAGTTCGTGGGTGATCCAAACTCCATTATGTCATTGAAAGATTTAAGTGTTGAGGAGGATTTGACTTATGAAGAAGTTTTGGTGGAAATTTTAGACTGGCAAATCAAGAAGTTAAGGAACAAAGAGGTTGTGTCCGTCAAAGTGTTATGGAGGAATCAACAACTAAAAAGTGCTACTTGAGAGGCAGAGGCGGATATGATGAAACAATACCCGTACCTAGGGCTGGGCATAAAATACCAAAAATTAAATTACCAAACCGAACCGGCTATTTTGGTAATTCAGTTTGATATTCGGTACCAAAATATAAAATTCAATATTTACAATTATACCATTTGATATTCACTAAATACCAAATACCGAAATTAAATGAGTAAATAACCAATACTGCAGCCTATTGTATTTTGTAGGGCCTAAAGGAGTAAAGAAAAGGCCCATTGTAAAAATATTAGTAAAATGTCCAGCCTAAATCCCTAACCCTAAGTCTTAAGACCTTCACTCCTTCACGTTCAGTACTTCACCAGTCACCACTTACTCAGTTACTCTCAAGGCTCCTCTCCTTTCCATTTCAGCGCAAATTCTTATATCAGAGGTGAGCAAGATCTGTTCTTTTTAACAAAAAAATAAAATCCTTCAATTTTTCCTGTTTCATTGTTCTTGTTTCAATATTGATCTTTCATTTAGATCTGAGAACAAAAGGGGTAAAAATGGTGTCTTTTGATAAATTCAAGATTTGGGTTTTATTTATCTGTTTGGTTTTTGAATTAGGTCATGGGTTTTATCTTCCTGGAAGTTATCCTCACAAGTTTGGGGTTGGTGTATTGGTGATGTTTTGAATGTTAAGGTCAATTCATTGACTTCTATTGAACACTGAATTGCCTTATGGACTCACTACCTTCATCTCATTTCTATCTTTCTGATTTCCCTTTCTATTCATCCAAAGTCTGTGATTTCTCCATCTTAATTTTTGTAAGTAAATAGCTTTTTGAAGTTATTAAGTTGCATTGTTCCCTTGATATGTTATCCATTCGCAAATGAAATAATCTGTTTGAGTGACTTTGAGTAAGTGTCTATGAATGTGTGAAGTATATCTGCTTTTTGCTTGTATGCATGCTTATTAACATTAACAATGTTAGGAGTTTGACACTCTAATGTGGATCTTAGGACCCTTTTTTATCTTTTCCTTTTTGATTTTTTTATACTAACATTTCAATTTCAATATGGAATGTGGAGAGGTACTCTTGTTTCTGCAAGAAGAAATGGATAATTCTTTTTGTTCTTTAATGTATGTCTTCGACTTTCTAGTTTTTGTTTCCTGCTAGCGATCATTCTATGGATACAGAATTACAGATTACATGAGATGAATTTCAAGACATGAAAAATACTTCCTCTAAAGTGTATGGCTGTGGCCTGTGGCCTTATGTTTTTAATGGCTCTATTTCTCTTTTACGCTTCTGGTTTTTTTAATGCTTTGTTGTTTATTTCTAAAGAAGTTCCCATACTTGTGTTTTTAACATCTCCATCTACCTAAATAAGAGTATGTTACCCTTGACATGCCCAGTTAAATATAAAGATGATTATCCTCTGTGTCCTTTTAAATATGAATAGTTAGTTCAGCTTAATAGATCTTGTTTTCATAGGAGAAACATAGTATAACAATTTAGAAGATAGAACTTATTTAAGCTTCTTTAATAGCTTCCGTATCGTATTTTATGATTTTATTTTACTCTTTCAATTTATGTCTTATAACATTTGTAATCTCTTCTATGTTTAGATGGAAGATGAAATAAGTCAAACAACTAATGTCAATGGAAGCGCACCTCTTATTGAGTCTCTTGATTCAACACCAAAAGTTGAACAACATTCAGTGACTGTGAAGAGGAAAGCTATAGAATCAAGATTTGTTGTTTGGACGCATTATGATAAGCTCATAGAATATGGAATTAATAAAGCAAAGTGCAAGCATTGTGGTAAAGTTCTCTTAGCTGATTCAACTAAAAATAGAACAAGTGGACTAAATAAACATTTGAAAACTTGTCCTAAAAATCTAAATAAGGTTAACACTTCCAATTCTAAGTACAAACAATCAAATTTAATATTTCCATTAGAAGGTAAAATGCATGATGGGGCAGTTTGGACTTATCTTGCTAATCATGTTTGTGAAGATGGAAGTGTTGTAGGTGTACTTGAAAGTGATGATTGGCAAAAGGTGAGAAATCTGGTAATATTTCTTAAAAGGTTTTATGATCTAACTGAGAAGGTTTCAGATTCACTCTACGTCACTTCTAATGGTCACTTTAAAGATATAGTTGAGCTTCACAATTATTTAAGAGAGTGTATGGAAGACAATGATCCTTCTTTGGCAAAAATGGGAGAAAAAATAAAAGAAAAGTTTGTCAAGTATTGGGGTGCTCCTGAAAAAATAAATAAAGTATTTTTTATTGCCTTTATTTTAGATCCTCGTAACAAACTTGAGTATGTTGGTGATGCACTTGAAGATATATTTAGAGATGAAAAGGGGAGTGAAATAAAAGATGAAATTGTGACTTACATGAAATATATGTTTGAAGAGTATGTAGCAAAATTCTCTAATGCATCTCGACACTCATCTTCTCTCTCTAATTTATCGGGTCAAACATCGGATTCATCTATCTCTAACACTAGCACAGAATCAACAAAAGTGAGAAATAGGATCTAAATGAAGAGGAACAAACAAGATGGTACAGGTTTGGGTGGTAAGTCAAAGTTGGAAAAATATCTTAGTGAAGAACTAGAGCCGAATGATGATGAGGACAATTTTGATATCTTATCGTGGTGGAAAGCTTATTCTCCTAGATATAAAATTCTTTCCAAGATGGCTCGTGATGTGTTGCCAATTCCAATTTCTAGTGTGGCATCGAAATATGCCTTTAGCATCGGGGGTCGTATTCTTGATTCATTTAGGAGTTCTTTGACTCCAAAATTGGTACAAGCTGTTATTTTTCTTCAAGATTGGCGTCAAAATGAGCCTTATCCCATAAATGTTGAAGAAGATTTTAATGATCTTATGAAATTTGAACTTGGTAAATTTTTTAGTTTTTTATATTTTTTTACTTAGTTTAATTGTTGACACATTTTAAATTCTTTTTAGATATGGTCTGGGATGATAGCTCAAAAGATTCCCTCCTTCTTGATTTGTACTCGCAAGATGCCTCAGGTTTAAGGCTCTAAATTTTTACTTGCATTCTATGAACAAATTGTATGTGGGGCAACATAGTATAACTTTGCCTGTTCTATTTGAATACAGGAAGGTATATCCATGTCAGATGAAATGTACCTCCTGACTGAGCAAGTTAAGAAGCTTAGCGGAGAGATTGCATTCAGCAGCAATACATTATAGCGGTTGATGGAGCAATCTGTAAATGATCTTGAGAGTTCAAGAAATCAAGCATATATCTGTTGTTATTCTTTTTCAATCTTCAAAACAATTTGATGGTTAAGTTGAATGGGACAATGATTTGTTTGACTATTATAACCTACTGTGGGTAATGAGGGTCTCTTTTAGATTTTCTTTCAAAAGGCAGTCTTTTTACTATTGTACTGTTGGATATGAATTTATCATTTGATTCATATCACAAAATTCAAGGTTCTGTGTCTCTCTGTTAAGTTTCAAACTTATTCTCTTCTAGTGTCATTACCAAAATGATAAAGCATCTCCAATATTTAAAGTCCCTAGACAGACTGGAAATTGGAAATGTTGTTGTTGTTAACTTGTTATTACATTGACCCCTTGCATAGTATACTTGCATTCTAATACAGTGGACTTCGACTTTAATATGGTATTACCGAATGCCGTACCGAACCAAAGGTTGATTTACCGATTATCGAATTACCGAATCGAAGTTTGAAAGTTTAATATTTGGTATATACTTTGAATTACCGATTACCGAATTACTGAACCCGAACTTTGAAAATACCAAATCGAATACCTAACGCCCAGCCCTATCCGTACCTCTTTTCCTCTACTCAAGCCTAAAGTAGTAAGTTGTTCTATCCAAGCTAGTTAAACTCCTAAGTATTTAGTTCCTCCTATTTCATTCATATGCATGCACGTTTATGAAAAAGTTGATTTCAAAGTTATGATTTTATGTTAAGTTGAAGTTTTTATGTTCTATGCATTTTAAGATGTCATCATGTTCATGTTGGGTTGCTAGTCCTCTTTCCATGTCCTTCCTACGATAAGTTAATCTCATTCGAGGAGAATGTTTCCAAGGGGAGATATTGTAAGACCCCGTAAGTCAAAAAGTTAGAACCAAGGAGAAAAGTCTCACAATTTCAAACCCATTTGTATGAACGAGTCTCTCTACGGCTCGTAGAGCTTTCCGTGGCTTGTAAGGTTGGGTCGTAGAGTGACCCCTTCGAAAAAAAGTTGAAGTTTCCCTCGGGAGAGGTTCTCCGACCTTCTAGGATGAGTCGGCCTCGAGAAGACGGGTGGTAGAAACCCCTCGTCAACCAAGTTCAGAGGCCAAGTTTCAAGGATCCTTCAGGCCAAGATGACAACTTGACAGGATGGCTCGTAGAAGTAATAACAGGTCGTAAAGACCACCTATCACAAAATTTCAAAGATTTGAATTTTGGAAGTTTTTGGGACCTACAGGATGAGCCCAAAAGACAGGTCATTTCCTTAACGACGGGTCGTAAATCCTGCCTGTTCCCAAACTTCAAAGACTTTATTTTCAGACCTTTTCTCGGACCTGTAGGACAAGTCGTTTAGATAACTTATCGTTGCCAAGACAGCCCGTATAATAGGGTCAATTTTTTAGAATTAATGAAGAGCAATTATGTTTTTCCAAAGTTCGATTTAATGAACCTAGCACTTTTATGGCCAAGTTCAAAGTCTGTAAATACTCTTTTCTTCAAAATCCCCTCCAGTCCAATTCATTCTCTTAAAATTCCTAAGGCAAGAACTCACAAGGTCTTTCAAGAATTCTCTCCAAATTCAGGCTAGGGTTTCCAATTTTCTTCAAGGTTCTTCTTCAATTCCTAGTGAATTCAAGCAAGATATGTGGGGATTGATTCATGGTCCCTTTTCACCCATGAAGTCCCAAATATTTCTCAAGTTTTCATTCAATTTAAAATTGATTAGGAACCCTAGTTTTGATGATGTTATGTATGCTATGTTATCTTATGTTATTTATGGTATTTATGCTATTATTTGACGATATCTACTGTTTTTTGGTTCTTTAATTATACTATTGTTTGGAACTCTTCCGTTATCTACTTTTCTACTTTTCTACTTTTAATATTCTTATCTGACCTTTTTTCCTATGCTTCTATTGAGCCGAAGGTCTTTCGGACACAGCCGTCCTACATTGGTAGGAGTCAGGTCTGCGTACACTTTACCCTCCCCAGACCCCACGATGTGAGATTTCACTGGGTTGTTGTTGTTGTAACCCTAGTTTTGATGAATTGCATTGGTCTGATTTAATTCCGTTTTTAGATTTTATCAATGATCATTATATGTATGCTTTCATATGAATTGCATGATTTTAAGTTGAATTATGAATGCCCATGCATGAAGCTATTTCCATGTTAAGATTATGAAGTTAAAGATGATTTTCATGAATAGATTATGAGTTCATTGATCTTTAAGTAAAGTTTTCATGGTTTGAGTTGAGATTTTGATTTTTATGATGAAAGATATAATGATGATCAAAGTTAAAGATGATTTTGTGTGTTAATCATGAGTTAAATGATTTATAAAGATAGTTTTCAATAAGTTACAATTGAGATTATGATTTTTGAAGTTAAAGTTGATATAACGATCAGAGTTAAGATCATTTGATGTTTTGAGATAATGATCATAGTTAAGATTATTAGATGTTTAAAGATGGTGATAAGGACAATTCTCACCAAAGTTATAGATTCTTATGAATCACCAGTTAGATGAGCTATTCCTAAATGTTTTAAATATGGATATATAGGCAGTTACTATCTTTCCCTACTATGTTATGAGTATGTTTTATGAGTTTTCGTTGGGATACTAACTAAGCACCGAGAAGATTTTTAGGAGGGGTTCAGTTGGATAACGCAGTTGATTATCTAAGAGAAACCTAGTAACAACCTAAAATCCCAAAATATGTTGCCCATGTAGGTTGCCTTTATGGCCTAGTTAGTGGATCCACATAGCCTAGTTGAGTTGAGTTGATTTATCCTTGAAGTATGCCCTGGAAAGGTAGTCTCCCCTGTTTCGATGCAGGAGTCATTGGATTTCATGTAGTAGCTCGCATGATCTTAGTTGATGGTTAAAGGTCTTATTCCACACAAGTTCAAGTTAATCTTTAAGATATCAAGTTATGAGTTGAAAGTTGAAGTTTTATGATATGCATTGACCAAGAATTTTTAATGTTTAAAAATTGCTTTTAAGCTATACTCATGCTCATTATGATTGGTCATGCATCTTATGGTATATTGATTATTCTCTCTGACTTGTCATGCATACCTCACATACTTAGTACATTCAAACGTACTAACGCATATTTTGCCTACATTGTCTCATAATGTAGGGACAGACGACACTCATGACTACCCCGCTTGTGGCTAGAGTTTTCTTTAGATATTTAAGAAGTTGGTTAGTCCTCATTCTACCGAGGACAAGACTTTATTTCATGTTTCTATTGCTTAGACATTTCTTCTAATGCTAGGGTGAGCTAGGAGCTTGTCCTAAGCCTCCGTCGAAGGTTAAACTAGAGGCATGTTTAGATGATGTATTGGTGTATTCCGGTTTGGACGTTTATAGAGTTGGGTTTCCCTAAATCCCTTACCCCACTTATGATTACTTCTGCTATTTTTTAAATTGTTCTTTACCTCATATATGCAATGAATGCTAAGATGGCTTATGGTTGGGGTTCCTCGCATCCCAATCGCAGTGTTATGATTAGGCCCTAGGTCAGGTCGTGACAGGTTCATGGCTACCTCAAATCAAATAAAAGTAAAAGCCTAAACTCTAAAGCTAGATGATAAAAGAGTGGTATCCTCCTAAAGTAGGGAGGACTCACCAATTAGCTGGATATGAATAGAACATCAACGACGCGCCTATTGATGATCTCTAGTACCTGTCTCTGAATCATAAAATGATGCAGGCCCAAATGGACGTCAGTACGTAGAATGTACGAGTATGTAATATGGCAGAATAAAACATGCATAAGGTAGAATAATATCAGTTCAGATAATGATAAGAAATTCAATCAGGATATCATAAGTCTAAAGCAATAGTAAAGTTTAGACAGAGACCAGTCACATGCAATCTAATCTGATCCAATCGGATCCAATCCAATCAAATCAGAGTACTATCAAGATCTAAATGGGAGTTTATCTTATCCAACAATAATCACTTACGATCCAGTAAGCGTACAACAAGCCTGTTACTATTACCACAACTATCTAGTACTTTGTCAGGGTAAAGGACAAATCATCCAATTAAAGATCCAATCAAGCAATCAGGTCCTATCTTTTTAGGATATTTAAATAAAGGAAAACATCCGACTCTAACGGTTCAATCCTCTCCTACCCTGACTATGTAGTTATTGGGTTTGAATTATTACTTACTTCTACCCAATTTGATATTCGATACTTCTCCCAAGATTCAATGCTCATAAGACAATCAATCTCAATCATCCAATGAACAAGTTTAATATAGACTTTTATCAGTTCATCGGTACTATCTAATCAGTCCTTTCAGACAATCAACCTTCCAGTCATTCCCAAATCATTTATTTATGAGTAGTTAGGACAATCATTTATCATAACATTTAGTTGAGACCATTCAATTGAGTTCAATAATAAAGATACAAAGATCATCAAGTTTCATCAAGACTTTCCTCATGCTCACATCCCAATCACAATTATACATACCCAAGTTCAAAACTCGAAACTCAATCCTCAATCATATTCATCCAATATGAGTCAAAATATCATGAGGGTTTATAAAGTAAATAGTGAAAAATTATTTGTTCAAGAGAAAGTTCATAGAAAACATCAATTATGCAATATTATATAAAAATATGTTAAGTTTAAGGAAATATTCTCAAGAAACACAATCATAGGGGGCACTCAATTCATTCACAAATCAACCTATCTCAATCATGGGGGGCACTCAATTCATTCACAAATCAACCTATCACAATTATGGGGCACATGGAAGAACAATATCCTTACTTTAGTTTAGCCTTACATAATTGGAATGAGTACAGGACAATCAATTTGGCAAGAAATAGCTTCAATCTCTTGAACCCTAGCCTTTTTTTCACTCCTTAGCCCTAGATCTCTAGTTAGAATGCGTAGAATAGACTTAAGAATGTTTAGAAAGTCTTTTAAGGTCAAAAACGACCTATATCAATCGTGGATTAAGTATAGGAGGGGTGGAAAAAAGATCAAATTGCCCCTTCTTAAAAAAAATGGGCAGAAAAATTTGGCCTGTGGGGGACCAGGTCCGCAACGCCGACTGATTCCCTCACAGTGCAAATTTTCTCCAAAATTTTTTCGATCGAATTCTAACCCCGTAGAAAATAACTAGGATAAAATTAAGTTCAAGTCCATGGTAGGTCCGCAACGCGGACCTGTTTCCCACTCTTCTGTTTTTCGCTACTACACCTCAAAAATTTATCTTTTGATCTTGTTGGCCTAAAAGTCAACCGAGACCACTTCCCAACATGATTTTTCCCTGATTGGTATTCCGGCCTCGAATTGACCGAAAAAATTAAGAATAATGCATTGTGCGAGCATTCTTTAGTTTAGGGGTATTTTGATAATTTTACCGGATATAACAATCTTACACTATTTGTATGTAGTATTTTATTTTATACTAGCTAGAAAGGAACTCCACATATACCACAATGGAATAGTAGTTATTAAAAAACAACAACCACAAAATAGCTTAAGCAAAAACGAGTAGTTACAAACAAAAGAAAATGCCAACAACTTAAGATACCAAAATCTACCAAGAACAGTAACATAACAATAATGTACCAAAACGTCCAAAAAATAATTTATTAATTATTATAAGCACCAGAACTTCGACATTCACTTATTATATCAGTGTGAGGTCTAGAAATTTTAGTTATACAAAGATTAGATTTAGGAATTTAGCCATAGAGAGGTTTAGAAATTTTAGAGAGAGATATAATTTAGTTTTGAACTCACTTTAAACAAGGAAATAATCAGTTTCCAGAAATTACAAAACCCATAAAAAAAATCAACTAGTTGAAAAAAATGATTTTTTGGTCAAATCAAAATCCAAATAAGGAGTGTCAAATTTTTTGAAAACTTCACTTCCAATTCAGGTAAATTTCAGCACAAAGCCCAAAATAAATTTCAAAAAGCAAAACTCACCAAAGCATCAACTCCAAAGTATTAAAAATATAACTTGTTTTCCTGATTAAAACAAACCCAAAGCAAGAAATAATTATCATCTAGCATAAGGGTAGTTGGGCATGAATTTTATGATGCAGGGCTGCTATATATTTTTTATGAGTTTTTTCATGTCGTTTGGTTTAAGATTTTGTTATTGCTTGAAGAAAAACAATAATTCTAAGTTGAGGGTGTTGATGTGTCTCCAAAATACGATATTTATGACACTCAAAACGAGGAGTTATTGTAAGTTCTCAAGCGCATTTTGTTAGTTTGATATGTGTTTTTAGGGAAATTGAAGCACACATGGATTGATGGTATTTGGCATGGTTCTTATGGAAATTTGATTGATCTTGAAGGATATTGGTATCTTGGTGTTGAGGTGAGGTCACAAGAAAAACAAAATATACAAGAAGTGATAAAGTGACTTGAGTTTGGCAAGGTTTCGTACAACTTGAAAGGAGAACTCAAAGAACGAACTTCATCGGAACTTGAAGGAACTTGGAATGGGTGTTGGGAGATTAACTAAACATGTTATGACCAAGTATGCCCACCAAAACAGCCACCACGGGCCGTGGTAGGTAGTACTGGCCGTGAAAAGCACCTTCAATCTGTGAAGACGACTCTCTAGTAAGCTGCCAAGAAATTGGCTAAGGCTCACACCAAGGAAGCGTCGCCATAAGCCATGGTACTCACCATTGGACGTGGTGTTATGGGCAGCCATCAAAATGCAAAGGAAAGAAGTGAAAAGGACAAGGCAATCACCAAGAGCCAAAGCAAGAGCAACATGGCCAAGACAATCACCAAGGGCCTCACCATTAGCCGTGGTAGGTGTCGTAGTGGGATGGCCAGCCATAAAAGGCTAAGGAAATAACCAAGGAATACCACCATGACCCATGGTTCTCACCACTGTCCATGGTGTTTCCCATCTAGAGCAATCTAAAGTCCATCAAGTTACCTTTTCCAGTTGGTTTAGGACTAGTTTCAAACTTCTATAAATACCTTATTTTGTTTTAGGTTAAATGCATTCTTCTCCCACATTTCTCCTACTATTTGAAGGCTGTTATACATGACATAAAATATATTTTTGAGTCATATTTTCTTGACAACACACACTGGACAGTAGCTAAAGGAGCCACACGATAACTTGTGTTTCTTGGCTATCTTTGGAGACTCGAATCAAGTTTTGCTTGCTAGTTTAAATTGTTTTATTCTTGAGTTGGTTTCCTATCAGTTTTTAAGTATTGTTTAATAAATCATACACAAGTTCTTGTTGATTTACTTATAGTTATGCATAGCTAGTCCCACAACTAGGGTTGTGGGAACCATGATGACTAAACTAGAATAGGCAAATATAGAATTGATATTCGTGATTTGTTTTTGCATGTATTATGATTTCTTCATTTAAAAGTCTTTCTTAGTGAGTGCACATATTACGAACTTGCCCGTATTCATTTCTTGCCCAGGAGGGAGGTAGTGATTAGGGAAAGACTTCACAACAGAAATTCGGAGAGTCTGGCTTCAAAAAAAAGGGATAAACTCCGCCTAAGTTACTTGAGATCGGAAGGAGATAGTACTCTCAGATCTAGGGTGAGGGTTAGTATAGTATACATTCTGAGATTGGGAGGAGATGAATGAGATACATCTAAAAAGGACTGGGAGGTGAATTATATGTTACCTAACTCGCTAAAATTTGCATGTAATACATTGAATGATAGAACGAATACGATTAGCCTATTAACTTAGAAGTCATGAGGAACACAATCCTAGTCTAGTCTTCATATTGCTTACAACCTAAATCTTGTCCACCACTAAAAGGGATGTTCGTCCTCGAATATAAAATAAAGGAAAGTACATGAAGTCTTAAAAAATTGAGGGTACTGGGCCCGCATATCAGACACTAAGTCCCATGTCACCTCCTCAACAGGCCGATGCCGCCACTTCACCTTGACCAAAGCTATCTATTTAGTTTTAAGCCTACGAATCTGTCTGTCTAGGATAACTACCGACTCCTCTTCATAAGTCAAATCCGGACCTACCTCTATCACATCATAAGAAATCACATTCGACTCATTCGGTATGTAATTGTGAATCATAGAGACATAAAATACCAGATGGACAATCGACAATCTAGGGGTTAAGGCCAACTCATAAGCCACCCCACCCACTCTCTTTAGAATCTCAAACGGGCCAAAAAACCTCGGTCTAAGCTTTCCCTTCTTCCCAAACCTCATCACACCCTTCATGGGCGATATCTTAAGCCACACACAATCCCCCACCATGAACTCTAAGGGACGAACCCTACTGTCAGCATAGCTCTTTTGACGACTTTGAGCTGTCAATAATCAACCCTGAATCAAATGTATCTGCTCCATAACATCTTTGGGTAAGTCAGTATCCAATTCATCAATCGCAACTTAATCAAACCACCCAATGGGTGACAGGCACCTATGACCATACAATGCCTCAAATGGTGCCATCTGAATGCTGGGGTGATAACTGTTATTATAGGCAAACTCCGCTAAGGACAGGTGTTTCTCCCATATGGCACTAAAATCAATCACACAGGCCCTAAGTATATCCTCCAACACCTGAATAGTCCACTCAGATTGGCTATCGGCTTAGGGATGAAATGCTGAACTCATCTCTAGTCGCATACCTAAACCACACTACAATGCCTCCCAAAAGTGAGAGGTGAACAGAGAACCCCGATCCGGCACAATAGAGATAGGCACCCCATGCAACCTGACAATCTCACGAAGATAGATCCTAGCTAACTGTTCCACATTGTAGCTAGTCTTCACCATAAGAAAATAGGCTGATTTGGTCAATCGGTCCACAATCACCCATATAGAGTCATACTTACCTAATGCCATGGGTAATTCAGACACCAAGTCCATAGTAATACGCTTGCACTTCCACTCGAGAATGGGCATCCTTTGCATAGAACCTCCCGCCTTCTAATGCTCATACTTCACCTATCGGCAATTCAGACACTTCGCCATAAAATCAACGATGCCCTTTTTCATACCAAACCACCAATAATGTTGTTTCAAATCATGGAACATCTATGTCACTCTCGGATGAATCGAATATTTGAAATAATGAGCCTCCTCCAATATCATACGTACCCAATCACCAACCTTGGGCACATAAATATGATAATTAATCCTCAAAACTCCCTCCAAATCAAGAGAGGCTAATTTTGCCTCTTCACTCAATACTTTGTCTCGAATGGCTCTCAACTTGTCATCCTCAAACTGGTGTGCACGAATCTGTTCCATCAAAGTAGACCTAGCCTCCACAAAGGCCAAAATTCAATGATGTGTAGAAATATCATGTTGGACCAACTGCCTAGCCAATGACTGGACCTCCAAAGCCAAAGGCCTCCCATCCGCCTTAAGGAAGGTCAAACTACCCATATTAGGTATTTTGCGACACAAGGCATCAGCTACCATATTAGCTTTGCCCGGATCATAAAGAATAATGATGTTATAGTCTTTCAATAAATCCAACTATCTACGCTGCCTTATATTTAGGTTCGGCTGAGAAAAAATATACTTAAGGCTATGGTGATCAGTAAAGACCTCATAATGCACCCCGTAGAGATAGTGCCTCCACAACTTCAGAACAAACACCACTAACGCCAACTCTAGATTGTGGGTAGGATAGTTTTTCTCATGTACCTTCAACTGTCAAGAAGCATAAGCTATAACTCTACTATTTTGCATCAATACACCACCCAAGCCTACTACCGATGCATCATAAAACACAATAAAGGTCATACCCTCCTCGGGTAAGGTTAGAATAAGTGTTGAAGTCAATAACTCCTTGAGCTTTTGAAAGCTCGCCTCGCACTCATTAGTCTACTGAAATGCCACGATCTTTTGAGTTAGCCTAGTCAATGGGGCTGCAATAGAAAAGAGGCCCTGAACAAACCGATGATAATAGCCTGCCAACCTAATAAAACTCTAAATCTTGGTAGCCGAAGTAGGCTTGACCCAATCACGGACCGCTATAGCCTTGACCTGATTGACCATAATACCATTCTTGATCACCACATGACCCAAAATGCCACAGACCCAAGCCAAAACTCACATTTTTAAAAAATTTCATAACACTTCTCCTATCTTAATCTCTGAAGGACTGTACTCAAGTGTCTAATATAATCCGCCTTATGCTTGGAATAAACCAATATGTCATCAATAAACATAATCACAAATGAGTCTAGATAAGGTCGGAATACCTGGTTTATCAACTCCATAAAAGCGGCCAGGGCATTAGTCAACCTGAAGGACATAACCACAAACTCATAATGCCCATAATGAGTCCTGAATATAGTCTTTGGGATATCATATTTTTGAACTCTCAACAGATGATAACCCGACCTTAAATCAATTTTGGAAAATATTGATGCACCCTAAAACTTGTCAAATAAATCATCGATGATATGAAGATGGTACTTGTTCTTGATGGTGACTTTGTTCAACTGTCGATAGTCAATACCATCATTTTTCTTCACAAATAGGACCGGTGCACCCCACGATGATACACTAGGCTGAATAAATCCCTTTTCAACAAATCTTCCAATTATTCCTTTAATTCCTTCAACTCCGTTGGAGCCATCTAATAAGGAGAAATAGAGATAGGCTTGGTGCCCTCCAAATCAATCATAAAATCAATATCACAGTCAGGAGGAACACCCGATAAGTGCATGGGAAACACATCCATAAACTCTCTCATCACTCTCGTAGTCTCTAAAGGAGGTGACTCTATAGTGAGATCACGTACATGAGCCAAATAAGACAAACAACCCTTATTCATAATACGGTGAGCATGAATATAAGATATCACCCCCTTTGGATACGAACTCGAATTACCCTTTCAAACCAAGCTAGGCAAACCGGGATGAGCTAAGGTCACGGTCTTTGCATAAAAATCTAATAAAGCATGATTAGGAGATAACCAGTCCATACCCAATATCACATCAAAATCAAGCATGTTTAACAAAACCAAGTCTACATGGGTCTCTCTACCCGAAAATATCATCAAGCACCCCCGATATACCTAATCCATAACTAAGGACTCACCTATCGAGGTAGAAATGATAATAGGCATAGTAAGAGGCTCACATACATAGTCACTACCCACATCAAAATATGTCGACATATAATAATAGATAGACCCTGAATCAAATAATACCGAAGTAGGATAGTGGTAAACTAGAACAATACCTATAATAACTGTATTAGAGGCCTCCGCCTCAAATCTACCTAGTATAGCATAGCACAGCTGAAGGTCACCTCTGGCCTGTGAACCACCACGAGCGCCACCTCTAGCTCTACCCTTGGCACTTTTGGTGCCACCTCTAGTGCCCTGGATAGTACTTTTAATGGTTGGAGCGGAAGTAGGACAAACAACCAATGTCCTAGGCTGCCTAATAGAAGGAGCATGCCTGGGAAATCTTAGGCCTTATGCCCAAATTCATCACATACAAAGCAACCTCAAGGTCCTGAACCCCGTTGAGGATAATCAGAAGTGTCAATACGCCCTCCGGAGCTCAAAGAACCACTATAACCCATCTGATTGGACCTAGATCCACCTGTACCATCTGAGCCCTGAATAGTTGTCTGGACTAGTATGCTCTGATAATCATGGGTACCGAAGCCTGAATACTTCTCGACTCTAGAAGAGTGACCACCAAACTAACCCTGCCAAAGGAACGTCTTGGCCCCACCCTGTCTAGCCTGTCGAATGCTCTTTATCATTCTAGTATGGTCAATAACACTCTAGAAGGTACCACCGGGTAATACAAGGGAAGTTATAGCCTCTCGAAGATAACCTGCGAATCCCTTCACCAGCTTGCGGATCCACTCAAACTAAGTAGGAATACTAGACATGGCATAACGAGACAACTCATAGAAATGAGCCACGTACTCAAATACAGATAAGGAGCCTTACTTCAATCTATCAAACTCATCTCCGCGCTGGTCACGAACATAATAAGGAACAAACCTCTCAAGAAACCTCTCTGAAAATCACTCCCAACTCATCATGGGGGAACCAGTAGGCCTACGGGCAATAACCGAGCTCTACCACTCCTTGGGCACCCCTTGAACTGATATGAAGTGTAAGATACTCCATGTGCCTCAAGAATACCGAGTTTGAACAACCTGTCCTGGCACCTAGTTAGAAAATTATAAGCCTTCTCCCCTACCGTACCATTAAATCTGGAAGGTGCCAGTCGAACAAATCTTTCAAAGCTCTTCTGCTCAACTACCGATATGGCAGCACTAGTAGAAACTGGCGGGGCTGCGAATCTTGAGGGTATGATAAAAGGTACAGAAGAAGATCCCAGGATCTGAAACCCAACACTAGTCCCTGAACTGGTGGTGTAATACCAACTGTGATAGGAGAGCCTGAAGTACCTGGAAGAACTCCAGGAGTCGGAGCATCATCTAATCTAGCCAATAATTTGATCAATAAATCTTGAAGCATCAGAGCACTATCGAGGACCGTTGGAGGTTGGGATATCCTCTGCTTCTCAGCCTGTTTCTCATAATCCACCTCTTACTCATACACTGGCTCAGGCAATAGCTCTCTAACTCAGCCACGAGTAGGTGTCGTTCCCCTAGCTTGGCCTCATCCCCTGACTCCACCACGTCATTGTCCTCTCCTGCGAACTGGGGCTCGGGCAGAAGGTGCAACCTTACTCTTAGCAACTCCATCTCTAGTCCTCACCATCTGCGCATAAGGATTCGATTAGAGGTATACAACACTTGATATGAAGAACTCGCATGAAAGGAATCAAAAAAAGGAATTTATCCTAACAAGTATCTTGTAGCCTCTCGAAGATAAGTACGGACGTCTACGTACTGATCCACAAGACTCTACTAGACACCCTGCTCTTTAACTTATGAGACCGGTGAATCTAGCGCATAAACCTAGCGCTCTGATACCATTTTGTCATAATTCAAAAGTCAAGGTCATGATGGCACTCATCCCAAACTCCATCCCGATGCGTAACCGAAAAGTAAAATCATAAGAGATTTCCAAAGGGAAGTCAAGCCACAAATAAATGCAAAATAGAAGACAACAACTAAAATACCCGAAAACCTGGTGTCATAAGTTTTAAGAGTATCTAAATACAAATCTGAATTTGACTACACAGTTTAAGTCTCAAAATATGGAAAATACTGTAAATGAAAGATGGACTAGCGGCAATGTGGATTCCAAGATCTCACCACTGATCCGATGATGATGAATCTGCGAGAATCAACTACCGTGCTGGGTATCATGACTAGTATCTGCATAAAAAAGGAACATAAAAGTAGGGGTGAGTACAATCCACATATACTCAGTAGGTTTAACCGACTGAGTATAAGGAATTAATCAAAAACTATAAAATAAACTAAGGAACTCTTCCACCTGCATGCAGAAAAGTCTCACTCCGGCGACAATGCCGTCAATTTATATAAAATGGCGCGAATATAGTAAAGTCATAATTAGAGTTCAATATCACAATCAAACAGATAGAACAGTTATCACAGGTATCAATGCAATGCAATGCACTATAATAATGCAATAATATGATGGTAGAGTGGGGTCAAGGCTATTGCACAACCTATCGTATACACCTACTAAGCTGTGCTACCAAGCAGGACCCATAGGGGTCTCACAGAGCATATACCTCATCATAATCTCAATGTGTCAACTACCTTGCCACCCAACTCATGGTCAAGGACTCATGATACTAATGTCTCATTCGCTTGCCACCTATCTCGTGGTCAAGTATACAAAAGATGTCACATTTTCTTTCTCTAAATGATTTCCACAGTCTTCAACTTTCTAATGATCAATGATAGTATGAATGAGGATGGATGCAATCAAAATATATATAAGGCATGGAGGTAATATTCAACTCAACATGTAGTACAAGGTTCAAAGTTTTCAAAACTTAACCTAAGCATGATATTCACCCTCACGACAGTAATGGGAAGGAACTACATCTAATCAAATGTTTACCCCTTTCTCAACAATATCTCAACACTCAGGCATACTCAAAACTCTCAACTCAACCCTTCAGGCGGGCATTATAAATCAATAACCTCTTTACATCTCCATTTATTTAAGTCATAGAATACACAGTCTCAATCACAGATAAAATATTACATAAGTCCTCCACACGGGCTACACAACATATATAAGCCCCCACACGGACATTAAAAAATTAATTATCAGTCTCAAACTACACTACGACCCCATCCCAAAGTCTACAACATAGAATTTGATTAATTACCCCGACTCAGCCTCAAAAAGGATAGCTAAACCTACCTCAATTGTCCAAACCGCACTCGAAGCTCTACCAGACGAACGATCTTTGAATTCGATGCTCGAAAGGATAACCCACTATCAAGAATGAAATATACGAGTCATAAGGAGTTCAATAACACCTATATTGATAGGTTTTGGAATAAGGGGTAAAATAATCCAAAAATTAATTAATTTCAAAAAGGGTCAAATCTGAAATTTTATTGAAAAATCACGTTCTAATCATAATAAGAAACTCATGGTTGAAAAATCCATAAAAATAGAGTTCAAAACGAGTTAGAAATCACTAATTCCCAAAAATTCGGATTGAGGAAGTACAAGAGGTTTTGGAGTTTGAAACTAAAATTTAAGGAGTTAAAATCCTCAAATAACTAATAAAAAAGGAAGGTTTTAGGTTAAAAATTACTTACCCAATGATTTTATTCGAACACGTCTTCTCAAAATCGCCCCAAGAAGCTCAAGAACTCAAAAATGGTGAAAATAAGGTTTCTCCCAAAGTTGAACATTGTTCAGGTCATTTTTACACATCGCGATCGCAAGTCATTAAACCTCGCGATCGCGAAGCACAAAGACATTCCCTTTTTCAATCATGGAGACCCCCCTGGTGATCGTGAAGCACTCTATAAGAGAAGACCCTTCGCGATCGTGTGACACCACATTACGATTGTGATGAAGGAAATGTGCTACACCAGAATGCAGAACTTGCAGTTTTTGGCCAAGTCTAAAACGCTCTCGGTTGGACCCTCAGAAATCATTCGAAATTCTATACCCACAAAGCATATATGCACTCATACTAAATTTGATGTTCCAGACTCAATAGAACTATCAGAATTCAAATTTGAGGTCTCCTTGACCCGAAATCCGTTAAGTTGCAACTAAACTAGTTCCGGCACTTGAAATACCCAAAATACCATCTGAACCTCTAAAAATTACAATAAAGCCATTTCTAGCATTAGAATCACCCCCGAACCCATTGGAATCATCAGAAATCCAATCCGAATCTCTAAACTCTATTTATTGACCAAAGTCAAACTTAACTCTTTTAAAAGTAACTCTCCAACTTCAGACCTCAAATTCACATATTAACCTCAAATCTGTTTCCGATGACTCTATTAAACCAATTTCCATGTTCTGGAGCTGATGGAACTAACAGAATTCCGTTTTGAGATCCGTAGCTCTATTTGATATTGAAAACCACTTTTTCACAACTTAACTCTATAGAACTCAAGAATTTGTCATTTCACTATCTATTAAGACTTTAACATATTCAACCACACTAAGTGAACAAATGATACTCGGGGGCACTAGTCATAGGGGAAAATGGTAATTTTTCGCCCATTTCTGAAAATGACCCTTAAGGTTATTACATTGATACTACTGTAAACATAGATAGTTGCGGATCTATAAAGTTTGTGATAGGAGTTGTTTGAGGATGATTAAATATTCTAAGTTGAGTTTGTTGATGTGTCGGCATTTGATGCCACATCCGATGCATTTAACAAGGAATAAATGTTAGTTCAGCAACAAAAGGGTATTTTAATAGTTTTTTATTGTGTCAAGGCGAGAAATCATCAAAAATAAAAAAGAAGGCAAAACAAAGTAAAGAGCTACAAAAATAGATACCTGACGACAGATATGAAGGTCCGTCACATCCACGATGGGCCGTCACCCCCATCGTCAAGCTCAAACAGAAGAGGGTAAAAGTTGGTAGTTATGACGGTAGATCCGATGAACCGTCGCATTTTTGACGGGTCGTCATTTTCACCATCGGACTCAAACAGAAGTGAAGCCAAAAGAAAGAGTTATGATGGAAAAACTATCGAACCGTCACACCTCTAATGCCCCGTCATCTCCACCGTCAGAACAAGCATTTAATTTATCAGCACTGGTTAGCACTGATAGTGCGAGTGACAGACCATCACATATGTGACGAGCCGTCATATCCACCGTCAGTTGGACATCGGAGTGCTGCATTTTGACTTTTGAATTTCCTATTTTTTGAGACTATAAATATCAACTTTTAGGTTTTATTTCGTGATTTTGTTTTTGGAGAACAGAGAGAACGCAATATTGCTTGGAGCTTGGTTTTTTGAACAAGAACCTTGAATTACAAAATCAAAGTGTTGATTATTTCATCCTTTGTAAGTAACTATTCTTTAGATGAATGCAGTAATATCTCTTATTTTCATAATCATGAGTGGCTAAATCCCACAACCTAGGGTTGTGGAAACCATGACGACTTGACCTATAAAACTAGGTTTCATACGGAATGATCTGAGTATTGCATTGTGCATCTTGTTAATTCTTTTGTATTAATTGATTTCTGATGGTTGCAAACATCAGAGCTTGCCTTAGGTTTAACTTGTTTGAGTAAAAAGAGTAAAATCTGGGAAAATAATTAACAACAATAATTCGAAGTGTAGATTCGTCTAATAGTTAATGATGTAACAAGATTAACTACTTTGAGTAATTATCAGTGCTTGACTTGAAACATTTTTAGTTCGGAAGAATAGAAATTTCATATGCTTAAGATTGTTGAGAAACACTTAAGTGTAATAAACGTTTGATAAACTGATGCAATATGCAATGCGTAAAGTCATTCTGTAGTAACCTGAATATCGGTCAATTAGTCTTGGTGAACACAAATCCGGGTAGTTTTCCTCATAAACACTAAATTTCAGATACTATGAATCGTTTTTGGTTACTATTAAATCATAAGAATTATATTCTAAAACCCCCCATATTTCCACTTTGTTTCGAAAATAAGTAACTAACAGTAAAATAACTGCATACGGCTTAGTTGTCACCTTATTTCCTATGGGATTCGACCCCAACCTATTGGGTTATATATTTGACAACAACCGCTTTATATCTCTTTATCGAGGTGTAATTTGGGTGTATCATTGAGTTATCATATTCATCTTAAGTACACTTTTTATCTTACAAAATTATGTTATTTTTTAAAGGTTTGCATTAATAATATAACGTACACACAAATATATATTATTAAATAACGTAATATACACGTGCAAAACTCGTACATTGAACTAGTTATATTAAAATTATGAAAGTCCTTTAATTCATCTTTTTACCTTAAAAGACTTTACATTAAACAAAATTATTATTTACTATTTTTTTAATAATTAAAATTTTAAAATTAATTAGATTTTAGCTATTATTAAAAAAAATTTCTTATTTGAATCATATAACAACTTCTGCTATTATTCAATTTAAAATTAAGTAAAATTTTACTTGTATAATAAAGTAAAGGCATAAGGCATTGGAGGCCAGTGTCAGTTGGCATTTATTTCTTTTTTCCTTTTTGAAGAATGCTTTTCGGAGTTATTTTGTATGAATGGACTCCAATATAAAGAACAATTAAACCATCATATTAAAAATAAATCTTTAAATAATAAGAATTGATTTCAAGAACATGTGCATAAATTATAATGATTAGTAGGAAATCGTCAACAAACTATTAGGGAAATTTTAATTAATATTAACAATTAATACGGTTGAATTCCTATTAGTATCCATGATACAAATTATACATATTTTAACATACATATAACATTAACACCTTATTTGGATGGTTGTTACCATTGTCTTGAATTGTATTATTAGTTTAAATATAATATTTATTTTGATTGTTATGTAAATTTTATTGTATTGTATCGTTTAAATTCATCGCTAGGTAACGACGAAAAGATCCATTTTGTGCAACGATCGATTTGGGTGTGATCGCATCGTTGATTTAATATTTTTTTCTCATTTTATCTTTACTTATTATTTTATAATTTTATTTTTTCATGTACCCTACCTTTTCATAGTAGCTCTATACGTACCCTAGTTTTTTTGTAGTTTTATCATTCAAATTATAGATGTGTAATATTATGTGACGACGGAGAATGATATAATCTATTCAAATGTTGTATTCATTAAAATAATACAACACAATAAAATAAAACCTCGCTAAATTAATATTCGATAAATTAATAATCTCTCTAAGATAATATTTTCCTTTGGTCCATAATTGGGCCAGTGAAAAAAATCACAAATTTTGATAAGATGATAAGATAATATATTTTCATAAGACCACTATATAAATATATGGTTCCATTAATATTATAAATTAATAATTCTTTCAAAGTAGAAACATATCTAAGACAATTTAGTGAAATATGATTTTATTTTATTTTATTTTTTGTTAAATTTAAATATAATTGAAGCTCATCTAACTTTTTTTATTGTATCCAAAAGTTCCGTTGTTGCCATACCTGCAAATATTTTTGAGTGCACGTGTAATGATCTCTTTCATATTCACATAATGCTTTATGTATTTGATCTATCATTGTTGATTTTGTGACATCTTTTAAGTGAGAAGTCATTTTTGGATATGGTTTCAAGAAACCTCTTATGTTTATGTTGTTTTTATAATTTATTCTCTCATCATCATACATTGAATGTTTTTAGTAAAGGTACTGTTTGCAACAAATTTTAAATAAATGAAAAATAAATTAATCATAAATAAAATCTGAAGAAACAAGAATATTTTATAGATAAAACAATATGGATACAATTATGTTCCTCCCTTGATTCTTCTCTCATAAGATTTCTTCATGATTCAAGAACCATTAGTGACGTATTTCTCGAACTAGGAGATTTAAATTTGATCTCTTTATGAATATTTCATTAATTTGTGGAATATTCGAGATGCCTATTTAAGGGAATATAGTACCCTTTATATAGACATGAATTAGGGTTAAGAATAGAGTAACCTCCAAAAAATTCTAACTGAAACAAGAATTGTTTTGTCGAGTGCTATAAAATTTCGATGTCTACAGATACAACGAATAATAGTGATTATTAAGAAGCAACGCATATTTTGTATACTTTATTTTTACAATGAATCATTGAATTCTTGAATTTATTTTAGAATGAATCATTTAACAAAAAAATATATTACAATGAATCATACACATACATTGTATTTTATGTATAATAAACTTTATTTTTTATATGAATTCAATAAATATGATACATAATTTAGTAAGATATATTGATTTTGATGTATTTATTATACTTTATATATAATAATTTTGAAGGAGAGCCTTGAAGTAACTGGTAAAGTTGCTGCCGCCCTTTTATATATAATAATTCTGTTTTTATGTGTATTCAATAAATATGATACAATAATTTTGATGTAATCAAAATCAAGCAAACAACCTTTCAATTAATAAACATTAATTTATTAATTAAATAATATATTTACAAAATAATAATATTTTATAATTTACCTATATTAATTCAGTGAAATTTTAAATACAATAGGATACATTATTACACGACAACTAACAACCCTAACAAAATGTAAATAATTTGAAGGGTTTAGTTCTTTTAAGGTCTGCCTTGAATAATTTTGAGGGTTTAGTGCTTTAGGTTTCGCCGCCTCTGTATAGTTGTGGTATTCGCCGTTGTTGAAGCTCCCTCACAAACATGGAAGGGATTGAAATGGAAGATCCATTCCTGGAAAACTCCTCAGATGACTTCTGCAATACTGTATTATCACAATTTTGCGAATCAAACAATGAGCACCACGTTCACATCTGCACCGCCATTGGTACAATGTCACAGGAGCTCAGAGACCAGAGTTTTCCTCTTACGCCAATTGCTTACTTCGGTGCTACTTTCTCCTCACTTCAAACCCTATATACCGCTGCCCCTGAAGGACCGCCATCCCACCTTATTGATGCTCTTTCCACTATTTTCTCTCTCGTTATTCCTAGAATAAACCAAGCTATTTTGAAGAAGAAATATGAATATTTATCTGATGTTATGATTCAACTTCTTGGATTAAAGACTGTTGGTACCGAGGGGATTGTTTCGTGCTTCAAGTGTGTTGTGCATTTGCTAATTGTGGGAGCCAAGGGGAACTGGACTGATGTTGCTCAACTTTATGGTGTGTTTATTGGGTATATAACAGACGATCGGCAAAAGGTCACTTACTTTTCTTCTTTATTTAACAATTTTTATAAGAAATTTGATGCGTTCCCCTCTAGTATCATGCCTTTCTTTTGCTTAATCCATCAAGACCATCTTTAACTATATGGAAATTTCATTACATGAAAAGACGCTACTCAAGGAGCGGGTTTTCATGAACGTCAGTCAATCTTATTCGGTGCATGTTTCTTAGGTAGAGAAAAACTGGAGCCATGATAGCTTTATCAACCAAGTAACAGACTGCTGGCACAAGCTTAGTAATTTCCTATGTAGTGATGCGATAGGTAGGATGCATGTTTACAGAATCTATTCAGAATCTATTCATGTACAATTTTGATCAATTTTCAATTTCTTAAGTCATGATGCTAACAAAGTTATATTGATTATGTCATAAAAGACGTGTCTATGAGCAGAATGATCTTCTTGGCGTACAGTCAATGTAATGTTTATTTCAAAAGTTATTGGCGTACAGTCATGCCCAGCAACTCTAATCCTATTATTTGGATTCCATAATAGTTACTACAAAGATAAATTGAGATTTTAGATTATTTTGTCAACAAGTGTTTGGTGTGATAACATAAAAAGGAATGAGAGAATACAACGATTAAAACAAATGAAGGAATTTTTTTTATAGATTTACATGGATGCCAATCCCCTGCAAAGGCAGAGATTAGAGAATAGGGAAGCTATGATGTAAAATATGGGTATCCGCATGCTTATAGTATTATGGATAATATTCTTGCCATTTTTGCCTTTACATAATGCTTCAACTCAAAAGTTAGGAAGACAAAGTACATTGTCAGTGACTTTTTTTCTGTTTTGGGTTGGTCGATTGAATAGGTGAGGAAGATGTCACATAATTGTCTTCGTGATCTCCTACAAAACTTTCAGTCATCATCTGTGCTTGCTCCTCTATTGGCACCTGCAAGTGAAGCAATCACAAATCTCTTTGAAAGGTCGCTTCTACTTGCAGGAGGAACAACTGTATGTGCCTCTGAAAGACCCAAAGGAGCACAAGAAGTCTTACATGTGCTGGATGCTCTGAAACTTTGTCTTCCTTTTATGTCTTCAAAGTACTTGAATAGCACTTTGAAGTACTTCAAATCTTTATTGGAATTGCATCAGCCTCTTGTTAATAGGCGCATTACAGATGGTTTGAATGCTCTTTGTATCCATCCAACAGCAGAAGTATCCCCAGAAGTGCTTTTGGACCTCTTGGGTTCATTTGCTACTTCAGTTTCTGCAAATGAGTCATCTGCTGATACTTTGACATTCACAGCTCGCTTGCTTGGCATTGGGATGAGAAAAGTATATTCAATTAACAGGCAGTTATGTGTGGTTAAGCTCCCTGTGGTGTTCAACTCTCTAAGTGGTGGGTATTTTCCCCCTATTTTCTTACCTTGCATAGATTGCACAATTCTGAATAAGATAATATAAGAATTCAATCTGTTTCATGCTAAATAAAGAGGGGGATAAAGTCTTTCACTGCACCTACCAGCCTAGTTTTTTTTTCTGTCCAATTCTGATTTAGGTAATTGTTGTTTCACTATTACTTATTTACTTTATGGCCTTTCAGATGTACTGGGTTCTGAACATGAGGAAGCTATAAGGGCTGCGCTAGAGGCACTCAAGAGCTTAATACATGAATGCATTGATGAAAACTTGATCAAACAGGGTGTGGATAACATAATTAGTTCGAATACTGATATGAAAAAATCTGGACCAACTATCATTGAGAAAATCTGTGCCACAATTGAGAGCTTGCTTACTTATCACTATGCAGCAGTCTGGGACATGTCATTTCAAGTGGTGGTTGCCATGCTTGATAAGCTAGGTGATTATCTTTAAAAAAATATATAGCCATCTTTAGTTCTAAAACTCAATATTTAGTTTCAAGTTGTTGAATGGTCTAAATTATTTTGTGTATAGTTTTTGACACTGATTCAAATCAATTTTTTGGAATTGACACTATTTCAAATCAATTTTTTGGAATTGACACTAATTCCAATCAATATTTGGACTTCCTAAAATGATATCCACTTTGATAAAACTGAGTACTTTATTGTTTCTTCTTTCCTTCTTAGTATTCTACTACTGATCATGGCAATAGTAAGTGATAGATGACTATCATTGGATGGAATTGGTGATGTAATCAGCTAGATTTAATTTTCATGTTGCTTTCTTCCTATACATCAACCAAGGAATGACAAGCAAAGTGGTACTTTTCATTGACTTCTTTTTAGGTTGCTATTCTTCTCACCTTCTGAAGGGAACACTTCAGAGTTTGGCTGAAATGGAAAAGTTGCCAGATGAAGACTTTCCTTACCGTAGACAGGTGAGCCTTGCTTTTGGGGTTTTTTAATCATGGAAATGGCTTTTATCATGTTAACCATGATGTCGTGAGGGCTGTCCTTTTTTCTTTTTTTGCTTACCTATTTATTCTTATGTTGCTGCTATTTATGATTCGACCTTTTAGTCAACAGTTTGTCGTATCTCATATATGATATCTGAGTGTTAATGTAAATTATTGATCAAATTGGTCTTTGCAATCAAAATAGTACAATAATTTTACTGCTCAGTCGTTGCATTGAATGGAGATCTCAAAAATTGATAACAATGTTATATGATCCTAATACTTTAAAGGTTGCAAATGAACAAGAAAATTCTGTATCTAGAATAGGGTCAGAAAGGAATTTTTTTAAAACGAAATTGTCATGGCAGATGCAGGATAAACATACAAAAATGATTAGATTAGCCAAATATTAAAAAATGTCTGATTGATAAAAGCAAGGTAATATTCTTTCATTAAAAAGATGAGCTAGTATTTTACATGCATTTAAATTTATTTTATTAAACAGCTTAAGAAATCAAATTTGTGATGAGAGAGCATTACAGGTTTTCTGATAGATTGTTTTGGGCAAAGGAAAGGAAATGAATGAAAATTTCAAGTATATGGATTTCTATCTGTTGGATCAACTTGATTCTCTAAATGAGTTAATAATAGAGCTTGATAAGTAAGTTTTAGTATATGTTGGTAAAGTTTGGGCGAAAATTCCGGAAAGCATAAGATGTAAAGACAAAGGATGGAGGAGCACTTTAGCCTTCATTTGAGACATCTTGGACGGATGTTGTATATATAATATCTTACTCGACCAATGACAAAACCCTCTTGAAAAAACAGGACCGATCCCCTCTGGCACCAACAAGAGAATTGACTAGGAAAATATAGAATAGTGATTCCTGAGAATTAAAAAGTGTAGTTGAGACCAGGCAAAGAAAGGATCAACAAACTCCTCCGGTTGATGATTGTTATGTCATGAAATATATATTTTTAAAAGTGTGAGATACACTACAAAAAATCATAAATTTGTACCAATATAATCAATGATTGTGTGGAACACTTGTTATAAGGGCTCTTGATTTTTGGATGGTGCATTTAATGGGTGTATTAATGGGTGTACCTGACCTTTTATCCTTTGTCAACACCCTCAATTTCCAAATGAGATCAGCTCGACTTCTTGAGCTGTCCTTATCATCACTATTTCTGATAGTGTGATTCAATGCAACGAGGTTAAGGGGGCTATTTGTAGGATGAGGAAAGGAAGAGTGAATGGGCCAGACGAGATCCAAGTGGATTTTTGGAACAACACAGGTAAGATAGGTATGAAATGGCTGAGTAGGTTGCTTAATGTCAGTTTTAGGACAGCTAAATGTCGGAAAGAGGTGGAGTATGATGTTGCCGTTAAACAAAAACAAGGATGATATTCATAATTGTAACAACTATAAAAAAGGGTGATCGAGATGAGGATGTGGGGTGTGTCTATCTCCAATTCGGATTTTTATGTCGAGGCGACTAACTACACAAGTCATTCATCTTGTTAGAAGATTGTTGGAGCAATATAGGGATAGGAAGAGTAACTTACACATGGTGTTCATCGATCTGGAAAAGACGTACAAAAAATTCCTTTGGGAGATCCTGAGATGTTTAGAGTTTGGAGGTGTACTTGTGGCTTACATTAAGGTAGGGGCGTTAATGGTATAATTTGGGTGGTATTTTATAAAATTTATACTATATCAATTTTCGGTGTATTAATTTTTAGAACCGAAATTAGACTTCTTATCGTCCCATCATATCAATTTTTCTTCGGTATCGGCATGGTTTAGTTAATTACTGTTATTATTCAAAAACGTCATGTAAGATTCACAAGTAGAAGTTATAAAAAGATATCATGCATACTTTTGTAGGGCTTTAGCGAATACACTCTAGAATTTTACCGTCAAAAGGTGATGAATCAAGGGAACTTGAAAGACAACAAAATAGAAATTCATCCTGCTATTTTACAACAATGTAAAAGAAAGTTGAAACTTGATCAAAGACAAAAAATCTAGATCACACGAGTGGAAAGAAATTAATAAAGATGGGATTCAAGAAATGAGTCTACTGAGTTAGTTTTTGGGAAACAGGTAACGGCAAATGGCAAATGAGTACTAAGATTAAGTATCCATATGATAAATTTAAATCATACGAGAGGAAAGATATCAAATATTTTATAGTAGTGTAAAATAAAGTTTGAGAGCAAAGACTAAAATCTAGATCACAGGAGTGGAAAGAAATTATTCAAGACGAGACTCATTTCAAATAGGTAACCAGTGAGTCTACTAAGATTAAGTATCCAATAAGAGAAATTTACATCATACGAGAGGAAAGATATCAAATACCTTGTAGCTTGCTAATCAAGATCGTTAGAATACCTTGTAGCTAATTATTCAAGATCTTAGAACTAATATAGTTTTAATAGGAGTAGCATAATAGGTTTCAGAGAGTTGGGACTTCGGGTGTTAATTACGTGTTGACTTGTAGTTGTTTCCATCATGCTAGACCCATGGCAAAATATTTACATTTCATTATTTAAACTTAGTATATGAAATATATTTTAAACGTAAAAGTATTTAGTACAATTCAATCATTTTTCGATTTATTTTATAAAACTAAAAACCTACCTGATTATTTGGTAGGGTTATATATTTATATAAAAGTCTTCAGTTTTATTAAGAGAAACCTCATAATCGGTTTGGTTAGTAAATCGGTTTTTAAAAATCTATTGACACCGATATTAGGGGAATTAAAAACATGTACGATGGAGTTAGAACAGTGGAGGTGATTCAAAACCTTTCTCAGTCATGATGGGGTTGCCTTAAGGATCACTCTAGCCCGTTCCTATTTGCCTTAGTGATGGACGAACTGACACGATATATTCAAGGGAAGGTGTCGTCGTGTATATTATTCGCATATGACAATATTGATTGATGAGACTCATGATGGAGTTAATGACATGTTGGAAGTTTGGAGAGACACCTTAGACTCTTAAGGGTTTCAGATTAAGCAGGACTAATACAGAACTTAGAATGCAAGTTTAGTGACATAACACATTGACATAAAGGTGGAAGTGTGGATCGATGCAGAAGTTATACTCTAGAGAGAAAGCTTCAAGTATCTCGAGACCGTAATCCAAGGAGACATGGAGATTAATGATGATGTCTCACATCGTATTAGAGGAGGGTGGACGAAATGGAGGTTCGCATCTATGGTATTGTGTGATAAGAATACGTCTCCAAAGTTTAAAGGTAAGATCTACAGGGTGGTGGTTAGACCAATTGTGTTGATGTGGATGAATGTAGCGGACATGAAGATGCTCATATCGGGCAAACTAGACAAGATAGGATTAGGAACGAAGTTATATAGGGAATGTTGGGAGTGGCCTTCGTGGCGAACAATATGAGAAAGGTGAGACTGAGATGGTTTAGGCATGTGAAAAGGAGGTGCGTAGATGCGCCAGTAAGGACATGTGAGAGATTGACTCTAGCAGGAGTTAGATTAGGTATAGGTAGACCGAAGAAGAATTTGGGAAGGTGATTAGACAGAAACATGACATAACTTCAGCTTACTAAGGACATGACCCTGGACAAGAAGGTATGAAGGCTAACGATTAGGATAGAAGGTTAATAGATAGCAGAGTGTTGTCGCACTTTATGTGGGAGAGGCAGGGGCCAACGTCCTCTCCTCTCCTTATTATTAGTAGTAATATTTAGTAATCGCGTAGTTTCTTATACTTCAATGTGTACTACTATTTGTTGCTCTATCTTTTTCTTTTTTCCTTGCAATCCTAAGAAAACTTCTTTTGAGCCGAGGGTTTAGTAGAAACAACCTCTCTACCCTACAAAGGTATGGGTAAGGTTTATGTATATCATACCCTCTCCAAACCCCACTTGTGGCATTACACTGGGTATGTGTTGCTAACATTCTCTTTGATGATCAGTTTTGTCGCTCAAAGTAATTCTGGTTTTTGGAACATTAATGGTTCTCATATTCTTTGAGGTTTACCTTGTGTGTCTTATTGGTAACGAAATATGTGTGGAATTTTGCACAAGTATGATCTTGCTTCTGTTATTATCTATTACTTTCTGTACTTTGATTACTCTATTTTATCCTGTCGTTCTCATTATTTGCTTTCTCATATGTGCCTTATCTAACCTCTTTTATGCTTTTCTTGAGCCGAGGGTCTTTCGGAAACAGCTGTCCTACCTTGGTAGGAGTCAGGTCTGCGTACACTTTACCCTCTCCAGACTCCACGTTGTGGGACTTCACTGGGTGGTTGTTGTTGTTGTATGATCTTGCTTTATGTGAATCTTCTTTCTCACCTAAAATTGGATTCAGTTGGAAACAAGAACCATGAAAATATATGTCTGAGACCTGATTGGCTAGTTACTCAAACAAAAAAGTTACTCCAATAACCTCCCTCTTCCAAAATATTGGCAGAGACTGACCATGGTCCCTAACCATAATCCGTGGAAATATAGGTTGTGTCTTAGCAGGGAATCTTTTCCCTTGTAGAGTTGTTTTTTTCTGTAATTCCTTAGTGTACTTTGGGATATGATTTGTAATTCCTTAATGTATGGCTTTGTTGATAACAGCTGCATGAATGTGTTGGATCAGCTGTTGGTGCAATGGGACCTGAATCTTTTCTTACTCTTCTTCCTCTTAAACTGGATGCACAAGATCTATCAGAGTCCAACATCTGGCTTTTCCCAATTCTAAAGCAAAACATTGTTGGTGCGCATTTAAGTTTCTTTACCAACTCAATTTTGTCGATGATTGGAGCTATGAAGCAGAAGTCTGCAAGGGTATGTTTGATGCTAAATCACCCCCCCCTCCCCCTTCTTTTATTTACACAGTTAGCTCATTCGTATGTTTTCTGCCAGCTTGAGCGTGAGGGAAAGATATATTCAGCGAGAACTATTGATGGAATTGTGTACTCATTGTGGTCACTGTTACCCTCATTTTGCAATTACCCTGTGGACACTGCTGAAAGCTTCAAGGATCTGGAGAAGGTATTCCGCAAAGCTCTACATGAAGAGCCTGATGTTTGTGGGATACTATGCTCCAGTTTGCAGATCCTCATTCAGCAGAACGATAACATTTTAAAAGGGAAAGTGGATTTGTCTGATACTGAAACAAGTGTTCCCAGAGAACGAGCCATTGCACGTTACAACCAGCAAGTTGCAGACAATAACTTGAACTCATTGAGCCTTTCTGCTCAGAAACTGCTGCCTGTTCTCTATGATGTCTTCTTGAAATCCTCTAAAGATAATGGTGGATTTTTGCAGGTTTGTTTAAAAGGCTATTAGCCCCTGTTTGATAGTGATGGATGAATTTCTTTTGTTGATATTTTAATTGATATATGAATTCTTGGATCACAGTCACAACTGCATTAAGAAACTCTACAATGGAAAGGGAAAAAAGAAAAGAAACAAAATGCATATACTGCATATTATCTGAGTGTTATGTGAGAAACAAAAGAAGCTTGTTGGAACTACGTCTTTCAATAATAGTTTGTATGCCTGTAGCTATTTCGACCACTCTGGACATATGTGTTTAGTGCTTTTCCATATGATACTTAATATGAAAGGAAAACACTCCTTTTTGTTTTCTATTCTGCTCCAATGATGTTATCAAGCGGTGACTCCAAAAGGCCACATCTCTTAACTGTTCTATGTATATCCTATAAAAGTGATGGAGTTGAGCCAAGGAAACTGTGATCAATAGGGGTGGCAATTGGACGGGTTGGGTCAAGTTTGGGTGGGTCATAATGGGTTAAGACAACAATTGGGTCAAGACTCAATCCAACCCAAATTTGTTTGGGTCAAAACGGGTTGGGTCAAAATGGGTTAGGTAATAGGTTATATAACGGATCAAGACCTAACCCAACCCAATTTTTACTAAGCTTAATTGTTTTATTTGTTCTTTTAAACTATTTTAGTACCTAATAAAATTATTTTTCTCTTTATTATCGCTATATAAAAAAAATTAAAATATTTTAGCAAGATTTTTCATGAGCCACTTCGGGTTACATATCAACCCAATTTTTAATGGGTTGAAATGTGTTGAGCTAATGAATAGACGGGTCAATAACCAATCCAAACTTAAACGGGTTGGACATGTTGGGTTTGATTTTGCCACCCCTAGTGATCAAGCTGCATCAACCTACTATACCGTGTTTTAAAGTAAACCAAGACTCAGCACATGAATATATTAAAAAATTAATTTATTTAACCTTCCTTGATATATTATTAACATTATTTTACAACTAAAATAATTATTAACATTATGTATCCTTATCTTTTTTTGTTCTTTAGCAAAAAGTATTTGAATCTGTGTCCAAGTTTAGACTGAGAATTGGTTGGTTCGATCCTTTTTCTCCAAATCAACACATTATTGTTATGGAGGTAGTAGGTGTTATTGATTTAAGAAGAAGGGTCTCTGTAAGGTTCTGCCCAACCTTTGTCCTCGTTCGTGTAATTTTTTTTAATCTGCACTTATAATTTTCCGTCACGTTGCATATGTTTCAGCTGAGATCGTTAATAGCTGAGATCGTTAATAGTCTTGATTTAAGAAGAAGGGTCTCTGTCAGGTTCTGCCCAACCTTTGTCCTCGTTCGTGTAATTTTTTTTAATCTGCACTTCTAATTTTCCGTCACGTTGCATATGTTTCAGCTGAGATCGTTAATAGTCTTGTAACATTGTCGATTGGAGGAATGCTATCTTTAGAGTATTTCATTTTCTTATGAGCTGTTGACAAGGTCTGTTATTGGAATCCAAAAGATTGTGTGCTTAACATTTTTCATTTTCTGTCTCTGGTTGTTTGATGATGCATGTATTGAAATCATAATTGGTGAATTGGCAACTCTATTTAAATTATTGAAAATATTTTGCTTGCTCAGTTTTTTTGATAATAAGTATTAAATACAGAGAACAATTGGTGTATTGGCCTCTATTGCTGACAAAGTGAGAGAAAAGAGTCTCGACAAAGCCGAAGGAAAAAAAAGGGTGGTAAGAGTGCTTTTTACAAAAATCATGCAGAGGCTTTTGGAGGTGACCCAAGAAGTTGGGGAGGCAGAGAAGGACAAAAAGTCCTATTCAATGCAGATTGATGACTCATCCAGTAAAAGTTCTTTGTCAGAGAGGTAGGATGATTAAATCACATTTGTTTCATTCTTTCTGCCGTCAAGCCTTTTTTCCTTTGTGTTAATGACATCCATATCTCTCTCTTCTACCATTTAGGGCACAGTTATTTGATCTAGCAGTTTCATTCTTGCCTGGTTTAAATGCTCAAGAAATTGGTGTGCTGTTTGGTGCTTTAAAGCCTGCTTTAAAGGTTGGTAGCAGTCGTGGATTTGCTTCTGCACTTTTAGCTGCTCGATGTAGAAAGTTTATTAACTAATATGAGGCACAGGATGAGGAAGGCTTGATCCAGAAGAAGGCATATAAAGTTCTCTCCATGATCCTTCAGGTAAGTATTTTCACAAAGTATCATGTAAACTTATTGTCGTAGTTTCTTCTCAGAATTCGTCTTAACGTATCTAGGACTGGACGGCGATATCCAAAAAAATAGGAATAATTTCAAGATAACTTATGAGTTGAGTAAGCTTTGTGAAATATCATTATCATGGTTCAAAATATTCGGAGGAAAGGCAAGTTCAGGCCTTTCATGTTACTGAGTCATTTGATGGTACCCAATTGAATTAAGTTCCAAGGTTGAATTTTCCATGAAAATAATTTATGCCCTTGTCCTTGTTCTGAAGCAAGTAATCTGAACTATACTGTTAAAGCACCTCTTTTATGATTCTTATTTGTATTTTGGCACATTTATTTTGTGGCTAATAAGTTTTGCAACTTCTGTGTACAGGACTGTGATGAATTTATTTCAACGAAGATGGAAGAGTTACTTAATTTGATGATTGAAGCACTACCTGCATGTCGTTTTCCAGCCAAGCGTCACAGGCTTGACTGCCTATACTATTTAATTGTCCATGTTACAAAGGTGATGATTATCCTCTTGTGGATAATACTAAGATGCCTCAGATTTCTGCAAATCCTTATTTCACGAAGTCTTTAACAGTTTATTGCATTCTACAGGATGAATCAGAACAGAGGAGGCGTGACAGTATTACTTCTTTTATGACTGAAATTTTGCTTGCACTCAAAGAGGTATACTTATTAATTGTGATGGAGTTCCACTCTAGAGTTTACCCGTATTTCTTTTCCATAGGAATTTATATAGCTATTAATTTGCCAATTTGTCCTCCATGATTTTCTCCCGTAGTTGTGAAGTGGTACCAACCAGTTTGGTGACTGGCTAAATGGAATGTTTGGAAACTCTAAACTTGTGTTGCAATAAGCAGTGCCATGAGAAAATTTTCATGAATCATTTTGTGGGGACCATGATTATAGAAAGTGCACAGTTCAATATCTTGACATTCTATTTCTCAATCAAGAGTCCTGCTATTGATAAAATGACGAGAATTTCAATGAATTTTCATTTGCATAATGGCGTATAATGGGATGAATCTACAGGAAAATGTGTGCTCGTTTTTATTTAATATTTTAATCTTTGTACTCTATTAAAATCTGTGTTAGCCCTTTGCTAATTTCTGTGGCAATAAGTTGCCAGCTATAATCAATGTTATCATCATGAATTTTGCTTTTCTTTCTTTAGGTTATATTCATGTCGTCAAAACTTTTAAGAGTCCTTAGCTTGCGCGTGCTATTAGTTAATTAGTATTTACATGTGAAATGACATTCTGAAGTACAGTGAGCTAAGGATTAGTCTTTGTAGGATTCTGATGGAATATGATTGCACAAACTACACTTGTAACCTCATTTTTGTTCTCTCATCTTTTACCTCCATCAATTTACAGTTACTCTTGTTCCTTCTGCTGATATTTCACTCCAAAATTCGTGGTCTTGATTTTTATCTTTTCCTTGAGCTCTGCATTTTCCAATTGTCATCATTCTTCTACTTATTTTTCTTATAATCATAGTTTCTGTGCTTGAATTACTGCAAAATCCAGAGTGAATATTGTTTTGTTAAATATAGCCTTGAATGGTTTTGATTTCTCTTTAATATTGGGTAACTTAGCAAAAGGGTCAAGTTAGTTCCTAAAATAGTTACTTTCTTCTTTCATGCATGATCATTTTGGTTTGAGTTTTTTTAATAACGTAATAATTTCTCACCATTAACTAGTCTTGGCTGTATAACTGGAAGGACAGCTATACTGTTTACATCATAATTATTTGGTTTATGTCCTGAGTTATTTGAGGATTCCATATAAGGCTAACAAGAAAACAAGGAACCGGGCTTACGAGATTCTTGTCAAGATTGGCCATGCTTGTGCAGATGAAGACAAAGGTGGCAGAAAGGAGAACCTGCATCAGTTTTTTAATATGGTAGGCAAGTAATAATTTGATGAATTTATGTAATGGAGTGGGCTCTGTCAGTTTGACATAAGCATCATTGTCATTGATGTTTCGCTTGCAGATTGCTGGGGGTCTTGCCGGGGAAACACCTCATATGATCAGTGCAGCGGTTAAAGGCCTAGCTCGCCTGGCTTATGAATTTTCAGACCTTGTTTCTGCTGCTTACAGTGTCCTACCATCAACATTTCTTCTCCTAAAGAGAGAGAACAAAGAAATAATTAAGGTGTGTGTTGGTCTGCATTAAGACACTCTTCGAAAACTAGTCAGCTGCCATCTTCTGAATGTTACCTGAAACTTGTCTTGAATGCAGGCTAATTTAGGGCTGTTGAAGGTACTAGTCACAAAATCGACGGCCGATGGATTGCAAACACATTTAAGGAGCATGGTAGAGGCCCTTCTTGGTTGGCAAAATAGTACCAAGAACCATTTCAAAGCCAAGGTTTTTGCTTTTTCTCCTAGATCCTAAACTACTGTGGTTTGAGTTAATTTTGGTTCCTGTATGCAATTAGTCCATCTTCAGTGGTCTTTTCTAATTTTGGTTAGTGGAATCTCTTTCCTGTTATGAAGATTGTCTGTTGATTGAAAGGTGGCTGGGTGCATGTTATGTTTTACAGGTTAAGCTGCTTATTGAAATGCTTATCAAGAAGTGTGGATTGGATGCTGTAAAAGAGGTGATGCCTGAAGAGCACATGAAACTCCTTACTAACATAAGAAAGGTTAGATGTGAGCTGAACTAAAACCTGTGAAAATGCTCTTGGGATATTAACTGTTCAGATGAGTTATTTATTCTTCTGATGAAAAATGCAGATCAAGGAGCGAAGAGATAGGAACCTCGCCTCGAATTCCGCTGAAAGCAGATCCCGTATGACAAAAGCAACAACATCAAGGTTGTTTCCTTTCCTCCATATATACCTGCATACTGAAGTTGAGAACAATAAGCACAAGAATATTGGATGCTTGGCACATGGTGAAGCGACTAAAACATATTGAAGTATTTTATGTACCTTTGTTGGGCTGGAACAATTTATTTATCATGAAACAAATGTGCCTCTTTTTGACTGTTCGTTTTAGTATTGAATCTTCAGATCTATCCCAGCTAAGATGGACAATGGTTCTTTGGTCTCTCATCTTTGTCTTGCATGGATAAGAAGTTATTTCAATGCCTTGGTATCTTGTCAAGTATTATTTTAGTACTTGTGGTATTAATTTTTCCATCCTGTTACAGGCAAAGCAGATGGAATCACACGAAAATCTTTTCTGAGTTTGATGATGGAGAATCTGAGAATAGTGATGCAGAATATATGGACACAAAAACTACTGCTGGTCGTAGGAGCAAGGCTACATTAGTATCAGACGCCAAAGCATCTTTATTACGGTGAGTGGGAATGTTTTAAGATGTAATGTTCTACAGTACATTGGAAATTAATGTAATATTTTAAAGGAAATTAATGATGCTTTCTAGCTTTAGACTATATTTCACATGTAAGATGAGTGGGTATATGCCATATTTCCAGGTCCAAGAAAACATGGAAAGCAGCCAAGAGTTTGCAGGAAGATCTGTTTGATCAATTAGATGATGAGCCACTTGACTTACTTGACCAGAAGAAGACCAGGTCAGCTCTTAGAGCATCTGGCAATCTCAAGAGGAAGCCTGAATCAGAAGATGAAGCAGAAATAGACTCTGAAGGCCGTTTGATTATTCACGAGGGAGAGAAGAAGCAAAAACGAGACAAGCCACCTACTGACGATTTGGATGTAAGAAGCAAAGCAGGGAGTCGCTTTTCAAAGAGCTCAAGGAAAACTGAGAAACGGAGGAAAACATCTGATTCAGGATGGGCCTATACTGGAACAGAGTATGCAAGCAAGAAGGCAGGTGGTGATGTCAAGAGGAAAGACAAACTTGAGCCGTATGCCTACTGGCCCCTTGACCGCAAGATGATGAGCCGGAGGCCTGAACATCGGGCAGCAGCACGAAAAGGAATGTCAAGCATTGTGAAGCTAACAAAGAAACTTGAAGGCAAGAGTGCATCATCTGTGCTGTCCGCAAAGAGATCTAAGACAACAAAGAAAACCAGATCAAAAATAGAAGGATGAAGTTGAAGTCTGATTTGATGATGCTACGTCAAGATGTGGAGAGCTCCGTCCAGAGGCTCGTTAGTTTTCGTGCCATAGTTTGTACTTGGGGCTTCTGGATATCCAGTACCCCATGTTTTTTTACGCGACTTTTTTCATTCAATTCGTCAATGTATCACCTTCAACAGGTGATTTGATTTTTTGATAGGGTTGTAGGTAGGAAATCTGAGTGTACATGTTTGCAAATGCATTCGATACAAGCTACTTGAATTGGTCGGTTATTGATAATGTATTCTTGCAATATGCAAGTACACAAAGTATATCCGAGTCATCTGTAGTATACTAGTAAATTTATTGAAAGTATTTGATTTTCATTTTTGTTTCAACCAAGAGGGATTTCCTTTTATCACGCCTTTAGTATATGAAGATTTGAGTTGCCCTCTTAATTGTGGACACTCATTATATCTCTAGTTAATCAAATTGCGTCTAATCTCAACGTTCATAAATCTCTATTGTCCGCTAAGATCTTTCAATATAATATTTCATAAATTGACTGCATTCAACGTTTATTCCAATTCCGTATACTTTTTTTAAAAAAAATTTCAAATGCAATAATCATGTTAATTAGATGTATTAATTCAGTTATAATTTCCAGTTCCACTAATCTGAGCTGCAGGCATAGACATTCTTATATATGTAGCTAAAGACGAGGCCTCTCAGTTTCAGGTTTATGTTACAAGTATAGCAATGCTACGCCTCTGATAGCTTGCAACCTAATTAGATTGTAGAAATCATGTAAGAACAAAGAAATTAAAAATGAATATCATGAAAGAGCAGAGAAAAGAGGAATTCTTGCGCAACAAAATCTTGCAGCTGCAGGGAAGTTGTCAGCCATTTATATACAACAACATACTCAGGATAATCTCACAAGTGGAGTTGGAAGAAGAGAATGTGTACACAAATCTTACTACCTTGTCAGTCATAAATATGAAACCCAAATTTCGCTAAAAGATAATGATCTTGGCTAATGAAAAAAAAAAAATCAAATGAGGGAAAATTCATACCAATGCAGTCTCCCCCCGTCTCTGCCATATCGGCCCTAGAAAGTGAACTTATAAAGCCCGTTTGAATTAGCTCAATTTAAGTAACTTTGAAGTGTCAAATACTGAAACACTTTCCAAATGCTGGAGCTAGTTTTTTAAATAGGCAGTTACAACTTACACGTTGGATAAAAATGTTGAAGCTGGAAAAAAAATTGTTAATGTGTTCGATAAATAAGGGAAAATAATAGAGGAAATTTTCAAAACAGCAATAAGACTCTCTACCTACATTTTAATATTTATTGAAAATGATAATATTTTAAGTTGTCATTTCACCTAAAAAAAATTTTAAAAAAAATATTAAGAGAATACAACTAATAAATACCAAATTGGAGAAAAATATGGGAGAGAATCTTTCAACTATGGTAATGTTTCCCTGAAAATATTCATTTAGTTACATTACCTTTTAGGAGAGCAAAACAGGCGACTCAATTCTATCTTTTTTCTCTTCCTCCATTAACGAGCTTAAATGATCTTTCTCAACCTCTATTAACGAGATTCAACTCTTGTATAATGTAATCTGATTGATCAAGTTTGTGGCTAAAAAAAAAGAAATCTATACTGACAAATTAAAATTGTGCTAAATTCAATCAGGTATTTCGAATTCAATTTTTGTTTGAAATTCTATTTGTTTTGAACCTCCAAATTTCGTTTGAATCAACAAAAAGCCTACTATTACTTCTAGGGAAATTCAGACTACTATAAGACTTGTTTTGCCAGGTGAATTGGCTAGGCATGTTGTTTCTGAAGGGACTGAGTTTGTGACTAAGTTTACTAGCAACTAGTGTTTGAATTTGGGTATCTTTTTGGGTTTTCGGCCAATGTAAGAGATGGTAGTTTTTTTATGTTTGATTCGTAATTGGCCTTAGTAAGATTACTGTAAATGAATTAAAGCTTCACTCTTTTGAAAATAAAAATAAAAATTACTTGAATGTGTTGTTGTGAATTCAATTTTGGTTCGAATTCAATTTTATTTCAAATTCTCCCGGTTGATGGTGAAGCCAAAACAAATATTGTATGTATTGTGCAAATCTTATTTGATACAGAATTTACTTCGTCATATGATTTTTTATTAGAAATCAAAATTATGAAAAAATAATTTGGATACAAATCGCCTGTTGAGTCTGTTACACTTTGTTTGGAATACAAACGAAATATAGATACATTTTGATGTGTATCTTATAATTGTATTTTTTCTGATATCAAATTTATATCCTGAATTTACTATCCCATCAATTTTGATCATAGTAAATAATTTAACATATGCATACTAATCAGTTGTGCAGTGTGGATTATGGATACAAATCAAATGTTGAATCGTTTTGAATATTTGTACATTAATCATTTTGGAATACAAAGTGATTGTAAAACATTTTGTTTTGGAATACGATATACTTTAGATACATTTTTTTAATCTTATTTAAAGTGAGTGTGATACATTTTTTTGTGATATATTTGGAATATTTATATATTAATCATTTTGTTTGTTGATCTGATTTTGAATACGAATAAGATGCTGAATGAATTTGAATATTTGTATAATAATGATTTGGGAATATAATGTGCTTCTTTGCTATTAGAATACAATTTTTGTCTGATTGTAATATATATTTGTTGGAATATAATTAGATATGAGGAGCATTAGTTTTTTGATCATGCATTCAGGAAGATGGAACGAAGATAATTGCTATGTTGATTACACAATAGAGGCTATTATGATTAAGGAGTATGCAACCTTTTAGAATTTAGTGGAGGAGGTTGCTAAACAAATTGGTGTTGATTCGAGATATAATTGCATGAAACTGAAGTATAAGAACGAAGATAGCAGTGCACCTTTGAAAATACACAACGAGGTGGGTATACGTGTGTATGTGTCATTGAAGAAAGAGCAAAGATTTGTCAAAGTATTCTATATGTGTAACTGTTTTTGTGAAGGATGTTGAATTCTTTGAAAGAAATCATCAGGAAGAAGGGGTGTGTGATAGATATGTGAAATCTGAAGTGATATAAATATAAAAAACCATACAAATTAAAATGAATAGAATTTCAAAACGGATACAATATTCTGACAGAAAACAGTTGTTATATATATTTCATACATTTTTTATGAAACAGTTGTTATCTCTTTTGGCATAATTTTGGAGTGAATACAAATAAAAAAGAACAAGATTCATGAAATATGCATGATTTCCCAATTAAAAATGGATAGATATATAAAAGCCATAGGTATCAGAGTGAATATAATTGTAGAGAAATGATACAATTTTCTGAAAAAGTAACAAGTTGAATACGTAATTAAACCATATAAAGAAAAAATACAATTCTAATTGACATTACTCTGGAGTGGATACAAATTAAAGAGAAAATAAAAGAAATAAATACAAACTAAAGAGAAAAGGCTACAATTTTATGAAAAAGCAACAAATTCGATACGTTATACAACCATTTAAAGAAAAAAATACAATTCTAGTTGGTTTGGTAAAACAATTTGTATCCATTTACTTCGAAAAAATATGAGTATTCGTATGAATACAAAAAATAGAGATACTATATTCTATAACTATTCAAATGAAGGATTAAATGGATACAAAATTGCCTAAAAATATAAATTTTAATATAAAATACAATTCTAATTAGTATTACTTTGGAGTGGATACAAATTAAAGGGAAAATAAAAGGAATAAATACAAAATAAAGAGAAAAGGCTAGAATTTTTTGGAAATAGAGAGAGAAAAAGATGAATATACGTGGGAAGAAAATGTAGAATCTTATTTCTACAAGGAATTGGGGGGGGGGATAGAGAGAAAAAAATATTTCACCTTTTAGTCAATTTGAATATAGAGAGAGAAAGTATCAGATAATTGAAAGAAAGTGGAAAAAAATCAAATTGTGCATAAAATGTGGGATAAAAATAAGATAATTTAGGAAGAAATTTAGGATACTCTTAGTTTTCTACTTGACTAAAATATTGTTCTTTTTACTAATATTTTTAAAGTGCAGTTATTTTCAATGAATAAGTTGTAAAGTTGCCTAGTGAGCTAATTTTTACAAAATAATACTTATACTCCAAAAAGGGAAAATATTTATCCTTAAATGCCCTATTATTTTCACACCACTTTTTATTTTAAAATGACATAAATTTATTTTAAAATTCGTGTGCTGACATCATGCTGACTTCAACGCCACCCAAAGTGATACCGATAGGGTATCAATATACCGACAGAGTATCACAGAGGATTAAGTTTAGTCCTATATGATATCGATATGGTATCAATATATCGACAGATTATTACAAAGAATATATTTTTCTACTAATTTGAAGTTTGATCCTATATGATATCGATCGGGTATCAATATACCGACGAAGTATCACAAATGATTATTTCATAACAGTGATGCTGACGTCATGCGCAGGAAAAAAAGGAGAAAATGAGATAAGAGGATAAATAGTTTGAATCATGAGTCTATTAAGGATAAATAGTTTGGATTGAGTCCAATTTGGATAAATAATTTTATAATTAGATCTATTTTGTGTAATTTTTCCGATAAACAAATGCCGGTAAGTTCTTTTTTTTCCCTATTGAGATGACTCAAAGATCATTAAATATATGTGTTAATACTCTAAAATAGCTGATCACTAAGAGATTTTTAGTTCTAAACTTATTAAATTGCCCGCACTTCGTGCGGTTATCACAGACGATACATATCCTCTCAATTGAAAAACAGATTACCGCTAATTTTATTAAAAAAATATATGTCATCTCACCTTTCTTTCCTGTTTAAAGTTCATAAATGTATGAATTATAATAAATCATAGAAAAGTAGATACTTTTGATTTTACGCTTGTCCCATTGTTCCTTCTTATTCCCTTCTTAATTAGATTTTATGCATTAGTAATTTAGTTATTGTTAATAGAATTTATCAATATTTAGATATTGCTAGTAAGAATAAAGTAAATAAAAAATCAAAAGATTAAAAACATAAATGAGAAAATATTAAATGGTACCCTCGATTTCATCAGTAAATGAATCAACAGATCGATGGTCATTACAAATAAATTTTTATTCTCATGAGGTTTTAATTAAAGATAGTTATTGTAATAAAAAGAACATTGCAATTGTTTGTAAAAATAGCTGCGAAAAACAAATGGCTAAAGGAAAAGAATGAAATATTTATGATTTATTTGACTCAGTCAATGGAAAGCCAATAAAATGCAGTCCATATAAGTGACAAAATCGATGAATTATTTATGTAATTTCAAGAATTAAATAAAATACAGAATATAATAAAATTGATTCAACTAAGACAAAAATAATGAAAAGTCAAAACGTATAATTAACAAATCATGGAATTTTCAATCCATCCATGTAAGTTATTACTTTGTTGCAAGCCAAATCAAATCCCTCAAAGGACAGGTTATTTAACAGAATCAAAATTAGAGACACATGAAGCAGTATTTGTCAAGCTTGTGATACAGTTGTCCAATACAATACAAGTATTCCAGTAGCATGGATCAAACCTCCTCCTTTTAGAGTCAAACTCAATAGTGATGGTAGCTGGATGGATAGAGGAGCAGTGTGGAGGAGGGGGAATCATCAGAGATCAAGAGGAGAACTTCATCTTTGCCTACACTATATCCCTAGGAAAGGGAACTAGCAACATATTGGACTGAAATGGTGTGCTGACAAAAGGTTTTGATATCGCTATAGATGAAATCGATTCCTGCTATTAGCCAAGTGTTCCAAAAAATAGTGGAAATCTCGGAAAATCTACAACTAAATAAAAGAGATTCAGAAGATGATTGAAGATCATGACTTCAATATTAACCATTATTTCAGAGAAGCTAATAGACCAGCGGACGGTCTAGCAACGCTAAGTCATAAAGTTGTAGGAGCCAAGACCTTCAATCTTCTCTCTGAACTTCCCATTAACATAATGGGCCTGGTCCATATGGACAAATGGAGCTTACCAACATTTAGGATTTAACCGGCAAAACTTGACAACATCATATATGATCCTCCTTGATCTCTTCACCTGTTGTTACCTTTTGCATAGGAATAGATTGTTAATCTCATCTCAATAATCATGTACCAAGTATGGGATGCCAAACTCAAATCATAATTTTTTGCATATCAATGATCAAATGAGACCTTTAATAATAATTAAAAAAAAATCCCCCAAAGGATCTCATTTGAGCATCAAGGAATATTATAATCATATACCCAAGATTTACATTAATGATGCAATGTAAAGATGCAAAAGTGAAAATAACTTACATTATTTTCCTAACTAGTTTCAAAGAATTGGCGAAGAATAGACTTCTCACTCATCGAACTGGCCAAAAGGAATTGTTGTTATTATTATTATTATTATTATTATTATTATTTAAATAGACAGTAAAAGTTTACTTTTAAAGGCAACCGTTTTAAAACCGATTCAACATTATACTTAGAAGGACACTTCCCAAAAGGTCAGTTCTTATTAGTTTCTTTCTGTTACTAAATAATATAAATAAATAGGGGAAAAGAACAAAAAACTTAATAAAGGGAAAAATATGTAAACTTGTTTAAGAGAAAGAAACTAGTTTATTAAGTTTTTTCCTTTATTAAAAAACTTATATTGTCTTAAACTAAAGATTTGTAGTTTGAAAAAGAAAAAAAAGACTTTTGAATTTTATGGTCTTAAACTAAAGATTTGTAGAATGTACTAAAATTTCCTTTAATCTTGTGATCTTAAACATGCCAAGTGAAAAGTTAGAATTAAAAAATTGTTAAAAAAGGAAAGAAACATTCTTCTGTTTGAAACAAAACAAAAAGGAAATTAAAGACAAACAGATTGAAACGGACGGAGTATTAAGCTACGCAAAAATGACAACGTACTTGGAAGATAAAAAGTCTCCTATTTTGTCAGATTCTAATATGGACAGTAGCTTTAAGCTCATGCAGCAAGTTCTCCATTCTGTTGGCTCTTTTCTGATAGAGTCGAGCATTCCTTTCAAACCAAAGGTCAGAAACAGTGTGCAAAGGAAAGCCTTGAGTAGGACATTCTGAGTCTTTCTTGCTCCTTGTATTCCTGTGTATCCATTGTCATTCCATTTCCCAGTCCATAACTGTTTTATTCCATTGTAGACACTGCAAGGCATTTTGCAGGTCTTAGAAAAACAACAATCAAAGAATATAAGTAATTCTGGCGTTCCATACAAGTTCTACAGAGGACACACATACCATCCACAGGTATACCCCATCTCATCAGCAGATCCTGAATTATCAACCATCCCCATAGTGCTATCCATAGTATAAACACACTCTTAGGATTAGCGGCATTGTGACACACTAAACCCCTCCAAGGGACATTGGTGACTTCACCTCTTTAAGGCCTGGTAGGCTACGTTGATATGGTACTTCCCCTGCCTGACAGGTTGATTACATTGAGCTAGTACCTCCCAATGCTTCCTCATGTACTTCAAATTTAATATATGAATGTTGCAGTAACAGGAAATTTTCACGACGTCCCATGAAGCCTAAATCCAGTAGTTAACTGAGGAAGGTAATAGTGAGGAGACACAAGGTATCTCTAATTCCTATCAAAATATGAAGTTTGTATCCAACTTTAATGTTGATATTATACCCAACAAATGTGTGCTGAAGAGATGCATTCAACCTTGGCATGGAACAAAAGAATTGGATAAAGAATTGTTAGCTTTTGTACTACAATAGAAAACTGAGTATTTCATCCTAAGATCTAGAGCTAAGCTTTTCCTGCTAGTCTTCTCGAGCTGCTTTACAATTTTGATGAAAATTCCAAAGTCCGGCTTGAGACCCTTGCCAATCATTTCATTGAGAATGTTTTGAGCAGCCATAATGTCTCCTTTCTTCTGATTAAGCCTCACAAGCAAGCTGTATAGTGTATTTCCACAGTGGTTATACTTGGCACTCATGTCAATCACATACTTATATGCTTTCTCACGCTCTCCTGCTTCAAGCAAAACTTTAAGAAACGCAGCATGAGTAGTAGAACGTGGTTCCACATTCATATTTAACATCAAATTCAAAAATTTAGAGGCAAAGTCAACCTGACCACGATTAGAAGAATGATATACTAAAGTTTCAAAAGTAATTGCATCTGGATTGAGACCCTTATTTCTCATTTCTTCGAGCACAATATGCACATCTTCCAGCTTATCATTCTTACACAATGAGCCAAGCAGGTAGTTATATGACTTGATATTAGGAGAACAACCAAATTCAGACATCTCTTTGATAATAGCTCGTGCTTTATCAATTTGGCCTGCCCGACACCTTTTACAGATCAAAATATTGTAGCGGGAAGCTGTTCTTTCAGTGATCTCTATTACAAATGTTGCCATTTCGAACAAGTCCAAACAACAAAACATCTTGATTAATCCATAAACACCAGAACCACAGCAGGATCCTCCAACCTCATTTAACATATCAACCACTTTCTTTGTCAAATTCATCAATGAATCCTTACTCAATCCAAATACAGTTAAGAACCCAAAAGCTTTGTCAGTTAAACAAGTTTTTTCAGCCTTAAACTCCTCCAACAAAGAGAACATAGTTTTATAGTCACCTAACCATCCACAATTACATATAATCAGACTATTGACAAAAGCACTACGGTGAAATTCAGGATGCGAGTCCCGAAGCCAATTAAAGAACTTCAATCCAGATATTCTTTGTTCATTCAAAAGGTCAAAAATCTCAACGACACACTTAAATGATAGTTTAGAAGCCACCCAAATCAACTGTTGCCTCAAATCCTCCCCACCACCCTTGATTATCTCAGTTATTTCCAAAACTTCTTCTGAATACACACTTACTGAGGGCTTTGTACTCTTTTTGGTTGTCAATTCATCCATACAAGAACCTGCCACATTCTCAAACTTTTCATTATCAAAAATAAAAATAGTTGTAGGTTGAACACAAACACCTAGAACAAGGGCTCTACAATGATGGCCCAAACAAAATAAAATATAACAATAAGGACCTTGGTCTCGAATACTGCATACACGTATGCACTATTCTCAAAGATTCTTTCCTACAGGCTACAAATTGGGAATTAATAAAAATAGGTATTTGGAAATATCCACGCTAGATGTTATTTAAAGAAGGTTCTTTTGAATAATGGATGAATCAATATTCCATTTTTTGAACGAGATCCAAAAAGGAAAATTGGTCAAAGAAAGACTTGAGGGGGTTCTGAATGAAATGACATCTTCTACTAAGCTGAATTGGAAATGTCTGAAGGAGTAGTGTGAAATGATGTGACTGGAGAATACCAACTTGGACGAGTGAGGTAAAGAAAAGTGCTTACCATTTTAGCTATTGCCAGGCTGATGCAGAAAAGACGGGGACTTGAGTCATGTCAAATATTGTGAGTTCAATATTGCAACTTTTTACTCAAAAAACTTTCTTTTACTCCACTCTACTGCTGTTAGGAGAAAGCTTAGGTGGTGACAATGGGTGAATTTTCCCTAAACACGAGTGCCTACACAATAACTGCAGAATGTATTATTTTAACTTAGACCATAAGGTTTGAGCAAATAGCATTTACACTCTCTGGAGTCTACCCTCTTTTTAGCTAAACTTTGGTCTAACATGTACTCCTTCAAGTATGAACATCACAACCCTGCAGAATGATATTGAACTTATCTTCACGAGTAACATGATTTTTATAGTCTGTAACTTGGGACAAGAAATGTTCTTGGTTAAGCTAAACAGAAACATAAAAATAGCATGTTTACCTAAGTAGTGTGCTGACCTATCAGGTTTGGAGCATGACAATCTAGGCTAGTCACCACTCAACAAATAGTGCACCTTTTATGAAAAAAAAATGAGAGTAAACATAAGACTTAACAAGCAAACCATAAAACACAAATCTTTTACAGTGTTCTGAGATGAAAAATAGGAAGTATGGAGGAACAAATTAGCACCTTTTAGGGTAAAACAATTCGAAAAAAAACTACCTTTAAGAACCTGAGTAAGAGGTTTGTCTTCCAATTCAAGAAGCTTTTTCTCCACTTGAAAACCCTTCATTTCAGTTCCTACCTTAACCTCTTCTCCAACATCAAACACTCGTTCTTCTTCCTCCTCCACATTAAAACTCCAAGGTTTATACCCTTCTTCTTCAGCCCAAGACCCATCATCAAGAACTTGGCTTTCTATTCCCTCATCACTTTGTGGGTCCGAATGTTTGCCATTGTTGTTACCTGTGGAGAAGAAACAGGAGTTGTTGGGAAAGAAATATGGAAAGGAGGGTTTAGGGGAAATGGTTTTAGGGTTTAAGAAATGGGTTTTGTGGGAAAGTAGGGAGAACAGCCGGAGATGTAAGGATTTAGAGATGAAATGAGAGAGCATTGTAGTCTTCCTTCACAACAGAGGAAGAGGAGAAGCTACTCAAAACACCCAATTTTATGAATCACATTCCACTACTTCACTATCTTTAAATTTTGGGCCAACACTCAAAATTCTCTCTTAAATCTTAAATCTTGAAGAAAAATTAAGTACTTTTAATAAATAATTACTAATTTTAACCATATTTTTTTGTTTATTATCATTCATGGCAATATATAGTAATACTATGATAAATCTGTACTATGTATTAAAAGTGAATTATGCATATGATATAAATGTATTATAAGTGTTTTTAAAATATATTATGTCTGCTTTGTAAAAAGTGACACAATATATTATAGGTGTATTAAAGTGTGTGATAAATGTATTATTTATCAATAAAATTTGTATTATAGATATTTTATAAATTGTTCTCTGTAATATGTATTAAAAATGTATTATAAGTGTTTACTGAAAATAAAAATGTTATTGCTATAAATGGTAAATATTTTTTTAATATAATATATCTATGTAAGTTCTCCAATCATAAATATACATGACAACACTAATAATCCTTATAAAATTTTCAGAAAGTGATGCACTTTTACACTGTGTTTGGATGATGGTTTTCATGGTTTCATCTATAGTATCAGTACAATACTATGTCTGGATAGACGATATGATTTGTTATTATTTAATAATAATTTTGTTGTTTGATTTGATTATATGACACTGTATCGCAACTAATAAATTTATGAAAATGCCATTAATTATTATAAATATTAAATTTATCATTTTCAAGCTCTAATCTTACATATTAAAGGCCACTAGTTACTAGACATTCTCCAACCATTTTATACCTCTATATTTTTCACATTAATTGCCTTTTCAAATGAGAGTTTTTAGTGGCTAAATTTTAAGGTTCTGGATAGCCATAATATACTTCTACTATGGTCGTTATCATTTGTTAGACATCACCTGTATTACTATTTTGTATTAAATCTAAACTGAAAAACTTTAAAATAGAAAAGAAAAATGTTTGTCATTTAATTTTGAACACCCTATCAAATTTTATATTAGCAAAGCAAAAGGAAAAATCTCCCTTTTCTTCACAATATGAGCGGATTTCTCTTGTTCACCTCAAAATGGGCTTTTCATTTTTGTTCCTTGTTTACAACTTAAAATTCAAAGACTATAAAAAACACAAAAAGAATAAATAAAAATAACAGTTAGAATAAAATTCAAGTCGAAGATGAAAACACTATCTTCTTTCCTTTCATTGTGAATCCATTGGATTTCTCCAAGGAAGAAGTACAACAAATTATAGATGCTAAGTCAATACAAATTCATTAAAAAGATAATATTGTATTAACTAAAAACGCATAACATAATAAGTCCCACTAATAAAATACGTAAATTGTTCATAAAAGAAACAAAATTTTAAATTTTAAAAAATTACTCTAAACTTAATTGTCTTCTCGCATCATTTATAATAAAAAAGCTTTACGGACTTCTTTCGGGCATCCTACCAGAGTGCGACATGCACTTGCATTTTGACAAACAAATATATAAGCTTTTGTATTCACACAAGATTTCAAATTCATCTCCGCCAACATATTTCATATGTCGCTCTCAAAAATAGGTAGAGTGCATGAAAACCCACTAATAGCACTAGCCAACTTGTCCATCCCACCTCTCAACATGTCAACAAATGCTTTCAAGATGATCATGTTTAGATTTTCTGTTTCTGATAGGAGTTGGTGCTTCTGAATAAACATTATGTGTATGTGCATAATCAGTTGCTTCACTTTGCTCATTCTATTCATATTCCTCAATATTTTTCAAAGAAGCAGCATTTGGATAAATCATTTCATCTACCTCATCAATAGTCGATGGATCAGCATTTGATTTTTTCAGATTTTTATGCGTACTCCTTTTTAACATATCTGGGCCAGTCTCAACATGCTTTCCAACGGCTCTATCCTTTCCATATAGAATCACCAGCTTTCCATAATTTCAACATGGCTTGATCTACAATTCCGCAGTTGTATGCTTAGCATATATATATATATATATATATATATATATATATATATATATATATATATATATATATGTATATATATATATATATATATTGATGAAAATAAAATAATCATTATAATAAGAAAAAACACACACATATCCAAGAGCTACAATAGAAATAAAAACTAAATTAATAAACATAAATTTACTTGAATTAACTGATCCCATACTTTAGATTCAGTAATCAACATGTTTGTGATGGGATCCCATGCAAATCTTCTCACCCCCCTCCCAATCTGAAATATGTCATAGTTTTTGATGAAGTACCTCTTAATTTTTTTCATTCGATTGAGAATTTTCTCCTTGTTAATAACTTTATCAGGAAATTTTGATTTTAGCTCCTTCAGTATGTTATTCATTGCATGTGTAGAGAAAGTTCTGCCAACCCTGCGCCCAAGTGCATTCTCATGACAATATGCATCAATTGAAGTGTCATCCATTGCATTTGTCCAAACACATATAGAGTTATCTGGAGCCTTTAGATCACTTGAGGTAAATTTCTCTGCGTTTTTAGCCATATCAACTACTTCATAATCAAGACAAATATTCACAAGATTAAAACAAAAATATTGTTACATATAACTATTGATAAAAATTACAATAATTTAAATAAATGTGCTAGACATAATATTTATAATAAAAACATATACATCACAAGATTACTATTAAATAACATCAAGTAAAAAAAGCGACACAAATAATCTCAATAGTTTTTCCACTAGAAAATTAATCTTGATAATTAGTCCACATGGCAGCTGTTATGCCATCGAATCAACTCTCCTTTTCTATATTCCTCATTACTCTCCCTAGAATTTGAATTTTTCTCATGCACAATATTATCATTAATAAGCTCTGCATCAACTTGAGTGAGTAACTCATCATTTGGATCTACATATCTTAAGTAGTTGTGCAAAATACAACATGCAAATATGATAAGCTTTTGAGTTTCAATGTCATATGATGATTCTGTTGAACTAGAAATTATAGAAAATCTCTTTTTTAAAAACTCCAAATGCTCTTTAGATAGCGTTACACAAAGAAGCATGTCACAAATTAAATAATTCACGAGAATTTTGGAGTGGATTTTTTGAATACTCTTTCAAGTGATATCACTCTCCCCGTTAAGGTACAATAAGTTCAGTTCTCAACATGAGTCCGAAATCAACAAGATAGAATTTTTCTAAATCTAAAAAAAAATAATTATATAATTATCATATATAACTAATTCTAAATATATAATATTTACCTTCTGAAATTTTTAGTGGGTCTTGTCTATTTAGTGTTTCTTTCATGATTCTTGAATCAAATGCTGTACCTTCCCACCCAGCTAACACATGTAAATTTTAAATCAAATGTATGTGCATCTAATACATTTTGTGTTGGATAATCTTTCCTCCCACAATATCTCAGTACTTCACTTTGTGAAATTTTAACACATATGTGTGTTCCATCAATTTCACCAATACAATGGAAACGAAACGTCTTAGTGTTGTTCCTAGGTTGGGAGTCGGGGGCAAGTCTTCAAGACACGACTTCAATTCATATATTGACATTTCGTGCTCATTTCTAAATTTCTGCTTTGTTATTTCCATGATCCGGTAACCACAGGATGATCCATAAGAAAGATGGCCGGATTCGAACCTATGGTTGATTTGCCCATGACCTGATGAGTTGGGTGGCTGGGTTAGCACCCCTCGTCGCCTCTATACCCAAAAAGATGCACTGTGCTACCCAGCGATGTGACAAAAGGATTATATGTCCCCCCATTCTACGATTTCGCGCAGTTCAAACCCAGTGCCGCTTGAGGTTAGGGAGTTGGACGATAATAGCCCCTCCGCATGTTGATATTATAATGATCAATTAACAATGTAATCTCAATATTTGTTAAATAGATTGTGTAATAATTGAGTTTACCTTAAAATATGGATAGAAATACTGGCTGCTAGCAATTTCAGGAGGAGCATAGGATCCATTAGGTTGTTTAATAAAGTTCTCATATAACCCCAAGATAGCTCATAGGACAACATGAAATTGATGACGGACCAACTCTCTAGAGCGTCGAAATATGAAAGATAGCTTACGATTTGTCACATTATGTGCTAACAAATAAGGCATTTTTGCAACTTGTTCTTCAACTGTAACTCGAAGTGTTGGTTTAAGAACTTCATATTTGATTAAAATCTTACATAAACTAGTAAAAGACGAAGGGCTCATTTTTATTATACTATGGCAAAGTTCAGTGAAAAATAGGCGATTCAGTAATTCTTCTCTAATTTTTTCTCTTTCGAGCTGTATGTCCTGTGTGATCGTACATCGATTATTTTCAATTTCATATGTATAATTCCAAAACCAAATAAGTACTAAAACAACTACATATGAAGCTATTGAGCTCACTTGTCCCAATATGTGATTACTATCATGATTATTCTGATTAGCCATCTATAATAAAATTATGAAAAATACATCTAGGTATATACAATAATAAATTTGAAAAAACACTAGGTACATTATTATTCATTTATAAACAGTATAGCCAATAGATGAAAACTGAAAGAATTTTTGGGGATTAATAAAAGTAGATAAGTCTCATACTTGCAATTGCCTTCTCTTTCTTTCTTACTGTATATCTCCTTACACTACATTTGTTAGTCTAAGCCCCCAAGCATAACATGTACATACCCAAAAAAAAATTATTTGCTTCTGTTGTGCCTATATTCAAACCCGCCTAAGCTTGTTATGCTCATATAAGCAGCAAAACTAAAGACAACCAAAAAGGCATGGATGAAATACATAAAATCCCCTTTCTAGTTTAACAAATAAAGTATCATTGTCTTTCATAATGAAAATATTTGAGCATGAACAATTGGTGAGGTCAACAAAATCTCACATGACCAGAAGCAGACTGCTTAGAGCCCGTTTGGATTAGCTTTTGGTTTATGACGTAAAAGCCAAAAGTCATAAGTTAGGATTTCTAACTTATGACTATTAGCTTATTTTTGTTATTTTTACCTTAAAAATAAGTGCTTACAAGCACTTTTAAATTTACCCAAAAACTTCAGAACTGTTTAAAAATTATTTTAGCTTAAAAACATCTAAAATAAGTCAATTCAAAGGATTGATAGATATGCTGAAAGAAGACTACTTGATCTTATTCTTATCGTAACTTGAAGTCTCAGACTATTAGTTCAATCAATTACACTATTATTTTAAACCATAAATTCATATTCATGATACCATTATCCATTTAATCGATGATTTATTTAAAGATTACACCTTACTTTCAATTAGAATAGTTGTTGAGGTCAATCAATAGAAAAATTGAACGACAAGAAGCAAAGCTGTGCTAAAACTCAAAACTTCAATTATATCGAAGAGGCATGTGGGAATTAAGAATGCACGCAAAGAAATATATAATATTCTAAAAATTATTGTAATGACATCAAAATGAAGAATCAAACTGTAGCAAATTAAGTTTTGGCGCTCTTTAAGCAATAAAAAAGGGCAGCCCGGTGCACTTAAGCTCCCGCTATGCGCAGGGTCCGGGGAAGGGCCCGACCACAAGGGTCTATTGTACGCAGCCTTACCTTGCATTTCTGCCAGAGGCTGTTTTCAAAGCTTGAACCCGTGACCTCCTGGTCACATGTCAGCAACTTTATCAGTTATTGGGCACTGGCAACAAGGTTGACTTTTACTCCATTCTTGTTAAACTACTTCTACATGGACATCAGGAAGGCAAGATTACTATCACTTTGCACCTATTTTCAAACCAATCCAAATAGTTCGCACATAAAATGGTCGCCTCTGATATTTAGAAAAAAAAGTTATTTAGAGTCACCATCTAATTTTAAGGAAAATATTAGGAAACCATTAAAGAAAATATAAATGTAGACTCTGTTTTGATTTACGAAATCAGTGAAATTCTAGATAAGGATTTTGGTTACTCGAGGGGAAGGTGTTAGGCATCACTCAGAGCCGATCCGAAGATAGTTCCTAAATTAGTTTAGGAAAAAGATTAGTGACATTTTTTTTCATTTTATCTGCTTAAAATATATATTCTCTATAATACTTATGAAAATTTCAAAATAGTATATATTATCGTACAGTGAAATAAATAAGTAAATAGATATATTTGGAATATATGAAACTTTATATAGATATATGTTTAAGGCCATATAGAATAAATAAGCTTACATAATTTTAGAGTAATTAATATGAATGTCGAGTATTAGAACTCATTACTTTATTTATATACACGATATAAAAGATAATAAATAAATAAGTAAATAAAATAATGGATAAGTGTAGATAAATTGGTAAAATGTAATATTTAATAAATATAATTTGGGTGAAACTTCAAATAAAATTAGTGATGCCTAAAAAATTATTAAATTTTAAAACATTAAACTACCCCAAATATATACAAACAAAAATATTTAAAAGTTGACAGGATTAAAAATATTTACATTCTTATGTTCTCCGGATCAGCTTCTGGCTTATTCATCGAAAGACAAAATATATATAGTGTTTTATCATTTTTCTGTTCGGGTTACCTTACATCTGTCATGACCCCGACCTGCCGTGACTGACACCCACACTAACACTCAGATGGGATAACCATTAAGACAGCCCAAACCAACAACATTCACGGGATATGAGAAGATTAAAGATGCAAAATCAAGTTTAATAAGAACAATAAGGCCGAGTCCCCATAAGCTCAGCCAAAAATCTAATTAACAACCCAACATGCGGAAAATAAAACCTAGAAACTGAAAGTCATTGTACAAAAACTCTAGCAACCATCAAGTCTAAGGAAAGGGGAATGCAATCCCAACAGAAAAGTCATTAAAAGTAAACCAGTTTTGAAAATCTAAGTTCTAGGAGAAGGACTAGGATAAGGAGAGTCCACGACATCCTAAAGGAAATGGTTCACTCTTGAACTCGAACAACTATCTTTCTTTTATGCGAGGTTTCTTCGAAGCCGGCTGAATATGCCCTGTACTCAACAAATACAGAGAAAGTGTAGTATCAGTACACAAAATCAACAGTGCACTGATAGGATCATGCGGCTAGCTAGTAAGTGAGTATGGATAAGTAAACACCACATGGTAAGCGCGCGCGCGCACACACACACACACATATAGAATAAACTTAACTATTTACATCTCAAAATTAGTACTCAACAGGATAACAGTTCATTAGTATCAATATCATACAATTTCACGTAAGAGTCCTCTCATGGGATTTGAAAACACTTATTTACGTGTCAAAATGTGACACTCGGTTCAAGATTTGTGTTAGACCGTGATACCCGATTCAAATGTGTGTCCGAACGTGATACTCTATCCAAAAGTGTGTCAGAGCGTGACACCCGATTCAAACATACAAATCAACCACAGTCACAACCAATAGTCAACTATCATATCACCCAAGAACAACATTATCACAAGTTATTGCCAACAAGTAATCATTTCACATAATTCATAACATGCTTCCCTATTCATATACACATACACATACAATGGAGTAATTTAACAAGTATGTGAATCACATACGGGAAATAAATCCATGAAATCAAGCTTTGACAACTCTAAAGCGCATGAGCTTTCTCTTTCCGGGTTCGCTTAACTTGTTTTTGGTCTAAAAATAGTAAATACGTACAAAAGATCAATAAAATGACCTAATGAACATGAATTATAACATAATTCCCCTCCAAGGCCAAACCCATGATCCTAACCCCCATTCTAAAGCTACTTTCCACCATTCGTTTTAGGCCAAAACCCTCCCCCAATGATCACCCATCAATAATTATGGGATTTAGGAAATCAAATTACAAGTTTAGGGAGTAGTTTACTTACCTTTGGCACAAATTATTGTGGAAAGCAGTAGAAAATAGCCCTAGGTCGCTTCTGGTCTTTTAAGAATGAAGTGGGAGTGACTAAAACTATTTTGGACTTTTCCCAACTTTAAGTTACGTCTGTCTGGCCACAACGGGAACATCCCACTTTAGAACCATGCTCTGACAGGATATGCGGAGATAGAGAGTTCGTAAAGAGTCTCCAATTCTCCCATATCACAACATACCCTCATCCCATAAAGTCCTAATGTTTACCCTTTACGCCAAGTTTAGATTTGGGAGTTGTACTCGTCTGAATATGATTTTGTAAAGCCGTACAGGCTCTGTATCATCTTGGATATTAATCAAGTCAAACTATAAGTTCAATCCCCCATCCCTTTTCAAATCACCATAGACCTAACCTGACTCAAAATTCGTCCAAGTTTGGCCTAGGTTCAAATTTTTCCAAGTCACTACACAAAGTTTTCTAGACCAAATTCCTTCTCCAATGGTTTATTCATAACCACAGAGGCATTTCATTATAATAGATACCAATTTACCCATCGCTCGTCCTCGAGTGAATAATTAGGAAAAATAGGCTAAGACAGAGATACAGTAGTACCTGATTCATCGAACAGTTAGGGATACTTGTCTCACATGTCTTTTTCGGTCTCCCAAGTAGCTTCCTCTATGGGACGATGCTTCCATTGAACTTTCACAAACTTAATTTCTTTGGTCATCAACTTTTGTATATCACGATCTTAGATTGCCACTGGCTCCTCCTCGTACTTAAGATCCTTGTCTAACAAAACTGAGTCCCATTTAATAATGTAGTCTCCATATCCATGGTACTTCTTCAGCATACATGAAATATCAGATTCACTCTCGATAAGCTAGGCAGTAAATCCAATAGGTAAGCATTGGCACTATGCGGTCAAGAATCTCAAAAGGACTAATATAACGAGGATTGAGCTTGCCCTTCTTACCAAATATCATTACCTCCTTAATGGGTGACACTTTTAGTAGAACTTTATCCCCATCCTGGAATGCCGTGTCCCTTACCTTACGGTCAACATACTCTTTTTGGCGACATTGAGTGGCTAGAAGCTTAGCTTGAATGCTCCTTACCTTTTCCTGAACATTCTTTACTAAGTCCATCCCCAAAGGCTCTACTTCTTTAGTTTCAAACCACCCTATGGGAGACCTACACTCCCTCCCATAAAAGGCTTCAAACGGTGCCATCTCAATACTGGAGTAGTAACTATTGTTGTAGGAGAATTCATACAAGAGAAAGAACTTATCCTAATGTCCCCCAAAATCCATCATACATGCTCTAAGCATATCTTCAAGCACTTGAATAGTCCTCTCTGACTGTCCATTTGTCTTTGGATGAAAGACTGTGCTGATAGTGAGTTAAGTGCCCAACTCTTCATGTAAATTCCCCTAAAATTTAGAGATGAACTGTGTACCATAATCTAAAATGATAAAAAAGGACACCCCTGCAGCCTTACTATCTCCTTCACATAAATCTTTGCCAACTGTTGTGCATTATAGTCCACTCTAACCGGAATGAAGTGGGATGACTTTGTCAATCTATCAACCACCACCCAAATGGAATCATACTTCCCCAAGGTCTTGGGGAGTCTCCCACAAAGTCCACAACTATACTTTCCTACTTCCATTCAGAAATGAACATTCTTTGGAGCAAACCTGCAGGTCTTTGATGCTCATATTTTACCTGTTGGCAATTCTGGCACTTAGCTACATATTCGACTATGTACTTCTTCATACCCGACCATCGATATAGACGCTTCAAGTCATGATACATCTTGGTTACCCCAGGATGAATAGAGTACCGCAAACCATGAGATTCAGACAAAACCTTTTGAATTATGCCATTTATCTGGGGAACATGAATCCTTACCCTAAAGTTGAGCACCCCACCTGCATCAAGGGCTGCATCTTGGGCCTTGCCTATCAACACTTTGTCTCTCATCTCATTCAATTCACATCCTCAAATTATTTGGCCTTAATCTCTTCAATGAAGGCGGGTCTTAGATCAACGCTGTCTATCACTCCACCCCTTTTTGAGATGCCTCATCTCATAAATTTGGCCTCTAAGGCCTGAATCTCTATAGCTAGGGGCCGCTTGTAGGCTCCCAAATAGGCTAGACTGCCTATGCTAATTAGTTTCTATCTTAATGCATCTGCCAGCATATTAGTCTTGCATCTGCTACTACATTAGCCTTACCTAGATGATACTAAATGGTGACATCATAGTATTTGAGCAACTCCATCCATCTCCGCTGCCTCAAGTTCAAATACTTTTATGTGAATACATGCTGCAAATTGTAGTGGTCAGTATACACCTCGCACTTGACACCATAAAAAATATCTCTAGATTTTCAAAGCAAACACTATCGCTGCCTACTCTAAGTCATGAGTTAGGTAGTTCCTCTCATGCACCTTCAACTGCCGCGAAGCATAGGCTATGACATTCTTATCCTGCATCAACACAACACCCAAACCTGAATGTGAAGCATCACAATAAACAATAAAGTCTTTGCCTTTAACCAGCAGGGTCAAGATAGGTGTTGTGGTCAAAAGAGTCTTAATCTTTTGGAAGTTCTCTTTGAATTTATCAGTCCACTCGAAGGGTACCTCTTTTTAATTCAGCCTTGTTAAATGGGTAGCGATTGAAGTTCTTCACGAACTGGCGATAATAATGGGTAAATCCCACAAAATCCCTCACCTCAGTCATAGAGCTGGGCCAAACCCAGTTCTTAACTGCTTCAATATTTTGTGGTTCTACCATTACCCCTTCCTTCGAAAAAACATGACCCAAGAAGGCAATCGTAGGCAAAAAAAATTCACACTTAGAGAATTTTACATATAATTTCTGCTTCCCCAGACCACCTAGAACAATATGAAAAAGGTCTGCATGTTCTTGATCACTCTTCGAATAGACCAGGATATCATCTATAAATATAATTATGAAAGAATCTAGGAATGTGTTGAAAACTCCATTCCTCAAATTCATGAAGGCTGCAGGTGCATTGGTCAGCTCAAAAGACGTCACTAAAAACTCATAGTGCCCATATCTTGTCCTTAAAGCTATTTTAGGCATATGCTTAGGCCTAATCTTCAGTTGATGATATCTAGAACTGAGATCAATTTTTGAAAAGACTGATGCACCTTGCAACCAATCAAAAAGGTCATCAATAAGCGGCAATAGGTACTTATTTTGAATAGTGACCTTATTTAATTACCGGGTAATCTATGCATATTCTCATACTACCATTTTTTTTCTTAACAAACAACATCGGAGTTGCCCATAGAGAAGCACTTGGATGGATAAATCCCTTATTAAGGAGTTCTTGGATTTGAGCCTTAGCTCTCTCAACTCTGCTAGAGCCATGTGGTAGGGACGAATAGAAATTATGCGAGTGCCTGATTCCAAATCGATACAAAAATCTATGTCTCTATTGGGAGGCATACCAGATAAGTCTGTAGGGAACACGTTTGAAAATTCGCATACAATCAGAATAGGCTCTATAGAGGGAGACTCTACATCAATATTCTAAATATGGGCCAAATAGGCCAAACAACCCTGCACCACCATTTTTCTAGCTTGGAGAACCTTAGCTAGCTTAGGCTTGTACACCCCTTATCACTCTAACTTTTCCCTCCCCAGGATCTCTGGAGTCACAGTCTTAATATTATAGTAAGCATAGCATAATAGATAACCAAGACATGACTAAGATCACATCAAAATTAGTCATGTCTAAAATCACTAAGTTAGCCCAAGTCTAGAATCCAAAAAACATAATAAAGCAAGTACGATAAACATATGTGACTATGATAGAGTCTCCAATAGGGGTTGAAACATGAATGGGGGCATCAACTACATCACAAAGTCCACCAAAACCCAAGGCTTATCTCACTGACACATATGAATAAGTGGAACCCAGATCAAATAGAACTGTAGCCATCCAGTCACAGATAAGAATAGTACCTGTGATCACTGCATCAGACGCCTCAGCCTTGATCTTGCCCAGAAAGGCGTAAAATTGAGCCCTCTTTTCCTAACGGGCCACCTCGCTGCTTGGCTACGGTGCTCCTCGACCTGCATTACCATTACCTTAGCCTCTTAGGTTTCCTCCTCACCCAACTTATGGATGTCCTCTACCATTTCCTCCTCTGCCGTGGGTACATGCTCTGGCCTGCTGGGGTGATAAATCTATACCGCTAGAGTGGGGACATTACCAACCATAAAAGAAGCTCTTTGGAGTTTCTTAGATGAATACTGCTATGGAGTATTTGAAAAACTGCCAGTAGAAGCGGGCAGTACTGACTGAATCAGCTGGGTTGCAATCGCCAGCCTGTCTGACCCTCTAGAATAAGAACCCTAGAAGTTACCTGTGTTCTTGGGCCTCTTAGCCAAAGCTTTGGCCTGCTCATCTCGTCTCATACCCTCCACTTTCTTCATAAAAAAAGTGACTTCCTTGAAACTCCTGCTGGAAGAAGTGATGTGTATTGATAACACCTACAATTTGGGGTTCAAACCCTTCACAAACAATCAAATTCTTTCTTCCTCTATAGTTATCAACTGAGTAGCATACTTGGGAAACACATGAAATTTGGCCTCATAAGCGGCCACTAATATACTACCCTGCTCCAATCCCATGAACTCATCCCTCTTTCGATCCCTTAGAGTACGTGGCACATATTTCTCTAGAAACAAGGCATAGAACAGGACCTAAGTAAATGGGGGAAACACTGGCGAGCGACATTCCACATAAGCCCTCCACCACTACCTGGCCTTACCCTGCAGTTGGAAGGTCATAAATTCCACCCTATGCTGATGCACTATCCCTAGCTTGTCCAACCTCTCATAACAGTCGAGAATAAACTCATACGCATCATCGTTCTCAAAACCATGGAAGACCGGCGACTTAAGTTTCATGAACTTTTTGAGCATATCATGTTTAGTGTCGTTCATAGCTGGGCCCATAAGTAGCTTGAAGAAGGCATTAATTCCTACCACCTCATCTACTTGAGGAGCTCCAACAGCAACTGGGCGAGCCACTGGAACTGGTGCTGCGGGCATGGTGGGAATGACTCTAGTACCAACCAATCCATTCAAAAAATCCATGATCTGCTGCACTAGTAAGGGATCTAGAGGGGGAAGACCGGCAGCCCTAGTTTGGGCGTCCTCCACCTGTTCAGCAGTCTCCTCTTCCTCAACCAGTACATTTTCATCTACCTCATCCTAGGGTGAGGGAGGGACCTCCTCTCCTGCTACTCCCTCAATCAGAACCTCAACCCTGGCGGGCTCTCTCCTCCTAAGCCTTTGCCATGCCTCTTTCTCCTACCTTTACCTTGGCCATGTCCTTGCATGGCTGGGTCCTCCTTTTGTTCAGTTGGAGCTACGGGGTGGACACTACTATAGAGAGTGTTTATCATCTATAGACAAGAGACTGAAAGAGGTTAGATACCAATTTTTATCACCATATACTAATTAGAATTAAGTTATAGAACGAAGGAAAGAAGATAGAGAAACGTTTTCTAAAGTCCTGTAGCCTCTTGAAGAAAAATACAGATGTCTCCGTACCGTTCTGCAAGACTCTACTAGACTCATTTTTATACAACGAGATCAATGTACCTAGGGCTTTGATACCCATTTTTTCATGACCCCGACCTGCTATGACTGACACCCACACTAATCCACCAGTGGGTGAACCAGTAAGACAGCCCAAACCAATAACATTTACGGGATATAAGAAGATTAAAGATGTGGAAATAGGTTTAATAAGAACAATAAGGCGGAGTCCCCATAAACTCAGCCAAAAATCTAATCAACAATCCAACATGCAGAAAATAACACCTAGGAAATAAAAGTCATTGTACCAAAATTGTAGCAACCATCAAGTCTCAGAAAAGGGGAATGCAATCCCAACAGGAAAGTCATTAAAAGTAAATCAGTTTTGAAAATCTAAATCCTGTAAGAAGGACTAGGATAAGGAGAGTGCATGACAGCCTAAAAGAAATGGATCACCCTTGAACTCGAACATCTATCTATCTTCTACGTGAGGTGTCTCCACAACTGGCTGAATATGCCCTGTACTCAACAAAGACAGAGCAAGTGTAGTATCAGTATACAAAGTCAACAATGCACTGGTAGGATCATGCGGCTACCCAGTAAGCTAGTCATGGACAAGTAAACACCATACGGTAAGCTCATATATATAGAATAAACTTAACCATTTAAATCTCAAAATTAGTATCAACAGAATAACAGTTTATTAGTATTAATATCATACAATTTCACGTAAGAGTCCTCTCATGGGATTTGAAAACACTTATTTACGTGTCGGAATGTGACACCGGTTCAAGGTTTGTGTCAAACCATTACACCCGATCCAAAACTGTGTCGGAATGTGATACCCTATCCAAAAGTGTGTCGGAGCGTGACACCCAATCCAAACCTACAAATCAGCCACAATCATAAGTAATAGTCAACTATCATATCACCCAAGAATATTATTATCACAAGTCATTGCCAGTAAGTGATCATTTGGCATAATTCATAACATGCTTCTCTATTCATATACACATACGCATATAATAGAGACAAACAAAACATAGAGTACGAGCATTTAACACATCAAGTCTCAAATAAGCCTCTACATTAATTAATTAGCATGCTTAAAAATATAAATAAATAGTGAAAAGTCTTGACATAACAAGTGTGTGCGTTACAGATCACAAATCAACATTCAAATCGTCAAAAAAGGAAAATAAGTACATTATTAAATATACAAGAATAAGTCATAATTAATTAAGAAAAATATTAATGACTGTTTTGGAATGCTAAAATATTTATTTAGGTCACTATATATGATCTTACACAAATAATATGCTGAAATATTTATTAAATCCTATAAACATAATTTTTATATGGCATGACATGCTGAAAAAATAGGTAAAATCCTATAATCATAATTTCTAAACACATGGCTGATCTCTATGACACATAATATGCTAAAAATTATTTTAATTTCTATATGCATGATTTCTAAAATACATAACACATGGAAAGTTATTTAAAGTCTATGGACGTATTTTTATATAAACTAACATGCTAAAATTTGGTTGAAATTATATAGGCATGATGTTTATTATAAAACATGTTGAAATTATCATTAGTCTTATAAACATGATTTTTAAATAACATGTTGGAAATGTTGATTAAAATATATAGACATAATATATTAAAAATATAAAATCCTATAGGCATGATTTCTATACGCTCAAAATATAAATAGATCCTATAAACATGGTTTTTTATATGCTCAAAATATTTCTATAAGTATGGTTTCTATATGCTCAAAATATAATTAAATCCTATGATCATGATGTCTATATGAAATAACTTCCAAGTCTAAATACGGTATAATTAAATCATCATGTTCAAAATTATTAAGTAGATCCTACGTACATAATGTCTAAATGGTTAACAAGGCGAAGTTATTGTTTGAAAACCTATAAGAATGGTTTTTAATTAAAGACATGTTATAATGTAAAATAATCATCAAACAATTATTCTAATGAGATTTAAATTAAAAATAGACAAAGAGAGTACATACAAAGTAGGCAAATTATTTTGAAACACCTATGATGGTAAACGATATTTAGATTTAACGAATTAACCGTAGACCATTTTTATTTTTTGATAAAAACAAACATCTTGTGAAAAATAAATACTTATTATCACAATCCGAATTCGGGCCATGATGGTGCCTACTATAACCCCCAAATAGGCAAGCCAAACCCAAATCAACCGGAAGTTGAACCTCAATTTAATTAAATTATTAATAACATAAGAAGGCGGAAACAAGAAAAATATAACAAAAGAAAAGTCGGGCTAGGGTATAGATATGTAAATACAATACAAAATATATAAAAGGCCCGATAATGACCAAAAATAACGAACTGACACTAGACCAACCCCGGACCTGGTGTCACCTATATAGGAGTTACTAAAAACAAAAGCTGACAATATGTATATAAAATAAAGAATTGACTATCCCAAAATACGAAATAATAGTCAATACAAAAGAAGAAAAGTAGCAAGTCTATCCGAATCTGGCATAGCTACGTATGATCAAGAGCGCGTTGGGGGTGGTTTGAACTAGGAGTTTCATCAAAAAGATGCAGAAGTGTAGTATGAGTACCAAAACATGGGGTATTCAGTAGGCATCATAGTCCGACCAAGATTAGAAAGAATAAATATATAATAAGCAGCACGATGATACTAATAATAATAAGAGAGAAGCATAAAACTACAGTTACGGGGAAAGAGGGTACGGGAAGAATCATACGGTAGTCAAGTAAGTCCAACCAATCATGTAATCACATCAATAATCTCAACTCATAAAATATCGAAAGAATGCACAAATGTAAACTCGTAGTTATGGCTCAATATCCTCCAAAAGTATCATGAAGCGCTCGGAATAACCTTCGAGCTCATCAATAAAAGGGCCGCCTAGAATCATACCTCGAGCTCATCAACATCAAAATAATAACCCGAAATAGGTATCCACGGGCTGCTCAAAATTTACACCTCAAGCTTATTAAATGAAATAAAGTGTAGCTCAAAGTCAATAAAAGGGCCATCCAAAATTATATCTCGAGCTCATCAACCATGAAATGCCATAAATAAGACACCATCATATTTTTTTTAATTTCTCATATTTATTCATCAACCAAAAGTTTTAATCTCATCTTTTATTCTTTCTTTTAATTTTTTTTAACACCGGCGAGGTAAATAAGACAAGTAGCATGTCAAAATCATATATCACTCAAGCCGGAAAAAATCTCGTCAAAGACACCATATCACTAACCTGAGACTCCAGTGTATCGAAAGCACGGACTCGACCCCAACATTTCAATATCATAAGCAAACCAGGCATAAGCATAAACCAAAATCATAAAAAGTGGCCAACCAAAACCAAACACGTCAAACAAGCAGCATCCTAAGTTCAAATCATCTAGGAGCAAGTTATAAGGATTCTAAATGATGTAAACAAGTCAAGTTAGCACCTAGACTAAGACTCCAACGGCTAAAAACCAAACTAGATACTAACGATGATCATCGGCTCCAAAATGCTCAATAGGATATCAACACCTAAATCACCAACCTAATCACACGTTACCACCAAAACAATATCACTTCCATCCAAGACAAGTCTAACAAGAGGAAGCCATAACCTACCTCAAAAGCCGAAATCACACACGAACCACTAAACCTGAGCTTTTCCCTTTCTGGCTGCCTCCGAACGATGCCACTCTATCAAATGATAGAAGAAAACATCAAAACAAAGCCAACGATACCCATATTACTATAATTAAAAAGAGGACTAAAATAGGGTCAAAATTTGATATTGGGACCTGCACATGAAATCAAAAAACCAACTCTGTCACAAGGTCTCAATAAACTCAAGGAACTTATGCCCCAAAAATGGGTATATTTTGAGCACCGAAAGAGCTCAAAATAGCCCCACCAATTTCAAGCCCTAGAATAGTCAAAAAAAGCAAGAAATAATGAAATTATTCAAAACTTACAAAGTTTTAAGGATGAGGAAAGGTTCCAGAATGTTCCCACAAGAATTTCCAACTCACCGGAACAAGAATTATTGAAAATGATCAAGATTTGGTCTCACAATTTGAGTTTGGATATGTTGGAAATGAGAGAAAAGGGGTTGGTAATGGGTCTTAAAAGACCTCACTGCCAGGCCCCTCGTTGGCCTTTGCGAACATGGAGATATTCTTCGCGAACACGGAGGTCAGCCAACTGACTCTCTAAGAATGCGGAGACATGTCTGCGAACGCGGAGAACAGACAAATTAACCTTTGCGAATGTGGTCCAAGGACCGCGAATACGTAGAAAAAAAAGCCTCACTTTCGCGAATGCGGAGAGTAAAGTACAGGAGCACCAACAGCTATTCTGATGCATTTCTCCTAGGGGAAAAAGTCCCTCAACGGGGGCTCAGAACTCATTTGGAATCCCATTGATGCAAACAAACTATGCTACCTAATTTGAAATGGCATTCCGAACTCAATAAAATTGACAGATTTTCCAATAGAGGTTATTCTGACAAAATGTTGACCAAGGTCAAAGATTTGTCAAAGAAAACACTTCAAATGCACAAACGGCCAAAAATTCATTCTGATCACCTTGAAAACCAAAACAAAGGTCATTCCAGAACAAACTTGTTGTTCCGGAGCTAACTATTCTGACAGAAATTTCATCCGAGCGTGTTTACTCAAAATGGTGACTGAAGTCAACCTTTGGCCTAAACTTTAAGTTAAAATGAAAAAACCACCTAAATTCAAAACGAAGACTCCAAACCCCAAACTAACCTTCCTTCCCAACCAAAACGGATCTTCCTGCGCTGATGAAACTGTCAAAATTCAAATACGATACCCATATCTCTGGCTGTTGACTAAAGTCAACTCTTTCATGCCTTAAGCCTCAAAAATAGACAAACCATCTCAAAACTCAACCGAACACCTTGGGGAGCTTGTCTCTCATCGCAACATCACATAAGTGTTATAAAGAAGCTACGGGAATGGGTAAAGTGATCAAAGCACACAAAAGTATGGAAATGACCTTGGAGGTCATTACAACATCCACTACTAAAAGAATTTTCATCCTCAAAAGTCCAGGAAGAAAAGATACCTAGTGGCTCAAAAAGATGAGAATATTAGGTCCGCATGTCCTGCTCGATCTCCCAAGTAGCTTCTCGATTGGACGATGCGTCCCTTGGAATTTCACCGATGGAATCTCCTTAGACATCAACTTCCTAACCTACCTATCCAAAATAGCCACAGGCTCCTCCTCAAAGGCCAAGAACTCATCAAACTGAACCAAATCCTACTAAAGCACGTGAGACTCATCTGGAACGTACCACTGCATCATAGAAACATGGAATACAGGGTGAACACCTAAAAGTGCTTGGGGCAAGGCCAAATCATAAGCTACCTCCCCTACTCGTCTCAAGATCTCAAAAGGGCCGATGAACCTAGGGCTAATCTTACCCCTTCTCCCGAATCTCATCATGCCCTTCATGGGCGACACTTGTAGAAATACTCGGTCTCCAACCATAAACTCAAAAGGCTGAACCCTCTAATCAGCATAACTCTTCTGCCTACTCTGTATAGTATGGAGCCTCTCCTGGAACATACAAACTCTATCCATTGAGTCACGCTACAAATCGGTTCCCCTAGGCTTAACCTTAAAAGCATCAAACCAGCCTAGTGGGGAACGACATTTCCTACCATACAATGCCCTAAAGGGAGCCATCTGAATTCTTAAATGGTAGATGTTATTATATGAGAACTTTTCCAAAGCCAAAGACTAATACCACTGACCCCCAAAATCAATAACACAGGCCCGTAGCATGTCCTCCAAGACCTGAATAGTCCTCTCTGACTGACAATTGGTCTAGGGGTGGAAAACTATGCTGAGCTCAACTTGGGCACCCAACTCTCTCTGTATAGACCTTCAGAAATGTAAAGTGAACTGAGTACATTGGTATGAAATGATAGATACTGGTACCCCATGCAATCGGACAACCTCTCGAATGTAAATCTGAGCCAACCTCTAGGAAGTGTAGGTAGTCTGGACCAGTAGGAAGTGAGAAAACTTGTTCAATCGATCTACGATGACCCAAATAGAATCAACATCTCAAAAGGTACGTGGTAAACCCACTACAAAGTCCATAGCTATCCACTCCCACTACTCTAGGATGGGTAGTCGCTGGGTCAAACCACCTGTCCTCTGATGCTCGAACTTAACCTACTGACAGTTCAAGCACCTAGCTATAAAAGATGATATGTCCCACTTCAACCCACACCACCAATAATACTGCGTAGGTTGCTATACTCTAGGAACACAGATACGACCCTCAATCCTCAAAATGCCCTCCGGATCTAAGGTCTCCTTCCTAGCCTCCTTATTGAGTACCTTATCACGAATCACCCTTAACTATGGGTCCTTAAATTCTTGTGCCCAAATATGCTCAGTCAAGAAAGACCTAGCCTCTACAGAAGAAAGTACCCTGTCTGCCCCTCAGAAATATCAAGATGAACCATCTATCTAGATAAGAACAGAATGTACGAAGCTAAAGGCCGCTCCTCAACTGATAAAAATACCAAACTCCCCATGCTCACTGCCTTCTGGCTCAGCTACTATATTGACCTTGCACGGGTGATAGAGAATAGTGACATCATAGTCCTTCAGCAACTCCAACCACCTGCACTATCTCAAATTAAGGTCTTTTTGGCTGAATATGTACTAAAGACTATGATGGTCAGTGTAGATCTCACAATAGGCTCAATACAAGTAATGCCTCTAAATCTTTAAAGTGAAGATTACTGCCGCCAACTCTAAATCATGTGTGGGGTAGTTCTGCTCATGCACCTTTAACTGCCTGGAAGCATATGCAATAACTATACTCTGCTACATCAGAATGCAACCTAAACCAACACTTGAAGCATATAATACACTATAAATCCCTCTTCTTTGATAGGAAGAGTAAGAATCGGAGTTGAAGTCAATAAGGCTTTGAGCTTCAGGAAGCTTGCCTCACACTCGTCAGAACACTAGAAAGGAACATTCTTCTGAGTCAATCTGGTCAAAGGTGCTGCAATAGAAGAGAACATCTCTACAAACTATCTGTAATACCCTGCCAACCCGATAAAACTATGAACCTCTATAGGAGAGGTGGGCCTAGCCTAATCACAAACTGCCTTTATCTTTGTTGGATCTATCATAATTCCATTCTTGGACACCATGTGTCCTAGGAACGCCACATATTCAAGCCAAAATTTAAACTTAGTGAATTTGGCATACAACTTCTGATCCCGCAAAGTTTGAAGTACTATCCTTAGGTGCTGGTCATACCGCTCTCTGATCCTAGAGTTGATTAGAATGTTATGAATGAATACAATAACGAAGGGGTATAAGTAGAGCTTAAACACATGGTTCATCAAATCCATGAATGCCACATGGGTATTAGTCAGCCTAGAAGACATGACCAAGAACTCATAGTGGTCGTATCGAGTCCTAAAAGCAATCTTAGGGATATCTGACTCCCTAATCCTCAACAAGTAATACCCTGACCTCTAGTCTATCTTTGAGAACACTGCTGCACTATGGAGCTGGTCAAATAATTCATCAATCTGCGGTATCAGGTACTTATTCTTGATGGTCACCTAATTCAACTACCTATAATCAATACACATATGCAAGGTACCATTCTTCTTTTTCACGAACAAAATATGAGCACCCCAGAGAGACACTAGGACTGATAAACCCCTTACTCAAGAGGTCTTGGAGCTGTACCTTCTCTCTCTCAACTCAATTAGAGCCATCCGATGCGATGGAATAGAGATTGGCTGTGTACCCGGCTAAATATCAATGCCGAAATCAAAGGTCGTTCTTGACCAAAATTGGCATTTCAGAGCTAACTGCACTGATGAAATTTTCATCTGAGCGCATTTACTCAAAATGTTGGCTGAAGTCAACCTTTGGCCAAAACTTAAAGTTAAAACGACAAAATTACCTAAATTCTAAATGAAGACTCCAAAACCTAAAACAATCTTCCTTCTAAACCAAAATGGACCTTCCGGAGCTGATGGAACCATCAGAATTCTCATACGATGCCTAAATCCGAATGTTGACTAAAGTCATCTATTTCATGCCTTAAGCCTAAAAAATGGCCAAACTGATGTACCGTGGATTTACAGTATTTTTAATGCTTTAAAACTTAAGAATGTGCATGTCTTTTAAGCACGTGTTAGCATATTTGATGTTGGTTGTACTTATTTTGCAGGAAACTAAGCCGGAGATTTGGTTGAGGAATCACAACACTGAAGGAGAGTGTTTTTAGTATTTACGGGCTTATCCTAGGACTCGTCATGCTTATAGGGGTCGTAGGTGTCAATCATCAAAATACAGAAGAGAAAAATAAAAGTTGAACTGAAGACTATGAGTGAAGGGAATGATTCGTTCTCAAATTTATGGGGTCTTGAAAAGAAGTCATCAAAGTAGTAGTGAAGGAATGAAGGCAATGTGAAGAAAATGAGTAAGTTTTATGGCTCGTCTAAATTCCTACGAGTCGTACAACTCACTCGTAGTCAAAAATTACAAGTGATGAAGAAAGGACAGTGTCTACGACCCTATTTGATGAGTCGTCCTCAAAGTTATGAGCGGTAAAGAGTGGCCATGAAAAAGAAGAATTCCTCAGTGAAATGTGAAAGATTACGAGCTGGGTCTATGATTCTTCTGAATTGTTACGATCAGTAGAAATGAGCCGAAGACCCAAACCGACTTTACATTTCTTATGTTTTCCAAATTCATATTTATTTAGGATTGTTTGTCTATAAATACACTTCTTAGGTTTAGATTTTTATGCACATTTTTAGGTTTGAGAATATAACTTAAACTACTTTTGAGATTTTATTCTTGAATTCGTGTTTTTGTTATCAATATTTTATGTTCGGATTTTATTGAAGATTTTTGGGTTATCATAATTCTCATTGTAAGTTTATGATTTCTTTTAACCTAAATATTATTGATATTGGTCATGTAGTTATGAGCAGCTAATTCTGCAACTAGGGTGTTGGGAACTATGAAGAATTAACGACGTGGAACTTAATAAAAAGTAATTCTTAAATAGTGTGCATGCATGTATTGTTTTTCCCTTCGTTTAGATTGCTTTTAAACATTGGCCAACGTTAGAACTCGCCTTATCCTTACTTGTCGGATCAAGGAGGTAACGGATGGGAAATGGATTAAGCAACGAGGTTTGGAGCTAATCATCCTTATCTAATTACTTGAATGGATCAATGGATAGCTAAATATGGGATCATTGGTAAGGGTTAGTAAAGCATACACTTGTAGATTGATCAAGTTGCATAGTGAAATTCACTTATTTGTCGGATTAAGGACTTAGGTGAAATTAACTTACCAATTCTACATGTAACACACTAGGAAAGAATTACTAATAAAAAAGGTCTACTTAGTTAAGGATTCGTATGGAACACATAAAACCCTAATTTCACTTCTTATTGATTTAAACCACATTAAACCTTACTTTTATTCGTTGATGTTTGTTAAAGTCTAAACTATATTGCTCGTGGGATCGAACCAAACCTTTGTTAGGTTCTATATATGATTAACGATCGATTTATATTTCTTTAGGGAGATGTAATTTCAGCATATCAAATTTTGGCACCGTTTCCAGAGAATTTTTCTTTTAGATTAAGATTAATTTTTATTATTTGATTGGTAGTCATTATTTTCTTATTTTATATTATTTTTCTTTTTGTTTATGCTGAAACAGGTTTTGATTCCTAGTGCATGCCAAATATGAGAAGTCAAGTCATTCCCTTGATTCCATTCAATCCCAAAATTGAAAGAGCATTATGTAGGATGGCGAACAACAACAATAATAATGAGGGACACAAACTTGGTGATGGCGTGGAACATCCTGGAGATCAACATGACAATGCACCACAACATCCTCCACAACATCAACCACAAAATGTTCTTAATAATCCACAAGTAGCAAGGCAACGTCCTCTACCTAGACAACACCCTTAATTCGACATATGGAATAACTATGGCATCCATCCCGATGCCATCGGAACTATGGGTGATATTGTGTTATCTCCATTGCCGCCAGGAACTAAGTTTAGCATCACTAGTGGGCCGATTCAAATCCTTCACAGTAGAGGACTGCTTTTAGGATTGCCATCTGAAGATCCAAATATTCATCTCCAGAATGTGGCATACATTTGCCAAAGCAGTATTGGCGACCCAGGCTTAAATATAGATAGCATTGGATTGTGCATTTTTCCATTATCACTTACTGGAAAAACTTCAATTTGGTTGTTTGAACTCCCATACAACTTCATCATAACTTGGGATGAATTATGCATAGCATCCACAGAGAAGTATTTTCCATTATCTAAGAAGTTAAAATTAACAGTCAAAATCAATAATTTCCAACAGTTTCCTGGAGAGTCAATTTGTGGAGCTTGGGAGAGATTCGTAAAGTATCTTTGAAGCTTTCCAAATCATAGAATAGCAGACGAGTAACTTCTTGAGCTATTCTACCATGCACTTGATGATAATGGAAAGGTTGTCATCGATACCATCACTGGCAGAACATTTTTGGCTAACACTTTCCAAGAGGCTGAATAAGAGACTTGATCGTGTTACAAAGACCAACAGAGCTTGGAGTACTAGGGACATAGAAACTTCAAAAAGCTCTTTTTCGTTTCGCACAAATCAGAATCCCAACTTACAAAATGAAGAGATACTTCAAGAGCTCGCTTAATTAAAAACTTTCATTAGGTTGGTAGTCAAAAGCTTGGGACAAGAGAAAATTAATGCAATCGACCATTAAGGTAGGTCACCAAGTTATGACGATTATGGATATGAGAAAGATGCTTATATGAATGATCAAGTAGGGGGTTTCCGGATTAACGCCCAAGCATCCAATCAGGATTCTTGGCATCTTAGGTTAAGGAAATCAAAGTCGGAACTATAACAACTTCAATCAAGAAGGCCGTTATAACCACAACAACTATAATCGTGACGGAAACTACAATTGTGAGAACAATTAAAATTGGAATGGATACGATGATCAAAACCGCAGGTATGACAGAGAAGGTGATTGGAGAAGGAGAGATAACAACAATAGTGATGCATACATCCCTTTAAGAAATCAAGATGGGGGATACAGACATGTAAGAATCGAAGCCATGATGGCTAAGATGATGAAAAAGTATGACGCACCAGAGGATAATCTTAAGGAGATACGCAATGATCTTTCTAGAATGAATCAAAAAGTTGAGTCATATTCTACATCTATAAAGCTTATTAAGCAACAATTGGAGCATATTTTGTCATCTTCGAACCCACACCCAAAAAAAACTCTCCCAAGTAATACAATTAAAAATCCAAAGAATGACGGGCAATGCATTGCGGTGACCACCCTAAGTGGCATTCAAATAGTTGATCCATAATACTAGAACTTGAGGATGATGTGCATGACATGGTTGTTAGTGAGGATAAAACAGAAAGTAAAATCAAGGAAGAAGTAGAAGGCAAAGAGACAAGAACCAAACAACTTGAAAAAGGAGATGGAAAGCATGATAAGAAAGCAGGCAATGCAAAAGACGTGTCACGACCCAATCCTGTAGGCCGTGACGGGTGCCCGAACTGGACACTCATGTATACCCCTGCTAACTATAAGTAAACCTGTCCCTTGTTTGAGTCATAATGTATCAACAGGCACGATAACATATAAGCCAACAAGGCCATCGCAACATATAGGGACAACTATACACACATACATAAACAACCCACATACATGTCCACCAACCTCTAAGAGAAAGAACAGTAACATAAGGTGGGACAGGGCCTCCGCCGTACCCTGAACAAATAAATGTATACATAGGAGGACCGGTACCAATAAGCTAGGCTCCAGAATAGTGGAACACTCCCAACATAGCTGAGTGGAAATCCTAAGTTGACGAATCTCCAAAATGCGTACCTGTACCCGCGGGCATGAAATGCAGCCCCCCAAAGAAAAAAGGGTCAGTATGATACATATACTGAGTATATAAAGCATAAAACATCATAACTGAGACAACAGCTGAAATAGGGATGCAGGAAAACAAGTATAAATATTAACAATTACTATGCCTGCACCTTATGAAATAAAGGCATGTACATCCTTCTCATATACCGTACTTAGCCCACTGTGGGGCTCGGTATTATCACATCATCGTATATGACATCATGTCATCATATACGATATCATCTCATATGTTACAAATATATCATTATGTTTTCACATGCATGCCTATCTATCATATCTGGCCCTTTAGTGAGGGACTCAGTGAAAGAGTAGTGTACATATCATACTGTACCCGACCTATTATGGGACTCGGTGCCATTATCATATAGTAAAATATACCGTGGAACATTTGGCCTGATCCATAATTTAAAACAATGCCGAGGAACGTACGACCCGATCCATATTTTTATTATATCATCGTATATATATATCCGGTCCAGGACTCAGTGATAACATCATCACATACGGCATCATCATATGCTTCTCTTCATTATATATGACATTTCATCATCGTATACTTCATACATATATATATATCCAGCCTGGGACTCGGTGAAGGAGTAGTAAAGTTGTGCACGATAATGTTTCCGGCCCCTCTATGGGACTCGGAGGAAGATGGGCTACATTGTGCACTAGTAGAGTAGTGAGAAACTATATGCAACTTAAATCATCATCCAAGACTCAATGAAACAGTCAAGTGAACCGTCACTTGAAGATGAGAGTAGTAATCATCTTGAGTACCTTCTAAACATCGTTAGGGATCATGTCAACTGGAGTCTCAGGAATCGTAGACGTGTATCGAGATAATACTAAACAACTTATGAAATTAGAGACGTTTGTCATCATAGAGACCTTAGGAATAAGAGCTTATGCATTCAATTACTCTTCATCAAATAGGAGACTCGAGGGTCGTAGTTCAACTACTTTGAGAACTTCAACATTCAGAAGTGAATAATGGTCATGAGTTATACTCGGAGCTCATAAATGGCATTATCCTCAAAGCGTATTTCACTTTTCATAACATTTAAAGGTGAGTAAGGATCATGCATCATGTTTAGGACTAGTGAATGGAATTACCCCAATGCTCATATTATTCATCACTTATATCTAAGACATTCCAAAAGAAAGAAGGGACAACTTTACATACCTATGCCAAAAACATGCCAAGAGAAAGAACGTAGCTTCACATACCTCTTATGGATTACCCTTAACCACGTTTTCCTCGTTGTCTTTTGAACCTATTTAACATGAAATCAATAATAAGGTTAATAACCCTCCACTTTCCAATTTCCAAATCTACAACCAAGTATCCAAAGGAATCGTTTCCTTATCCATTTCCCTCGACTAGTTTATTACTAGTTCCGAAGTTACCAGAAATCGGGCAGCATCTCTCTTGTAACTTGCCCTATCCAACTTCTAATCTTAGAAGCCATATTACAACAACAACCAGCATCTATTTATACAATCAAATCACTTCAACATTACTCAATACAACTCTAAACAACTAGCTCAAAAGATACCAAAATAGAGTTTTTTTAACCTTTATTTCGTAAAACCTTTAACAATACGAGACGGAGGGTCATGTGGATGCAACCCACAGTACCCACACCCCTTTTATAAAACTTTACATACCTGAAACATGCCACCCAACCAGCTGCAACCGCAGCACCACAATCACAACACACTACTCGACTCCGATTTGACTATAACAACTTCAATTTAGTTTGTTTCTTACGTCAAGCATCCTTATACAAGTTTTCCACTTCAAGCCTCATTTGAGACATGTAATATTCTGGATAAAAACATCATAAACTCCAATTTGAAAGGAAAAACCTTACCTTTCCCAAAACTTGCCAAAACTTGCCAAAACTCGCCTAGGAAGTTCTTTTAGCACGACTAAAACTTCGTGGCTGTTTGTTAACCTTTTGGTGATGCTCTAAACCATAAATTTACATTAATAACATCTTCATACCATCATGGTATACCTTATATAATTAATTTATGGAACAAAATTGGAAAACTTACCTCTTTTTCCTCTCTACATCCGTAGCCTCTCTCTCTAGCTTAGGGTTTCTCTTCTCTTTTTTTTCTCTAAAGTTTTATTAAACTTAGGAGATAAGAATGACTTTTCTTGATAAGGATGATCTAAAAATATATATAGAGGCCACCTTAGGAGGTTACATATGTCAACCCTTAAGTGTTGACATGTGTCAAGCCCTCATTGGGCCAACACACCACCTCCTCCAACCACGTGCTGCCACATGGCATGTGGGTCCACCCCTAGCTCTAGCTTCTTCCATGTGGCACTTCCAGCTGCTGCCATGTGGCACTCTCTCATGCTTCCACGTGTCACCTTCTTTTCCCCCTTGTGGGTTCGTAATCTCATCTTATTTTAAGAACCTATGTAATCCTTGCTACGTAAGCTTAGTATGTACTCAAGTAACTTAAGTATGTAAGATTTCCAAGTTGGTATCTTACGTAAGTAAGTCGAGTCCTATGACTCATTACTTGGCCTCCCACTCATTTCGGATTCTTATAACCATATTTCCAATCTTCCTTACTATGGGGTGTCACATTCTCCTTTCCTTAGAGTTATTTGGTAGCGTTATAGATTATCCGGCTCTCATGGTAACTTCTAAGAGGCTTACGGACCTTCCACGAAACTTAAGAACCTTTCAAGAAACTTAAAAAGCTTAAGAAGCGTTCCAAGGTACAAAAGTACCGATTGGAGAGTGTGTATGGGCTATCGCACGCTGAACACATGGATTGAAAAAAATTACTTTCTAATGCCTTTCATGGATTAGATGCTCGACCGTCTCGCTGGCAAAGGTTGTATTGTTTTCTTGATGCATATTTGGGCTATAATAAGATCTCTATAGCACCAGAGAACCAATAGAAGATCACTTTCACATGCCCATATGGGATATTTTCCTTCAAAAGGATGACATCCGGATTATGTAATGCACCAGCGACCTTTCAACATTGTATGATGTCTATCTTTTCAGACATGGTGGAAGATGCAATTGAGGTTTTTATAAATGATTTTTCAGTGGTTGGAGACTCATTCAAGGATTTCTTGGCGTATCTCGAAAATGTACTAAAAAGGTGTGAAGAGTGCAACCTTATGCTAAATTAGGAGAAAAAAATGTTAGTATCGGCTCCTATCATCATTGCACCGGATTGGGAGTAGCCCTTTGAAGTCATGTGTGATGCAAGTAGAGTATCACTTGGCGTAGTATTGGATAAAGGCGTGAGAAGATTTTACATCCATTATACTATGCTAGCAAAGCCCTTAATGTTGCTCAAAGAAGAGTTGCTTGCCATTGTGTTCGCTTTCAAGAAGTTTAGATCTTACTTGTTGGATACCAACATCATTGTACATATAGACCATGATACATTGAGATATCTCATGGTAAAGAAGGATGCCAAGTCGAGACTTATTCATTGGGTAATGTTGTTACAAGAGTTTGACTTCAAAGTAAAAGATCAAAAAGGGATAGAAAACCAAGTTGCAGACCATCTCTCTAGACTGAAGAAGAGGCGATGTTAAAAGTGGAAGATGGAGTTGAGATAGATGACACCTTTCCAGAAGAATAAGTATTGAAAGTATCATAAAACTTTATTCAATGGTTTGCCAATGTTTCCAACTATTTGGTTAGTGTTATAGTGTCATTCGATTTAAATGTTCACCAACGCTGCAAGTTCATGTCCGATGTGAAGAAGTTCTTTTAGGAAGAACCATAATTGTTTCGTGTTTGTGCAGATGGGATTATTCATCGCTGTGTACCCAAAGTGGAGATGATGAGTATTTTGGAAGCATGCCATTCGTCGCAAGTTGGAGGCCATCATAATGGTATTCGGACAGCCTATAAGATTCTACAATGTGAGTACTTTTGGCTAACAATTCATCAATACGCTCATGATTTCACCAAGTGTTGTGATCATTGTAAAAGAGAATGAGAAATTTCAAGGAAACATGAGATCCCACTCACTCTTATTCTAGTCATTGAATTGTTTGACGTATGGGAAATTGACTTCATAAGGCCTTTTGTGAGTTCGAGTGGAATGAAATATACCCTTGTTGTGGTTGACTACGTGTCTAAATCAGTAAAAGCTGTCGCACTTCCTAACAATGAACCAATGAGTGTCACCACCTTCCTCAAGTGTAATATTTTCTCAAAATTTGGTACACCAAGAGCAATAATTAGCGACGATGGTTCCCACTTTTGCAATCGATTGTTCAAAGCGTTACTTGAAAAGTATGGGGTTTGACATAGTGTAGCAACTCCTTATCATCCACAAACTAGTGGACAAGTTGAAGTCTCAAATCGTGAAATCAAGCAAATATGCAAAGATGGTGAGCACAAATAGAAAGGATTGGTCAAGGAAGCTTGATGATGCTCTATGGTCTTACCACACTGCATTCAAGATGCCCATAGGTATGTTGCCTTATCAATTTGTCTTTGGGAAATCTTGTCATCTGCCCTTAGAGTTGGAACACAAAGCTATGTGGGCGTTGAAGAAATTGAACATGGATTGGGATGCCACATCAAAGAAAAGGATGAATCAAATAAATGAACTTGATGAGTTTCACCTAAATGCATATGAGAGCGCAACCTTGTACAAAGAAAGAATAAAGAACTACCACAACCAAAAGATTGAAAAGCAAATATTTTGCATGGAGAATTGGTCCTTCTTTTCAACTCAAGGATGCGTTTATTTCCTGGAAAACTAAATTCTAAATGGTTAGGACCACTTAGAGTGAGTCAAATCTTTCCACATGATGCGGTTGAGCTAGAAAAGAAAGATGGTATGAAGTTCAAAGTTAATAGTCAATGAATCAAAGCATACATAGGCATAGAGGATGAAATCAAAACTGTGGAAGCATGGAAGCTTAGTGAAGTCTGAGTAACTAAGCATATCTATGTGGTGTCGCAACGTTAAATCAAGCGCTACTTGGGAGACAACCTAATTTACTTTGTTATTCATTTAGTCCATGTTATTTGTATTTTTTTAATCTTGTTAGTTTTTAGGATATCATAGACTTTGTTAGGGTCCGTGTCAAATTATAGTCACAAAATGCATAAAAAATAGGCCAAAGGTTGAGCACGCGCCCATGCCGAATTAAAAATACTGGAAACTGAAAAGGACTCAGAGATACATACGAGTCATATTTACGGGCATTAGAAACTTCTATAGCTCGTAAACCTAACTCTTTAATATCCTAATTCAATACATGGAGCAGCTTTAGGTCTACGAGTGTACTCTATGACCCATAGAACCTTCTACAACTCATAGCCTACACTCGTGGACTCCAGGTATAATTCTTGTACTCTGAGATAATATACGATGCAAGTGTACAAACCATAATTTTATTACGAGTCGTAGCTTGCTTATTTAGCGTACTTAGTAAGTTAACCACCCGACCTGACTTGAGCTAAATTAAATAAAATAAATGAAGTTTAAAAATCACACCCATTCTTGTCCAACACTTAAACCGACCGCTATTCATCTTCTTCCTCATAAAAAAAACTGCTCAAATTCCCTCCCTTGCTAAAACCACACAACCCCAATCACCAGTACACACCATTTGAGCATCAATCAGTCAGAAGTCAGAAACCCTAACTCCTCAAGCGTCTAGCAATATCTGCCCCAGTTTGAAATTCAAAGGATTTTAATTCTCCCTTGTGGTAAGTTGATCTTTTAATTCCACACATGCCTTGCTTAAATTCATAATATAGTGGGACTGAAGATTTAGTTAGAAAGTAATTAGGGTTTGTATGATGTAAAAATTATATTATTGAACTGATTGTGAATAGGAGTACTGAATAGATGACTCATTTAGTGCTAAGAACAATAGTTTGATAAATAAATAGGGGTCATTAAGCTTGTTTTTTGTTCTTTACTTGTAATGAAAACTGATGTTGAAGTTTAGTTCAATTGAGGGTTTTCTATAGGTCATTGGAAAATCTACGAGTCATAGTTACCCCTCATAAATAAGGACTTCAAGATCAGTGCTTAAATATTCTCACCAAAAAGTGTTACGAGTATAATTATGGGTCGTAGAATCTTCTACGGATCATAAATTGTATTCGTCAAAATAAGTTGACAAAATTTCAGTAGCTGAGTGTTTGGACACTCAACTTTTATGAGTACATTCTATGAGTTGTAGACTTGTCTATGACCCATAGGGTTGACTCGTACAAGTCAAGTACCCAAACCAGTGGTGTAGCTCTGAGTCTATGACTGAACCTTACAGTCCGTAGAAACTTCTATGGGTTATAAGGTCCTTTTGTAGACAAACTTCAGAGACTATAAACCTGCATGTCTGATCCTACGAGTTGAGTCTATGGACCATAGACTCTTCTACAACCTGTAGATTCTCCCTCGTAGAACTAAAAATAGTTACTTTCTAATTATATTCTTTTTTCTAGTTTTTTCTTTCTTTACTTGTTTTTCTATTTATATTCATGGACTAACTCTTCCTCAACAAGTAACAATGCCTCCCAAACGAACTCCAAAGAAAGGTGGCAGAAAGAAACAAATTGCACGAAAAGAAGCTGCAGAGATTCTAAAGAAACGAATAATGGATGAACCAATGGATGTTGACAATATGGGGTCTGAGGAGGAACACTCAAATAAATCCGACGCCGCTTGTTCGATGTCCCAAATCAAATCACTCCAAACAAGTGGAGACTTCTCCCTTTACCACACATCTGCAACACCCATACCCTCCTACTCTTACAAACGAAGGAGAGTGTCGACGACTCTATACCACCATCCATTTTAGGATCTGAATCATCTATGGGGAAGTCAACACCCAAGCGTCCCTCTATACCAATCCACATAGGAGGTCAACCAATGCGGTGGTGTGTTCCAGGGCTTTTATATTTCTACAGAATGGGGTAAGAGAGGAAAGATTGCAACAATTTTGGAGGCCCATTATTGAGGAGCCACATGTGATCATAACTGGGATGGAGATAGTCATAAAGGTTTATGACTTGTTCCATCACCACAAACTAGAGTGGATGGCTGAGCACCCCGAGAGTTACAAAAATAACATGGTTCGCGAGTTCTATGCTTCATACGCGGCTACGATTAAATAGTTGGGTCCTTATAAAGAAAAGGAGCTAGAGCAACCATTACTTTTGACCATACTGGTCTGGGAGATCCCGGTTAGTCTATTCAAGGAGATTTTCCGACGTATCATCTATGTCCACAACTTTCCACTGACAGCCTCGACAATAGAGTTTGATTAGAAAATGAAAGTGGTCCTTGATAAAAATGCTATGAGGGATCTGGTGCAAAGTAGCGAGCTACTTAGATGGGTAGCAGGTTACATAATGGAGCATGGCATAGCAGCAGATTGGGTATCACACTCAATCCCGATTAAGAAGGCATCACTGAACTTCACAGCCAAATTTTGGTGGGCCATTATCTGACACCGTCTCTACCCGATAAATATAAATAACTATTTGACTCTAGATCGGGCTATGATTGTAGCAAGATTGATGGATGAATATGAGGTAGATGTGGTGAGAATCATTATTTCAGAGATTTATGAGAGGGTAATTCGGAAGAAAACCATGATCCCTTTTCCTTGTCTTTTGTTTACACTGGTTCTATTGATTGCATGGGTCGATCTGCTGACTAGAGTGAACAGGACTACAAACTCGGGGCTTATTAAAGATGATAGAAACTCGATTGGACAGTAGTGTGCTCTCATTCTAGTAGTGTATCTACCGGAGTTCGAGCATATTCAGCCGCCTGTGCATACTTATTCTATAGCTGGTATGGACCTTGAGACACCTTCAATGGAGCAATCTGAGGTTGCCCCAGCTGCTCTAGCAAGCCCATCCACTAGCTTGCTATGACTATAGCACATAGGATTGATCACCATCTTGGTCGAGGTTTTACGCACTGTGATGTAGCGGCAAGCACAGACTAAGGCCCAATTGGGTCAGTTGATTCAGAAGATTAAGCCATGGGTCCACAAAGCCATTACTGAATCAGAGGAGCACATGGCAGCAAAGTTTGAAGTTACCTTGGCTGATCGAGAGTGAAAGATTCAGGCGCGTATTAATGTATTTGAGATAAGGGTAAATGGGAGGTTACAAGCCTCATCTAGTTTCGACATGGCTGCTATTCGGACAAAGCTTAGAGAGCTACGTATGGAGGTCACATCATTAGATACACCTACCCCTCTACCATTCACCATGCCAATAGTTCAACCACCACACTTGGTTGATTGTTTGCATATGATGAGTCTAAGATAAATGGCCCCATACTAATAATGATATTTCAGATAGGGATGAGATAAGGAGGAGAAGAAAAAAAGAGCATCGAGATCTAAAAGAGGCTAAAAAATCCTCTAAGCTGTCTGAGGAGATACAAAGAGAGAAAGAGAGGCATCGAGCTATTGGAGTTTCAAGCTCACAAATTGACGCTCATGATGATGATCCAAACTACCACAGTACCACATCCTGCTGCACCAGGATCCACACCTATGGACTCGGATGCTGCCATATAGGCTTCGGTGCTTATACATCATAGGTTTTTCTCCTTATCCCATGTACTTTTTACTTTTAGTTTATTTCATTGATGACAATGCAAGGCTTTTTAATTAGGGGTGGTGTAGTTATAAATAAATGCACGAGTATCTAGGCAAAGTTTGTGTACCCTAGATACTAGACTAAATCCTTAGGGTTTTCTTGCATGTGTTTTTTTCCTATAAGATCTTTTTAATTTATGTTGAACCGACATATTTAGGATGTAAATGTGAAATAGGAGTAGGGATCTATGGCATTATGTCTAGAAGGTTTAAATGAAAATAAATAGACCCCTCCGAAATTTACCTGAATTGTTGTGACTGTTTCTTTGATATATTGACTATGTAGGATCTTTGTGTGACATGATGTAAACTGGTATGATAACACATGAATTATACTGAAACATGAACCAAATATTGATGATTGACAATGAAACTTATTGCCAAGTGTGTGTGAGGTATTTGTGTGTTCGGATTATTTGTGGCAATCTAGAACTTGCCCCATTGGTCGTACTGTGATGATTGAACTGTTGACAAAGAAAGGATCATAGGAAATTTTTGACTTAGTCCACTTAACCTTAAAAGAACCAACCAAACATTGTTTTACCGTTTGAACCAAAGATATAAACTTCTAAAAGACCTTTTTAATTAAATAAACACGTGTTTCAAATGTCCCTAATCCGAGTTGTAATCCCTTGTTTTGGCCCTGGTACCTCATAGGATAATGTGCACCTCAACTTAGGCCAAAAGCCTAAGTTGAGGGTGGCTACTAAGAGAGGAAAGCAAGAAGAGAAGAGGTATGAGAAAAGAAAAAGAAAAGAAAGAAAAGGTTTGAAAAAGTGATGTGTGATAAGGAAGAAAAAGGTGGTTGGCTAAGAAGAATAAATAGTTTAGAAGGAGTTAGCAAAGAGAAGTACAAAGCATAATAAAAATGTTGTAAAACAAGAAAAACAAAAGCCACACCTAAGGCGAAAGAAACAAGCGAAGAAAAAGAGTGAAATGAAATGTGGGTTGTAAATGGTGGACTCAAAGTTGATGTAGTGATTGAGAAGGGACAAAAGTCACTAAAATCTAAATGCACCACACTTGCCTCTGATCCTACGTTACAAGCAATAAAAGTCCTATAGTGATCCTAGTTCAACGGTTCAAGAGTCTAAGTATTGAAAATAAGGGCAAGCCTATAGTATTGTACGAAAGTCTGAATTTCTTTTGTGAGCGTAAGTGTTTTTCCACGTCCCTGAAGTTTAAAGAATAAATGTAATTTATGAGTGAAAAAAGGACATCTTTTCAGTAAGGGCACAAGTGACATTGTCTAAAAAGTCATGAAACGGTGAATGTTATGTTTGGCATGTTAATTTGTCTATTGGTGTTGAAGTGTCTAGCTTTGATCCACATAGATTAGTTTGATTTGAAAGAATGGTTGCAATAGTATCATGAATTGAAATTGGAAAGGGTCAGGAGTTAGTAGCCTATGATTCCTGTACATTCTTAATCTTGTTTTGCATTATGTTGTTTTAGTATAGTAGTGTCGCTTGAGGACAAGCAACCATTTTTTGTTGAGGGTTTTAATGTACCATGGATTTACGGTACTTTTAATGCTTTAAAACTTAAGAATGTGTATGTCTTTTAAGCATGTGTTAGCATATTTGATGTTGGTTGTGCTTATTTTGTAGGAAACTAAGTCGGAGATTTGGTTGAGGAATCACAACACTGAAGGAAAGTGTTTTTGGTATTTACGGGCTCATCTTAGTACTTGTCATTACTTATACGGGTCGTAGGTATCAATCGTCAAAAGGCAGAAGAGAAAAATAAAAGTTGAACTGAAGACTACTAGTGAAGGGAATGACTCGCTCTCAGATCTACGGATCGTGAAATGAAGTCGTCAAAGTAGTAGTGAAGGAATGAAGGCAAAGTGAAGAAAATGAGTAAGTTCTATGGCTCGTCTAAATTCCTACGAGTCGTATAAATCTCTTGTAGCTAGAAGTTACAAGTGCTGAAGAAAGGACAGTATCTATGAGCCCATTTGATGAGTCGTCCTAGAAGTTACTAGTCGTAAAGAGTGGCCTTGAAGAAGAAGAATTCCTCAGTGCAATGTGAAAGATATGCTAGCGCACGGGAGGTGAAACCAACCATACTCTGGTGGATACACGGATAAAATAAAGAAACCCGTTGGTATGCCAAAAGTATGAGTTGGGTCTACAACTCGTCTGAACAGTTACGACCTGTAGAAACGATCCACAAACCCAAATCGACTTTAGGTTTCCTATGTTTTCCAAATTCATATTTATTTAGGATTGTTTGTCTATAAATACACTTCTTAGGTTTAGATTACTTTATGCACATTTTTGGGTTTGAGAATATAGCTTAAACTACTTTTGAGCTTTTATTCTTGAATTCGAGTTTTTGTTATTAATATTTTACGTTCGGATTTTATTTAAGATTTTTGGGTTTTCATAATTCTCATTGTATGTTTATGATTTCTTTTAACCTGAATATTATTGATTGTAAACACGTAGTTATGAGTAACTAATTCCACAACTAGGGTTGTGGAAACCATAAAGAATTAACGATGTAGAACTTAATAAAAAGTAATTATTGAATAGTGTGTATGCATGTATTGTTACTCCCTTCGTTTTGATTGCTTTTAAATGGTGGGCAATGTTAGAACTCGCCTTATCCTTACTTGTCGGATCAAGGAGGTAACGGATGAGAAAAAGGATTAAACAATGAGATTTGGGCTAATCATACTTATCTAATTAATTAGCTTGAACGGATCAAGGGATAGCTAAATCTGGGGTCATTGGTAAGGGTTAGTAAAGCATACACTTGTAGACGGATCAAGTTGCGTAGTGAAATTTACTTATTTGCCGGATCAAGGACTTAAGTGAAATTAACTTACCGATTCTACATGTAACACACTAGGAAAGAATTACTAATAAAAAAGATCTACTTAGTTAAGGATTCATGGGGAACACACAAAACCCCAGTTTCACTTCTTATTGATTTAAACCACATTAAACCATACTTTCGTTCGTTGATGTTTGCTATTTGATTTATTGATTAGTTTTATAAAAATCCTCCCCCCTTTGTTTTTTTTACGGGAATAACTTGATTACTAAAGCAAATAATAAACGATTGATCTAAAGTCTAAAACATATTCCTAGTGGGATCGACCCTAACCTTCGTTAGGTTCTGTATTTGTTTAACGATCGCTTTATACTTCTTTAGGGAGGTGTAATTTGAGCATATCACAAACCACTTCAAAACTCAACTGAACACTTTGGGGAGCTTGCCACCCATCCCAAAATTATATAAGAGCTATAAAGAAGCTATAGAAAGAGGTAAAATGGTAAAAGCACGCAAAAGTACAGAAATGACCTTGGAGGTCACTACACTTATAAATAAATGAGCCTAAGCATGTTGATATGAATATTATAATTATAATTACCAATTAAATAAGGTAAACATGCTTTTCAACATACACATAGATTATGATAAACTAAAAATAAATAAAATAAACAAGTAGAACATATATCCCATCCCCATACATTTCCCCCCTCTTTTTTTATATAGAAAGTTTGTTATTGCAGGCCAAAATTGAATAAGAAAAAGTAATATACAAAGAAATAATAAAGAATAAACTAAACCTATCCAAATTATGTTCCAAGCGAACTCTTTGAAGTTCAAATCCTACTAAACCATAAAGAAAATACAAGCAATACACCAATAATATTGAGGTATATCATGATTATATAATTTTCCCTCAACAAAGCAATCAAAAAAGACAAGAACACATTTCAAAAATAATAGACCCACACATATAAAGAAAAGTTGAGACTAATCTGGATACTTCAGTTAGGAAGAATAAACAAACAAAAATATGAACAACGATGCCAAGAACCAGAAAAAGAACATTAAAAGTATGCAAGATGCTCTTTTTTTTGTTTTTCTTTTCTTTTGAGGTGTTAAAATGGAATGTAAAATTATGTCTTCTTCTTTTTATCCTTCTCTGCTCTCTTTTCCTTTTTTTCCCTTCTTTTCTTCTAATGAAGATGGGGGTCTTCTTTTATAGTGAGGAAAAATAATAGATAGAAAATAAGAAAATCAACAAAATTGCTAGGCAAGATTTTTAGTCAGACTTTTTTTAAAATAAGTCAGTAGAAGGAGCACATATTTAAATAAAAATGACAAGATTTTCAACAAAAAAATCAATTACCATGTGATTTGGTCAGATTTGATCAAGAATTAATTCAAAAAAGGAGAAAAGATCAGGAAAGTAGCTAAACACTACTAGAAAGTCCCAAAAATCATGCCAAGATGGGCCTACTATCAATAATTACAGAAGAAACTATACAATTTAATCAGAGGAAATAATCAATTATAGGCAATTCTCAACAACGTAATAAGATTTCAAATTCACAAGTAAAGAAATTCAATGCCTATATTCAATATAAATATTGCAACTTTTAACACAAAATATTAAAAACTGGTCTGATTTTTGAAGATCTATAAAGACATCAAACGAATTGAGCCAGAGATGATGCTGAGCCAAAATTCATACATAGATCAACACACAGCCAATCAATTCACAAAGTAAAAAAAATTGAATAGATATTAGAAAAATTATACTATGAACGGATCCATGCATATACTTTTAATATCTAGATTTAAAACTTTTAAATTTGTGAACACCATTTTCACTGTGCTTGTTGTTTACAATTGGAGTTTCGCGGTTTCACCATCGAAAAATGAAAAGGGTGTGGCAGGATGAAGGTTGAAAGGGGTCATTAGTGGTTAGTTTTTGATCGGAGATCTGGTGGTTTAGTGGTCGATGGAGGTGATCGTTTGGACAGTGGTGAGGTGAAGTTGTGGGGGTCGCTTGGTGGTTCTTTCTGGGGGGTTTTTGCCGGAGGAGAGAAGAGAGATGAGGGGCGAGGTTGGTCGATGGCCTGGAAGGCGGGAGCGAGGGAGAAGGGCGGTTGTTTGGTGGTTGCCATGGTGTTTTCCAGCAACAAAAAGAGAGAGAAGAGAGGAGGTGGGCGGCTTGGTTATAGAGAGAGGGAGATGTGAGAAATGAGTTTAGGTTTAGGGTGTTGGTAAGTAAAAATATGAAATTAAGTTTGGGAATTTAAAATTTGGCCAAATTTTGGTTCAATTAGGTTAGAATTGCAATGAAATGGCTAGAATTGCAATGAAATGGCTAGAATTGGAGGAAAATTGAATAGATTGCCATTTAATTAATAACCATAATATATATATTGAATAGGTAAATAATAAACTTTATCAAGTAATACTTTTTTATATATAAAGTAAATACCCACGTATATACCATGTAAAAATATATGTATATATAGAAAGAAAATGCCCGCATGTATATAATACATACATTTTTATATAAAGAAAATATATACATATACACAATATATTCTAAAATAGACATGTAAAAATATTTGAACGTATGAAGCTTGTTATTTTAATTAATAATAATAATAAAAATAATGATAAAAGTAATAATAATAATAATAATAAAAATAAAAATAATGATAAAAGTAATAATAATAATAATAATAATAATAATAACAAAATGTTGTAAACTATGAATGTCATAATATATGATTTATTGGGTAAAACTAACTATAAACTCATTCACTTAATAAATTTTTTTTTGAAAAATGTCTATTTAGTAATATAGCAATCCGAAAAGTAGTTGTAAGTCAGTCAAAATTGGGTGTTAATAGTGTACCTTCTTTGCTTGGGAATGAAGGACGAATTGACAGACAAAGAAAGTTGAGGGAGTAACCAATTTTGTTCGACCGATGAAATAATCTCGGAGGGAGCAAATGAAATGTGTTGGGGTTGCAAAAAATATTGCGGCTGAGACTTCGGTTTCAAATTATCTATATATCTCTGGTTATATGAGAATCTAGCCGTGTGTAGTTCTAGAGGGTAGAATCACGACAAATTTTGATCGAATTCAAAATTTTGCCCCAGTTCTAGATTATGGTAACACCGAGTTCTCTCGGGTGATGAGGTATGAAGAGGTTAGTAAGAACAAAATGAATACAACCACACTCAAGTTTAGGTTACCAAGACGTGAAAATTAAGTCAGATGTAATCCTAATGAATAACTAGGAATGAGAAATACCCCTTAGCAAAATGAACATGAATTTTCAAAAATTGCCCCAGTGTCGAATCATGACAATGTTGAGATGTAAAGAGTTAAAATAAAGAGTCAAATTTAGATTTTCGAAAATCAAATCGAGTTAAGTTCTAAAAGCGAATCCTTGACGTAACTAGGGATGCTTGACATTCCACTAGCTTGCCCTAGTTTGCTGCTAAGATGGACTCCCACGTTGTAATGCATTGTCCTATAAAATAAGTAGAAGGGTGAAAAGTACCTGTTGCGGTTCAAAATTATAAATTAAAATAATAATGTAAAGAGTAAAGTGCAAATATTCAAATAATTGTTGATGTTTTTATCTTGTGACATGAATGCGATGTAGGTAAAATAATTTATAATATAAAATCTCCGACTGGTGGAGTGATTGTAATGTAACGCTTGTATCTGGCGGTGTAAAGCTTGTAATGTAAAGCTTTCGACTGGCGGAGCGATTGTAATGTAACGCCTTGTCATGATCTAAAATGGGCCATGAGTGGCACCCACATTTATCTTTCTAGGTGGGAGAACCAATGTTACAAACCCCGTCTTAGATTAGCGATTCAACTTAAGGAATATGACAATAATGCGGAAGCTCAACTTATGAAAGTAAGAAACAATAATCCACTACGGTCTATTACATATCATTCCCAAAACCTAAAAATCATCAGATCAAGGACATCTAATTCTAAAATACTAAATCTGAAAATATCAAATACCAGAATAAATAAATAACATAGTTTGTGTCCAAAAACTAAGGGCAACATGCCATGACCAAGAGAATCCAACAGGAGCTAGAACGAATAGCTCACCATGGAACCTGATGTCTTGGACAATGGCTAGAGCTGAGATCTAGTCGAAGTCTCTGGCACACTCGCTACACTCCACAAAAGGAAAATGAAGGAAATTATAAGTAGTGGTTAGTACAGGGCAATATGTACTGAATAGGTATCATCGACCGACTCGAAATAGAAATCAGTATGCATAAAGTAATAGCAGGACATCAACTATAACACTTAATATGTGGCAAACAACAAGATCAAGATCAAGTGACAATACAATAAAACAATTAAGTAATTAGTCAATAATATCAAGAGTATACATGAGGACTCAGGCTTCCACACCACAGTCTTTTGGGATATGAGTTATTTGAGATTGGATAGTATTAAGTCATTTAACCTTTTTTCTTTAATATTACCATGACAAAATGTGACACCCGATCCAATAATAACATGTCGGCTCGTGACACCCCGATCCAAATATATCATGTCGGCTCATGACACCCCGATCCAAATATATCATGTCGGCTCATGATACCTAATCCAAATATATTGTGCCAGCTCGTGGCACCCGATCTCATAATATAATTAATTCATTATTCTTTATTATCACTTTCCACTTTAATAACAATATTTCATCGAGCCTTGTTTATTTAAGGCATCACTTTAGATAGAGCAAGTTCAAGATTATGGATTTCACGGTCTTGGGATTTCAGACCAATTACAATAATATATCAATCATCCAAACTACAATAATTAAATGCATAAAAACATCACTACATTACTCAATGAGTATCAATCACTATTAAGAGTCTCTCTATGATATAGAATAAACCACAACCTACCTCAACTGAAAAACTGAAGTCAAGCAAGCTAATCCACCAATGTCTTGTAATGACCCTCCAGGTTATTTTCCATACACTACTTCTATTTCATCATTTAGAGTATTCCTATAGTGACCCCAGGTCATTTCTGACCTGCTGGCGTCGGTAGCTCGATTGCCTGGTCGTTCGTTTGGATTTTGTGTAGGTTTCCATGGTGGAAGGACTTAATAACTTAAAAAGTAATTTTTGGGTTAAAGGGCAATAAAACAACCTTGAAATAGATTTTTGATAGTTCCATCAGCTTCAGAATGACCAAATTAGGCTAGAAGCATGGTTGACTCGAGTCTCAAAGTTTTTGGTGCGAGTTTAAACCATTTTTATCATTTTAGCTTTGAAAACTGGCCAGAGGTTGACTTTAGTCAATATTCTTGGAAAACACACTCAGATGAAAATTCTAACAGTAAATTTAGCTCCGAAATATTGATTTTGGTCTAGAATGACCTTTCGTTTGACTCCCGAGGCTTCCGGACTCATTTCGAGCCACTCGGTGGAATTTTGGTAAAAATAACATTAGAGTGGGACCCACATTCCATCTTAACAACCTTGTTTGGAAATTTTGACTACGCCATTGAGTTTGAAACATTGAATTTTGTAGGTTAGCATAGTTTGTTTGCGTGTACAGGGTTCCAGACGAATCCCGAACAACCCGTCAGAGTTTTTGAACTTTAGCTTCTGTTTCTTGTCATTTTCGAAATGGAATTGTGGTGAACTTTGGAAATTGTTTATCGATCATTTTAGTCCTTTTTTTGTGATTCAAGAGTAAAAATTGCAGGGGTTTTTATAAGAATCATTGTGGTGTGATTGGTTTTTGATGTTGAGGCTTCGTTTTGGTAATTTTTCCGTCTTAAGCTGTTGTTCTATGCCATTTTCGGATTAAATTTTTTGTGAATTTTGATATTTGATAGATTGAGCATTTTGGATTAATTTTCAGCAATTCTTGAGGCTAAATTGTGGGGTTTTCAGTGAGGAACATTGGGGTGTGTATGATTTTAGCTGTGGAGACTTCATTTCTGGTATTTTCTTGTAAATAGATGCTGCCATACTTAGTTTTTTTTAGCTAGATTTGGGTTTTTCTTGTGCGTTGCTTTTGAGGTTGATACGCTCAAATGATATTTCACTAAAGAAGTATAAAACGACCGTTAATCAAATATAAAGCCTAACGAAGGTTAGGGTCGATCCCACGAGAAGTATGGTTTAGACTTTAGATTAATCATTTATTATTTGCTTTAGTAATCAAATTATTCCCAAGAAAACAAAGGGAGAATTTTTATAAAACTAATCAATAAATAAAATAGCAAATGTCAACGAACGAAAGTACGGTTTAATGTGGCTTAAATCAATAAGAAGTGAAACTAGGATTTTATGTGTTCCCCGCGAATCCTTAACTAAGTAGACCTTTTTTATTAGTAATATTTTTTCTAGTGTATTACATGTAGAATCAGTTAGTTAATTTCACCTAAGTCCTTGATCCGACAAATAAGTGAATTTCACTACACAACTTGATCCATCTACGAGTGTATGCTTTACTAACCCTTACCAATGATCCCAGATTAAGCTATCCCTTGATCCATTCAAGCTAATTAGATGAGGATGATTAGCCCCAAATTTCGTTGTTTAATCCCTTTTTTCATTTGTTACCTTCTTGATACGGCAATTAAGGATAAGACAAGTTCTAACATTGGCCACCATTAAAAGCAATCAAAACGAAGGGAAAAACAATACATGCATGCACACTATTCAAGAATTACTTTTTACTAAGTTCTACATCGTTAATTCTTCATGGTTCCCACAACCCTAGTTGTGAAATTAGCTACTCATAACTACGTCTTCACAATCAATAATATTCAGGTTAAAAGAAATCATAAACTTACAATGAGAATTATGAAAATCCAAAAATCTTCAATAAAATTCGAACATAAAATATCGATAAAAAAACCCGAATTCAAGAATAAAAGTTCAAAAGTAGTTTAAGCTATATTCTCAAACCCAAAAATGTGCCTAAAGTAATTTGAACCTAAGAAGTGTATTTATAGACAAACATTCCTAAATAGATATGGATTTGGAAACCATAGGAAATTAAAAGTCAGTTTGGGTCTACGGCTCGCTTCTATGGATCATAATAACTTAGATGAGTTGTAGACCCAGCTCGTAATCCTTCACTTCACACTGAGGATTCTTTTTCTCCATGACCATTCTCTATGGCTCATAACACTGAAGGTGGTTCGTCAAATAGGGTCGTAGATACTGCCCTATCTTCATCACCTATAACTACAAGTTACGAGTGAGTTCTATGACTTGTAGGAACTTAGACGAGACATAGAACTTACTCATCTTCTTCACTTTGGCCTTATTCATTCACTACTGCTTTGATGACTAATTTTGATGACCCGTAAACCTGACAACGAGTCGTTCACTTCACTTGTGGTCTTCAATTCAACTTTTATTTTTATCCTATCTTTTGACGATTGATACCTATGACCCGTATAACTAATGACGAGTCATAGGATGATTTTGTAAATCCCAAAAATACCTTCCTTCAGTGCTGTGATTCCTCAACCAAATCTCCGACTTAGTTTCCTCCAAAATAAGCACAACCAACATCAAATATGCTAACAAATGCTTAAAAAAATGCACATTCTTAAGTTTTAACGCATTAAAAGTACCGTAAATCCACGATACATCAACACACTCAACTTAAAATGGTTGCTTTTCCTCAAGTGACACTACTATACTACAATGACACAATGCAAAACAAGATTAAGAATGTATTGCAATCATAGGCTATTAACTCCCGACCCAAGGATTTAGTTGAGTATCTAGGGTAATCAGACTTCACCTAGATACTCATGCATTCATTCATAACCACCCCCACCCATACTTGAAAAGCCTTGCATTGTCCTCAATGCAATACAATAAAAAGTAAAATAAAAATAAGGAGGGAAAGGAAAAGAACCTGTTGTGCCTAAGCGCCAAAGTCTATATGGTAGCATACGGGTCCATAGGTGTGGATCCAGGTGCAGCAGAATGTGGTACCACGATAGTCTGTGTATCATCATGAGTGTCAACATGGGAGATTGAAGCTCCAATAGCACGCTGCCTCTCCTCCTCTCGCCGTATCTCCTCGATCACTATAGATGCCCGAGTGGCCTCCTCCACATCCTAGCGCTCCCTCTTTTTTGCCTTCCTTGCCTCATCCCTGTCCGAAGTGACATCCTCAGTACGGGGACTTTTGTATCGGACTACCTCAGACTCATTATCCAAAAACAAATCAAACAATTGCAGTGGATGAATAATAGGCAAAACAAATGATATAGGGGCTGGTGTAGCCAGGGATGTGATCTCCGCACTTAGTGCTCCAATCTCAATCTGAATGACAATAATGTCAGCACTAGACGAAACCTGCAACCTTGCATTCACCCTCAACTCAAAGGCATAAGTACGTGCCTAAATTTGTCGCTCTTAATCAGCCAAGGCAGCTTCAAACTTTGCTGCCACGCGCTTTTCTGATTCGGTAATGGCTTTGCGGACCCATGGCTTGAGCTGCTGAATCAACTTGACTAATTGGGCCTCGTTCTGTGCCTGCTACTGCATCATAGTCTGTAGAGCCTCGGCTAAGATGGTGACCAAGCTTGTGTGTTGTGGTTGCATCATGCCAGTAGAAGGGACCGTCGAAACAGCCGGGGCAGCCTCAGATGGCACTATGGAAGGTGTGTGATTGTTCAGAGCAGCTGATGAATCATCTTGTATAGGCGACTGGACATGCATAAACTCCGGTAGCTGCACCTCTAGAATGGGGGCACGCGACCGAGTTTGTATCATATTTAATGAGTCCCGAGTCTGTAGTCCTGTTTACTCTAATCAGCGGATTGACCCCAGCAATCAACAGATCTATGGCGACCTAGCATAGTGCAAACACAAGGCAAGAAAAGGGTATTGCGGTGTTCCGCCGAATAGCCCATTCATGAATCTCTTAAATAATATTTTCACTACATCGACCTTAAATCTAGCCACCGAGCTCACTACAATCAAAACTCAATCTGGGGTCAAATGGTTGTCTGCATTTGTCAGGAAGAGTCGGTGTCTGACAATGGTCTACCAAAACTTAGCCGCGAAGTTCAGTGACGCCTTATTTATCGCAGTTGGGTGTGACAACCAATCTGCTGCGATGCCATGCTCTGCTATATAACTCACTACCCATCTAAGTAGCTCACCACGTTGCATCGGATCCTGCATAGCATTTTTATCACAAACCACCTTTATTTTTTGATCAAACTCTGCTGTTTGGGTTGCCGGTGGAAAGTTGCGGCCGTAGAAGACACGTCAGACAGGCTCCTCAGATAGACTAACCGGGATATTCTGAACTAGCGTGATCAAGAGAACTAGCTGCTCTAGCTCCTTTGGTTTGGAAGAAGCCAACTATTTGATTGTGGCTGAATATGAAGCATAAAACTCACGGACCATATTATTACTATAATTCCCAGGCTTCTAAGCTATCCACTCTAGTCTATGGTGACGGAACAAGTCACCAATCTCAGGACCTGCTTCCATCCCGGTTGTGATCACACGTGGCTCCTCAGTAATAAGTCTCCTCAGATTCTGACGATCATTTCTCTCTTGCCCCATTCTATAGAAATTTAGAAGCCCGGGAATGCACCACCGCTTTGGTTGTCGTCCTATGTGGACTGGTATAGAGGGCCGCTTTGGCGTTGACTTCCCCACGGAGGATTCGGATCCTAAAGTAGATGGGGGTACTGAGTCGGCATCGCTCTCCTCCGCTTTTGCTGAATCCCCCTCTTCAGAATGGGAGGATGTGGGTGCTGCAGATGAATGAGGTGGGGAAGAGCCTCCGCTTTGGTCTGATGCCGAGATGATTTGTTTGGCGTGTTGGGCGTTGGATCTCCTCACCAATAGTAACTTTGAATCATGAGAGGACTGTTATATCGGAAAAGACAGTTTAAAATTAATTTCAACTTTATAGAGAAAAAATCAATTTTAGAAAAGAAGAGTCGTCACTTAATTTTTTTAAAGAAATTAAGAAAACTTAATTTAAAAGACCCTAATAGATTTATATCTTAAAATTTTGAGAAAATAGATAAGAGTTTCTTATTTTCACTTTGAGAAGGTGTTAAGTACTCAAAGTGACTGCTAACGCGCGGTTATCCAATGATCTGAAAAATTATTTGACTAACTTTGAGAAAAAATAATTTAAGTAAGAAAAACAATCACGAGTCTTTGACAAAGGAACTTAATTTAAAACATTTAAAGTAATTTTGGAAATGAATAAAATTTTAGCCAAAATAAACTAAGAAAAAAGTCCTTTAATCATTTAAAGAGAAATAAAAGGTTGATGTAGTTTAGAGAATTAAGAAAATTCATCAAATAAATAAATAAGTAAATAAAATTGATAAAATCATTTAAACAAATAAACCAACATAAAAGAAATTAGTTCTGCTTCTGGAGAAATTAATTAAGTTAAACTAGAATAAAGTTAGATATGTAAATTACAATCAAAGATAATATAATAATAGAGGAAAGAATAAACTTGGGCTCCTGCCCAAGTTCAGATTAGAAAAAATTACTTGGGTGAACACTTTTTAATAATACATAGCAATACTATGATAAATCTGATATGTATTAAAAGTGAATTATGCATGCAATATAAATGTATTATAAGTGTTTTATAATATATTATGTCTGTTTGGTAAGAAATTGACAGAATGTATTATAAGGGTATTAAACTGTATAAAACTTGTATTATTTGTGCTTTATAAACTATTTCACTAATATGTATTAAAATTGTATTATAAATGTCCAGTGAAAAAAAATGTTATTGTTATAAATGATAAATATTTTCTTAATATAGTATATCTACGTAAATTTTCCTTCAGATTATTGGGCTAATATTTATGTCAAGAAGATTTACAAACCTTTGGGGACAAATACAAACAATAATCTTTTGCACATGTTATTTATATTAAGATTAATGACGATATGCATGTCACATGGATAAACTGTAAACTAAAAATATACTAAAGCATGAAAAAGACTAAATATGTTGAATCCATGTCAAAACAACAAACAGAAATGAGGCTAAGACCCAGAATTGTAACTACTAAAAAAAAGCTACTATAGTCTGTAGACATATGGCACTATTCCTGGATATTCAAGCTATGGACAAAGTTTCAAGCCTACAACACAGAAGAAACAAAGATAGAATACTATCACTATATAAGCTATGGAAATTATGAACAACAAATATATTAATATAAAAAATAGACCTCACCGTTTTGTATTAGATTACACTCGGGTTATCTCAAATCTTTATATGAGCAGGAAAGCAAAACAAGATATATGATGAGGAAAGAAGTTTAACTAAAAAGTTGTGATTCCAAGAAGGATAACATCACGGTTTAAAGCTGAAACAAATATAAGCGGCATCTAGGACAGACAAGAACAGAGATTAGATACACCTATTGTATGAAATTAAGCTAGTATTAAAGAAAATTTATAACAATGAGGAGGAAACCAAAGGTAAACAGAGTAGACTACAACTACATTTATATTGTATCAACGAGGATGAGAACAAACAGTGAAGAAACCAAACGATGCGGCCAATGCATTACACCATTGAATCTAAATGAGTTCCAAACAATTTCAGCCCAACAATTTTAGCTAATTCCACGAATACAATGTCAAGTTAATCTTAAAATGAACCAAATAGATACTAGCTAATGCATTTCGAAACGGCAAACCTCAAGATTATATTTTTTACCAAATACTCGTCTCAAGGGAGCTATATATTATGATATTAACATTTACGCAGAAAGCTGAGAGTATAGCATAGCTACATACTAATAAAGGAACGCTTATCGCGTACGTAAAAAATAGAAGAGCCAAAAGAGCAGCGGAGTATTACCTTTTTGGTGGCAGCAAACTGAGCCGAGAATGAGCTAGCGATACCCGAGCTTGCACCACACAATTTCGACTCGAGAAGCAGAGAACAACAAACAAAATTTTCAGCTGTAGCCTCTAGTTTTCTCCAAATTTAGGTGTTCAAAGAGTTTTGTATTTCTTGAGTGAAACAGTGTATTCTTCAGGGTCAGAAGTCTTATAGCTAAAATAAAAATTTGAATTCTAATAACCAATTGAGCGGGAGATCAGAGATTGATTGGAAAGGATGAAAGAGAAGTTAAATAAGAGGAAAACATACCCCTAAAAATCCGGATTCCATTGATATTTTCTGATTCAGATTAGATTTTGACAAGAAAATATGAATCAAAGTCAATAATAACGGCTCGAGAGGAAGATATTACCATTTGGACGGCGGATTTGAAATGTCGTCGGGGTTCATTGTTCTTGTCGAGGAAGGAGACGAAATAGTGTGTGAAGAATCGTATATGCGTGGTTTTGTACGTGGGTGTATGTACTCGTCTTTCTTCTTGTTTTTTTTGGGAAATTGGGGTGGGCTTCGTGATGTATTATATTGTTGTTGGTTTATTGGAATTATGTTGGGTAAATCACCTAAATGTACAATATTCAAAAAATATTTACCATATAGAGCAACATAATTATTTTAACCATATATAGCAAATTGTTTGAATTAAATTAACTCTCACCCGCTATTTTCTCTTCCCCTGTTTCTCTCCAAATTTGCTATACCAATATTCTCTCCAATCTTCTCACGCATAATTTTCTCCAAAATTAGGACAATACTTAGCTTCATAGCTTCTCAACCACAACTTTCTACAATATTTGTACTCCAATTTTGGAATTAAGTGATATGTATTCGCTGGAATCTCACTTCTCAAAAGAAAACTTTTTGTTCTCCATAGCCAAAAAGAGGAAGAAGCAAACATGAGCAACAAATAGTACGATATTCAACAATATTCATACAAAATTTTCTCCACAAATTTTTATTTTTATTACTGATTTTCGTTTTTTTGATTGCAGCGATTACTTGTTCAAACTGTTGTTAATCGGCGATTTTTCTGTCGGCAAATCCTATTTTCTTCTCAGATTCGCCGTATGTTCATCTATTTAACTTTGATCTCCTATGTTTACAGTTTATTTGTATGTGTGAATGAACGTTTTGTGTTATATAATGATTAATGCGTATGTTATTGTAGAAGAATGACAAAATTTAGGTGAATGCAAATTTGAATCAGTTGAAGAATTATGATTTCTGAGTAGAGATCTGTGACTACTTAAATGTTTGAATGGTTGAATGTTTAATTGTTTGAAGGTTTGAATTGGATTGCATACCTATTTCATTTGCGATACACGATTTGTATTCAATTGTGATTCAATATGAAAGTTTATTTTTGTTTCTACGTTTATCACAATTACTTGTTTACTTGTTTAATGTGTGTGTAATACAGTTTTGTTCAAGTTTAATTCATTTTTGTGGCCTACAAATCACTGAAGGTTGGTTTCATTAGATACAAATTTCATTCATGTCTAATTCTCTTCTAATTCAAGTTTAATGTGTATGTAATACGTTTGTTGTTCAAGTTTAATTCATTTTTGTGGTCTACAGATCACTGAAGGTTGGTTTTGTTAGCTACATGTTTCATTCGTGTCTAATACTCTTCTAATTCAAGTTTAATTCATTTTTGTGGCTTACAGAGAAGGCTGGTTTCATTAGCTACATGTTTCAGTTGTCTCTAATTCTCTTTTAATTCAAGTTTAATGTGTGTGTAATTCCTTTGTTGTTCAACTTTAATTCATTTTTGTGGCCTACAAATCACTGAAGGCTGGTTTCATTAGATACATGTTTCCTTCGTGTCTAATTCTCTTCTAATTCAAGTTTAATGTGTATGTAATACCTTTGTTGTTCAAGTTTAATTAATATACTGTGGAGAGGCAGGCCACTTTGCTAGGGAATGCACTAGCCAATCCGTGAACTGATTATGTATATGATCTTTCTCTTTTTTCTATCCATCCTCTAATTACTTATTTTCTTTGCTGTGACATGTTTTTCGAGTTGTTATTTGATTAGATATATGATCAGTTAAGTTTTTGGTTGATGGATTTATATACAAGTATATAAAAAAGATGAAGGTTCAATTCTTGCACTTCAGGAAAATTTTTTATGCTTATAATAAATATGATACTATATACAATACACAGAGACACTCATATATTTGTGCTTCATGGAAAAAAGTTGAGAATTCACATGATGCATGATGTTGATTAAGTTGAGTGACTTCAGTTGTGAGCCTCATAATAAGTTTGTCCTACTATATTGCCTTTTATTTGGAATCTTTGTGATCTCTGCTTGTGTTTATATTTCTATTTTTCTTATTTATTTGTCGAGAATATACTACTTTCTTAGTCAAAGTAACAACGACAACAACATAGCCAAACAGAACACTGATTTAATTTCCAAATCAGCATTTTCATTGGCATCTTCAAAAAAATATGCAGGAGAAAATATGGCTAATCTGGCTGTGCTACTTTACTTCAATGACCGATGGGATTCTAGCAACAAGTATATTAATTACTTGGCAGATGGTGTGTTGATAAATACTGATTCAATATTTGCTAGCCTCGTTTCTGTGATTGCTGCTCAATTGTCAATAGATACATCAACAAGTAAAGTTCAAATCAGATATAAGATTGATGAAAGGTCTCCTCCAATTCAAAATCATAATGATATGAGAGTAAAAATGTATATTGAAACAAAAAAGGAACATAAAGATATGTCAAAATACCCTTTATGTGTCATAACCACTGAATCGATCAACTTGGAGAGTGATTCTACCTTAATTCCACTATTATGTTCAGACACTTCAGAAGACATAAGGATTACACACAATTCATACTTTTCTAATGTATTTAGGGGTATCGGTGATGCACTAGAATTAATTGGCTTTGAATCATGTGAGGAAGTTGATGAGCAAGAAGAAATACAACCAGGCATCATTATTAACCCCAATCAATCTTTTTTTGAGAAAGATCAAGTTTATAAAAATAAATATGTCCTTACCAGTGCACTAAAAAGACATTCCATTCTTAAAACTTCGAATTCAAGATAATGAGATCAAGCTCAACATGATAAGACTCAAATTCAAGTTAGTTTATACTATTAATTGTCTATTAATAATTTTTTTCAACAGCTATTCAATACAATGCCTCGGAGAAAACTGTAGTTGGAATTTATACGCTTCAAGCATGAATAAATCTCAATTGTTCGCTATTAGAGATTTTGAAAGTAAACACACGTATTTGTTGCTACATAATTCATTATCGGAATGACAAGCAACAAAGACAGTTGTGGGGAGTATTATTGTTGCCAAATATATTGATCCAGATGCCAACTACACACCAAGAGATATACAAAATGACATGTTACAAGAATATGGTGTGCGGATCACATATATGCAAGCTTGGAGAGCTAAAGAAAAAGCTCTTGAATTAGTCCGAGGTGATCCAGCTCAGTCATATGAAAAGTTGCCAAGTTACTTTCACATACTAGAGGCAACTTACCCTGATTCTTATATAAGATTGCACAAATCAGAGGATGACCATTTCCTATATGCATTTGTAGTTCTGTTTACATCGATAGAAGGATGGGAGTATTGTAGACCAATTGTAGTTGTTGATGGAACTTTTCTAAAAGGAACAAACAAAGGGACAATGCTAACAGCTAATACCTTAGATGCAGTAGGTGAGACTTTTCGAATACAATACTAATGCTTCTATAAATGAAATTCTAATTTGTATTAAAAGTCTGCACAATGTATTAAAAGTGTATTACACATGAAACAAAAATGTATTAAAAATATATTAAACATTATACCTGATGCAGGGAGTATACTGCCTCTTGATTATGCCATTTTTAATTCAGAGAATGATGCATCTTGGAGGTGTTTTTTAAAACATTTTAGAGAGGCATTTGGTCAAAGATCAGAGATGTGTATCATTTCGGATAGGCATGCAAGCATTATTAAGGCAACTTCAAATGTCTATGATGAAATACCTTATTTCGCGTGTATATGGCACTTGTTGCAAAATATAATGAAAAACTTCAGAAAGAGTCAGCAAAAGGTAACAGAATTGTTCTACTCTATGGCAAAAACATACACCACGGTAGAGTTTAATCAACATATGGAAATTATTGAGAAGATAAACAAGAGGATTAAAGACTACTTGCTGAACATTGGATACAACAAATGGTCACGTGTTCATGCTCAGGTAAATAGGACTTGGATGATGACATCAAACATTGCAGAATCAGTCAATTCAAGAACAAGACATGCCAAAGTTCTTACAGTCTTGCACCTCCTAGAATTCATGAGACAACTTGTTCAAAAATGGAATAACAATAACAGGTCAAAAGCAATATTTTCAGGATTTTACCTTGGGAAAAAGTATAAAAAAATTCTACAACGTAACAAAACTGCATTGGAGAAATTAAGAGTATGGTATCTGTAAATTTCTTTTTGCTAATATTTTTTCTTCTGATTCACATGTAACATCTCTCTTTCTTATATTTCTTCTTATTTTTATAGGTTAGGGAGACAAATGAATATGTGTATACAGTATTTGATGGTATTACACGATTCACGGTATGTCTTCAACAACGTACATGCACATGTGGGAGATTTCAATTGGATGAGCTGCCATGTCCACATGCTTTGGCTGTTTTAATAACAAAATACACTGGTTATGAAAAATATTGCTCTGATTACTACACAAGAGGGAATTTATTGTTGACATACCAGTTTCACTTGAATTTCCTCCAGATGAAAGCACTTGGAATATACCAACACACGTTCTTGAAGAGGTTGTACTTCCACCACTTGGAAAGAGACCTCCTGGGAGGCCAAAATATAAAAGACACACGCAATTGAGAGAAGATGGATTCAAAAAATCAAAAATAACATGCAGCAATTGTGGACAACAAAATCATAATAGGAAGACTTGCAAGAATGTTAGGCCTTTGAATTAAGAATAAAGAATGACATTTGAAATAAAGAATAAGCTCTGTTTGTTTTAGGTCATTAGTTTGCTACAAGAATTCATTTTTTAGGTTAAGTTTAATTCATTTTTTGTGGTCTATAGATCACTGAAGGCTTTTTCATTAGCTAAAATTTTCATTCTGTCTAATTCTCTTCTAATTCAACTTTAGTGCGTATGTAATTCATTTTTAGTTCAAGTCTAATTCATTTGTGTGTTCTATGGATTAATAGAGGCTTTTTCAATAGCTACATTTTCCATTCTTTTCTAATTCTCTTCCAATTGAACTTTAGTGTGTATGTAATTCATTTTTGTGTTTCTATAGATCACTGAAGGCTTTTTCATTAGCCACACTTTTCATTCGTGTCTAATTCTATTATAATTCAACTTTAATATGTATGTAATTTATTTTTTATTCAAGTTTAATTCATTTTTTATTCAAGTTTAATTCATAATGCAGGTTTAAGTTTGATAACACTACTGTAACACATCACTGAAGGCTTTTTCATTAGCTACAATTTTCATTCGTGTCTAATTCTCTTCTAATTCAACTTTAGTGTGTATGTAATTCATTTTTAGTTCAAGTCTAATTTATTTTTGTGTTCTATGGATTACTGGAGGCTTTTTGAATAGCTACATTTTCCATTCTTGTCTAATTCTCTTCTAATTCAACTTTAGTGTGTATGTAATTCATTTTTATGTTTTTATAGATCACTAAAGGCTTTTTCATTAGCCACACTTTTCATTCGTGTCTAATTCTATTCTAATTCAACTTTAATATATATGTAATTTATTTTTTATTCAAGTTTAATTCATTTTCATTCAAGTTTAATTCATAATGAAGGTTTCAGTTTGATAACACTACTGAAACATATCACTAAAGGCTTTTTCATTAGCTACAATTTTCATTCGTGTCTAATTCTCTTCTAATTCAATTTTAGTGTGTATGTAATTCATTTTTAGTTCAAGTCTAATTCATTTTTGTGTTCTATGAATTACTGGAGGCTTTTTCAATAGCTACATTTTTTATTCTTTTCTAATTCTCTTCTAATTCAACTTTAGTGTGTATGTAATTCATTTTTGTGTTTCTATAGATCACTAAAGGCTTTTTCATTAGCCACACTTTTTATTCGTGTCTAATTCTATTCTAATTCAACTTTAATATGCATGTAATTTATTTTTTATTCAAGTTTAATTCATTTTTCATTCAAGTTTAATTCATAATGCAGGTTTCAGTTTGATAACACTATCGAAACACTTTAACATTAACGTTGCTATGTATTGTATTATAAAAAAAGAAGAAGATATATTTTACATGAACAAAAAAGTATATGAAAAGTGTATTTTACATGTACAAAAATTGTCTTAAAAAAGATAGCACAAAACAATCTTCAAAACTTAACCAATACATCAGCTATAAACTGTTTTTAGACAACATAGTTTTCATAGACATTTTAACTAATATAACTACATTTATTTATTTATGTGGTCTTTCGTCTTCACTTTGAAGGTTACTCTTTTGCTTCTTCACTGCATATTCCCACAGTAGAGCCCCAAACCTCTTTCGGAGACTGTCTGCACTTAGTTGTTGATTTGCAATATCCTGGCCATTGCTCACTAACTCCGAAAATGCATCCACAAAAACTCCACAGTCCCTACAAAATTTAAAATATAAAATAATTATAAAAATACTATTGAGTTTAATAAGACCAATACAAAAGATAGTATTTATTTGATAAACAATTAAACTTACAATGAATCTTCTTGTTGTCTTGGAATCCCTTCAGTTATGAACTTACATTCAATGGGCTCAAACTCATTTTTTCCATTGTATTTAGGTGATTTCTTCAATTTAGGACGCTTATCATAGAACTTGACTATACTCAAGTAGTATGGTAAAACCGATGAAATCATTCCAGCAGCGTTTTGTGTAAGAAAATTCACCCCGCTCTAGCCGAAAATGAATCATACACCTTCAAACACCTTTCATAAAATATCAAACACAACAAAAATCCAATGATAACCCTCTTTAATATTTACTGGAAAGAGAACATAATCCACTTTGTCCCATAGGGTGCTTGCCAACAAATGGCGTCCGCATATATACTCAGCAATAGCATCTGAAGTTTTCATTCCAAATTTCTTCTTATTTTCATGATCTTCATAAAGTTGAAAATAAGATTGAGCAATCTTTGTCTTAAATAGACAATCAGTAGTTGAAAATCAAATATTATTGTTGGTATCATACTTCCCTTTCTTTCTAATATAATAAAAAATGACGTCAAGATGCTGCAATAGATTTAAAATGATGTCAAGTGTCAGATAATACTTCAAATCTGTAGCAAGTGTCAGTCAATTTAATGAGCTCATTAAAGCTTGTCTAGAAAAATGGGAGAAGAAGTTGATTCAGAAAAATGAGAGTGTTCAACTGGAGTTTACATAACTAACTTCATCATTCCATGCTTGATCAGAATGTGCCAATTTGAAAAACCATTCTTTTGCTTGTACATTGCAAACACCTAATTCAAATGCTGGCTTGAGGACATTAACAGTATCTGGATACAGTTTCTTTCCCCTTTAAAGCATAAAAAAATGAAATTTTCAGTCAGTTAACTCATTTAAACTAAAGAAATATTTTGACATATAAAACAACAAACATAAATAAATTACCTTTATTTTGTACCCGTATAAAGCTACAAAGTGAATGAATCTATCAAATCAGATTCATCATCTACTCCAATTATAAGTGAAAAGGGATGTTTTATCTCAAATATTTGACGTGTTACACATAAAGTCCCTCCAGATTCAAAATGCTCTATATAAGGAGATTTAATTGACTTTCCTGGAATTTTTTTCCATGCACGCTTCCTCGGTGTCGCTTTCTTTTTATTTTCATCAACAACTGCTTTCTTTTTCTTTTTGTTTTCCTCAATAGTGGCTGCCTTTTTCTTTTTGTTTTCCTCCACAGTGGCTTTCTTTTTTAGATATGATACTTCTATGTTACAGATCTGGGAAAGATCTTCAGCACACAATATAAAGTCATCAAGCGTTTGAGGAGTTTTTTGACAACCCTTTTCCGCATCGACATCAGTAGACGCACCACAATCTAGTTCACCTTTGTTAACTGCACTACTATTAGGTTGCGCCTCAATTGAATTAAGATCAGCAGCCTCTTCTCCTATATACAAAATAAATCTTTTAGTAATGCATTAAGGGAGGAGCAGGTAGAGTAATTAGAGATCAAAGAGGTTTATTTGAACTTTCAAAATAAAACTAATACCATTTATATCAGCAACAACCTCAGATAAAACTTGTTCAATAGCAATTCCTGCAACATCTTCATCTGTACATAACATGACCAATTTAAATAAAGTTGAATGAAAGTATATGAAATATGTATTATATTTGTATTAAACCCTTCATTACCAATTTTGCTTTCAGAATTTCCAACAATAGCAAATTTAACGGAAGCTTTAAACACTTGAGATTTTTCATGCTGAGCCGATTCTACAACTTGAGTGTCATGCCCTCTTGACACATGTCTTGATGCATCAACACAAGGAGAAAATGCTGTGTGTAATTAAAATATATTACAAGAAAAACATGTGAATAAAAGTTTGGGGAAAAGTGGGAAACTAATCAATTTTGGCAGATAATGTTCTATGTTGCTCGGACTCTTTAAAAATACAGTTAGATGCGTGTTAGATTCTCCAAGAATAGTGCATTTTTGGAAAATCCAACATGGGTGCGACAATATTTTTGGAGAGTCTAAGCAAAATAGGCCATTTTTGGTTCCTTGAGGAGAGTAAGGGAGAAGGAAGATTAAAAAAGCCAAATGGACAATTACCCAACTATCCTGCTGTTATTACAATTCTCTAATTTATTTCACTACCAAACTTGGGAAATGGATGACACCTAGCCACTTTTACTTCCACTCCTCTTTATCCTAAGTTACACATAGAATTCGATAAGTATAAGCATTTCCATTATCATAGGAACAAAGAATTTTTAACATATTAAAAATCTCCAACTTCAAACAACAAGCTTTGTTACAATGAAAAATCTCCTCCATCTCATTTACATCTAATTTCTCTATTCAAGATACTTTAACCAAATTTATGGAGTAAAACGGAAGACGATTAACTAGACACTGCATTAGAGTATGGAAATCACTAAAGCTAAACTATATATGACAGTGCTAGTCAATGTCACTTGAAAACTATAGCACACAAACAATTTTAGTTTGGTAAAAGAACTCATCCACATTAGCACAGATAATACAAGCACACAATCCACTATTCAGCTTTGCAATGCCTATGATTATGAATAGTAACACTAGCAGCTAAACCATATACAACAACAACATACCCTGTGTAATCCCACAAAGAAGATATGGGGAAGGTAGAGTCTTCGCAAACCTTACCCCTACTTTGGGAGGTAGAGTCAACTTTAGTGTGTATGTAGTTCATTTTTGTGTTTCTATAGATCACTGAAGGTTTTTTCATTAGCTACACTTTTCATTCGTGTCTAATTCTATTCTAATTCAATTTTAATATGTATGTAATTTATTTTTCATTCAAGTTTAATTTATTTTTCATTCAAGTTTAATTCATAATGTAGGTTTCAGTTTGATAACACTACTGAAATACATCACTGAATGCCTTTTCATTAGCTACAATTTTCATTCGTGTCTAATTCATAAATATATAACTCCTCTACATTAGCACAGAGAATACAAGCACACAGTCCACTATTCAGTTCTAAGGTCTATGATTATGAATAGTAACACTAGCAGCTAAAACCATGCAGCAAATTATATTTATAGTCAAAGTTCACCATTCTTCTAAGTGAAAACATGTGACAAAAATAATCTTTACCTCAATTATAAAGCAAATACAAAAACCATCAAGCAAAAGGCAAAAAAAGAGCAAAGACTCAGGAGCTACCACCAGCAAAAATGAAGCTAACCCAATTCAAGAACTCCTCTACATTAGCACAGAGAATACAAGCACACAATTCACTATTCAGTTCCAAGGTCTATGATTATGAATAGTAACACTAGCAGCTAAAACCATGCAACAACTTATATTCATAGTCAAATTTCACCATTCTTCTAAGTGAAAACATGTGAGTAGTAAATTCAAGCTTAAACTACAACTTAGATAAGTAAAAACTCTAAACAGTAAATAAACTTAAGTCCCTGCCAGCAAGCAAAATAAGATAATATAGATGTAGTTAAAACATAAAAGAACCTTCATTGAAGTCTAATCCACCCAAAAATGTCTCGCCAGCCTTTTTGTTAGATGATTTCCTAGCTTTTTGAGTAAAAGAACTGTTGATGTCTCTCTTAGCAAACAACAAAGAAATATCCTTCAATAATTATTTGTTGGAATTCATCACAAATTCTTTCATTTGAATAGATTGTAAGTCTATCTTCTCTTCAAGAGCTTTGTGATTTTCATTCGCCTAGTATATAATCAAATATAACACAAATATTAGAATAACAGTTTTGAAAAAGATAAAGCCTAAAGGCAAGTTAGCTTATACCTTTACAAGTTCTTTTCTCAACTCTATAACCACCCTGGTCAACATATCTAGACTATGCTTTGATTCTTTCGGCTCCAATTTCAAGATTTCAGAATGGTAATCACGAGGTTCAGGAAGCCTCAATTTAGATACCTCATCTTCACTCGCCACTATATTCTCAATCTGAAATTAAAATACAAAAAAAGTAGATGTATTAACTTGAGTTGAAATAATATATATATATGTATATATTTCATAAATTGTATTAACTTTGTATAGATACCTTGCATTTCGTAGGCATGAAGATGCCATTTTCAATATGGTTTTGCCAAGGACTTTCAGCAACTATTTTCCACCTCAAAATTCTTGAAATAGAATCAGAAATTCGAAGAGCTAAATCTTCATCGACTCTATAACAACACTCAAATATCCAAATTTGAAGAGCAAGATGCAATCCACCTAATCTATAGTACTGATTGGTTGAATTAAGCTTGTGCCTCACATTATCAAGTAACTTTTTGTAGACATCTAAACTCCACGGGTAAGAATTGAATTGTCCACTTTCCACAAGGTAGAAATTTCTATTACTAATTTGGTATTCATTGTTCTCATATGAGAATAAAAAATCATTAATAAAGAACAAAACAGCTAGTGAAACAGCAGAATTATCATCTATGAATTTTTTTGATAAAAACAACTTGTGTAGATGATTCTTTTGAACAGTAATTTGTTTAGGTAAATAATTGCTCAACAACCGACAAGGAGAATCTGGAACATTAACAGAGCTACCATCACTAACACAATTTAAGCCTATAATTAACCCAAATTCCCTAAGCCCGAAAAACAGCATCTTCTCATTTAATTCAACAACAAACACATCATTTGGTGTGTGTTTTAACTCCCTGTTCATAAGGCAATGAATAAGTTGGAGTTGTGTGGTCACTTTCAGAAGGTCAAGAAAGTAACCAAAACAAGTATTCCTAAACTACTCGAGCTGTTTTTCAGATAAAGAAAGTTTTATTTTCTCAATCACATTATGATTAGTATATGACGACCACCTACTTGAAGAATACAAAGTATCTGGATGTCTCCAGAATTTACGATCCTGTATATAAATAATATCAATCTATCACTATAGATAATTATATCTTAACATGAACCCTCAAATAGGACTTAAAAGATATGTGAGATTTCAAGAAAAGAAGAGTAGCTTTATCAGTGCTAATATTAGCTAGTGAAGAAGAATGGTAATGAAGCATAATGAAAACTGCAAGAGAAAACAGAAGATTGCAAATTCTACCCATGACTGTTTTTATATTGGAATGTCTTTTATATGACAATAATTGATAATACAAAACAATGATCTTAGAAGATCTATTTATTGATGTCAAATCTGCCTTTGGTCTTAAGCTCAACAATAAGATAAGATAAATACAAAAGATTAAGGGATTATGAATCTAACGTAAGAAGTGATTTCAAAATAGAGAAACTGCACTCGACAATAAATCAGAATTTTATCAAACTACACTTGATTTAAAGTGAACATACAGAGATACTGTAGAGTGTAGATATATAAAAAGAAGCTAGTCATGCAATAGTTATACATCTAAAGATTTCTTCAACAATCAAGGAAAAAGGAAAAGAAACAGACATGGCTACGATGTAAAATAAAAGCAAATCAAATATTTCATTTAAAAATGAACTACTGTCAATGTGTACTCCTCAAGTTTCAAGGAAAACACATCATCACAAACATACTAAACTTTAATGATTGCTTTGCTTTTTTTAAAAAAAGGGATATTACTGTTTCATTTTCACTCCTCTTTTAATAATGGAAGACTCTTGAAAGCAGTCTTAGCTTAGATTAAATTATTCTCATTAAAAAACTAATAGTTGTGAGAGAGAATAAGCTTGAAGAATAATATGGTAAAGAAATCTTCTTTGGATTCATTTTTGCCTGCAGTTTTTGTTGGTCTACATGTGGCTAGTTCTAAAAATATTAGATTTATGGGAGGATGATGAATGAGATTATTGATTGTTCCAATAAGTAGGAAGATGCTAACCTAGGTTGCATATTAGAATTAAAGATTACCGTCTCTAATTCTCTTCTAATTCAACTTTAATATGTGTGTAATACACATTTTAGTTCAAAGTTTAATTCATTTTCGTGGTGTACAAATCACTGAAAACGTTTTTCATTAGCTATATGTTTCATTCGTCTCTAATTCCCTTCTAATTCAACTTTAATGTGTGTAATACACATTTTCATTCAAGTTTAATTCATTTTTGTGGTGTACAGATAATTGAAAACTTTTTTCAATTAACTACAGATTTCATTCATCTCTTATTCTCTTCTAATTTAACTTTAATGTATGTGTAATACATTTTAGTTCAAAGTTTAATTCATTTATATTTATTTATTTAAAAAATAAACAAATTGCAACACAAAAGATCTAACAATTCATGTCAAAACTCTCAACAATCACTGATATAATAAACTTGAACAAATAAATTTAGACTATAATAAAAGTATTAAATACACAAATTTTTCTTCAACATCTAGCACACAAGTTCAAAATAACAACAAACTAAGAAAATACACATAAACATATTGAAAATGCTGTCAGTTAAATAATGTGTTGGTAGAATGACATACCAGATATAAACTCTCCGGTATAACCGTATTTTTGCACAATCGATTTTGAATTTTTGGATTCTTCTCCTGAGCAACTGTAGGTTTCACTTTCTTTGACTAAAATTGAGGAGGTAAATCCTCAAAATCATCATCACTGTCAACAAATATCTTAGATGCCAATGCAACATCAACTCATTTTCTTTTCGATTTATATTTAGAACTCAAATTCATTGGTTTTTTTCTTACTTCTACCGCCCTTTTTCTTCACATGCAATGCTTGAAAAGTTTAATTAACCTCACCACCAGCTTCTTCTGGAGATTGATTTGCAGAAATTCTCCAACTAAAAGTTGGACCGACATTCACTTCACCACTGCCAGTTGAATCAACAATTCGAATTCGTGGGCTTCTTCTAGGAGATTTCTGAACTTTCATTACAATTGCGCACCTAAAACCTATAAGTTCCGTCTGAAATAAACAAGAAGATGAAGGAATAAGGGAAGAATGAAGAAGAGATGAAGGAATAAGAGAGAGACGCAGAAACTGAAGAAAAACCTTAGAGAGAGAAATAACGCCCTTTCCTCTTCCTCAAATAAAAAGGGTATATAATGTCTTCTTTAATTAAAATATTGTTATTGATTGTTAAAAATGGTAATAAAATAAAAGTATATTTAAAAATTGTAAATATTTTTTAAAACACATTCAATTAAGTAATTTTTCCAATTAAGTTAGGGAAAATGGGGAGTGGGCTTGCTGATAGTGTATGGAATGTTGTAAGAAATGTATAAAAAAAAGGAATGGGTAGTGGTGGGTTTATAATTGGTTTGCTGTTGTTGTAATGGAAAAAAAGACACCGGGCATTTGAGAAAATTGGAATAAGTGGTGTAGCCATGTGTTATTGTGGTGTAATCTTGTAATTGGGTAGGTTAGTGTTGTAGGAATAATATATGTGTTGGTTAGTTTAGGAGTTTGTGCAGATATGGCTAGAATTGCAAATTATAAAAAACGCACATGGTTTCAATTATGACTAATTGAGTCAAGAAATTAGCCAATTGGATTCAATTAAGGAATTCGGCTAAAATTTAAAATAAGACGAATTGGCATTAATTAATTAATAGGCTTTTTAATCTTAACAAAATAAAATAATTAACTTAATTATAAATTAATTAATTTAAAAATATAAGCTACTGGTTAAACTAACCTAGTTAACATAATATTTAGTTACAAATAAAATCTTTTTGAGATGATTTTCAAATAATCGTAAAAGGTAGTAATTATATATAGAAATATATATTGTTCAAGAATTATAAAAATATTAAAATTACTTTAAAATATTTTGGATTTTTGAAAGCAAATTATTTTAAAATTGTTTAAAATGAAGAAACTCGATTGTTAATTTATGTTGTGGAGGGTCAAAATTGGGTGTCAACAAGGACGCCTCTTCGAATGCACTAAGTTCAACATCTGTTGGCACATCCTTGAGGTGTCGTCTAAACTTTTTCACGGCTTCCTTCTTAGAAGGCCTTTTCTTTCCACTACCCTTCTTCGATATTTATTTTGGAGGCATTGTACCTGTGGAGGGAGAGTTAGGGCACAAACACAACAAGAAAAACAAGTAAAGAAAGAAAAGAAAATAACTAGACAGTCACAGTTTGTGGTCCTATGAGGGTGAATTTATGGGTCGTATAAGAGTAGACGGCCCATAGACTCAAGTCGTAGACTCAAACCTGCAGGTATTGAGTCTCTAAAGTTCGTCTACGAGAGGACCCTACGACCCATAGAAGTTTCTACGAATCATAAGATTCAGTCGTAGACTCAAACTTGCAAGTTTGTATTCTCTGAAGTTTATCTATGAGAGGACCTTACGACCCATAGAAGTTGTATGGATCGTAAGGTTCAATCGTAGACTCAGTGCTATGCTATTGGAATTTTATTTAGACAATTCCTATGCATGAGCCGTAGAATATTCTATGACCCGTAATTAGATTCTTGACACTTGGTGAATGTGAAGACTTAACCACTTATCTTGAGGTGTCGTTTACGAGGGGAAACTGCAATTCGTAGAATGATCTACGAATCATAGAAAACCCTCATCCGAACCATGGAAGATTCAGTGATTACATTTACAAATACAATTGAACAACAAAAATTTCTTACATGTTCCTTTTTATTGAATTATATACACAATTTCAACAAAACCCAGTGCTCCCAATTCACATATCACCAAATCAAAATCACAACCTAAAAACACCCAAAACTTAGAGCCTATTCTATTGACGAGTCTAACTGATGAGATATAGGAGAGTCTATGAGTCATAGGTAGGCTCGTACTGGTCATTACCTGTGAAGGTTCAACTACTGAACATGAAGGCTCCTTGACAAGGGGTAACTACGCCTCATAGAATTATCAACAACTTATAGAAAACCCCCGTCTGAAAAATTCTTCAAGTTCAGTGGGTGAACCTAAACAGGAAACACATCAACCAAATTCAATCACTTATTTTCAGTCAATTGAAACATAAATTCAAAAAAGCAGATCCCCATTTCAAACATTACTTCAATGATTGAAATTTGAACTTTCAAAAAGCCCTAATTTTATTTGATATAGTTCTTCAGTCCTACTAAACTATTTAAACAAGGAAAGTGTGGAATGTAATATCATTGAAAAAATAAATTACCAGAAGGAAGAATTCACGTGTTTCAGTAATGCTTTGAACAATCGATTGCAGAAGTGGGAACCTCTATCATTGATTATTGCCCTTGGTGTACCAAATATTGAGAAGATGTTATGCTTGAGGAAGGCGGTGACACTCCTTGCTTAACTGTTGGGAAGTATGATAGCTTTAACCTATTTAGACATGTAGTCAACTACAACGAGGATGTATTTCATTCCACTTGAACTCACAAAAGGTCCCATGAAGTCAATTCCCCATACATCGAATAATTCAATGACTAGAATAGGAGTGAGTGGGAGCTCATATTTCCTTGAAATTCCTCATTCCCTTTGACAACAATCACCAAACTTGGAAAAATCATGAGTGTCTTGATGAAATATTGGCCTGTAGTACACATTGTAGGATCTTATAGGCTATTCGGATACCACTATGATTGCCTCCAACGGGCGACGAATGACATGCTTCCAAAATACTCATCATCTCTACTTCGAGTACTGTCACAACTCGACCTAGGGCCTAGTCTTAACACGATGATCAAAACTCCAAAAGGATCTAACTAAGCCTCTTATACATATCATAAGCATACATAAGGTCAAATATAAAAGCGAAAACATCATAAGAGAGTCTGAAACATGCATAGAAATCTAAAAATGTCTTATGACAATATAGACTTAAACATATGTCCAACTAGATGCCTCTAAACATGAGTATAGGCGGGGGCTAAGACATGCCCCTAGCTCATCTTCAATATACAACGTAAACAAAAGTCTTTTGAAAAAAAATAGTAACCAACTTGAAACTAGTCCCCAGTGAATGAGGACTCATCACAATACCGTCGGATAGAGAATGTCTACTAGTTACGTGGATGATTAGGATCTTCAACCTCAACCCCTATATTATGAGACAATATACGCAAAAAGTATGCATTAGTACGTTGGAATGTACTAAGTATGAGGGTGTTACATGCAACTTAAATCATGGAATGCAAAGGTCAAGTAAATCACATGATAAAATGAAATACGTAAAGTCATGAGAAAAATCATATTGACCAAAGCATTTAAAAACATAAATTCAAAATCATAACATACCAAAGAGATCATACATGTGTGGGATAGGAACCATAACCGACAATAAGACAATGCGAGCTATAACATAGAATCCGATGATCCCCACATCGAGAAGGAGGAGGCTACTTTGCCAAGGTAGACTCCTGACCATGTACATGTGCTATTTGTGGATCCATTAGCTAAGCCATAAAGGCAACCTATGGTGGCACGTAGTTTATGGGATATGAGGCTGCTACTAAGGCTTTTGGTAGGGCCCCCAACTAAAGTTCACTCAGTGCTAAGTCAAATCCCACGGAATACATACATAACATAAGATCATAATTTCATATATCCTAGTCATGATCGTAGGTTTAAAATCATAGAGTAGCTCATTTTCATAACATACTTGTAATGTGAGAATTGTCCTTTCATTATTACAATCATATTTGCATAATTCATATCGTTGGTCCTTAGGTCTCCTTAATTCATAACTTAAATAAAAAACCATAATTTGAAACATACTTATAATTCATGATCATAATGGAAATATATAGTCATAATTCATACTTTGAAAATTCATGACCATAGCTTGAACTTGAAATTAGGGTAAGACATGAATGCATGATCAATTGACTTGAGAATCATTAAATTAACTTGAAAACATGCATGATCATAAAGTTTATATAAACCCATACATAATTCATATAGATAGTATCATTAGGAAGTATAATTGAAAATACTCATAATTTACATCACAAACCCTAGAAATCAAAATAGGAGAATTCATGAAAAAACTCTTCAACTTTATTCAATAACCATCAATTTATATCAAAATTGACTCATGATCATACTTTAAATCAAAATTCATGCAATTGGAATAAAGATCACAAAACCCATAAAATACCATACTTTAATTTGCTAGAAAACCTTGAGAAATTGATTGGGCTTCATGGATGAAAGGATCCATGAATCAATAACCACATACCTTAAGTGAGAACACCAATTAATTTGGAAGAACTTGAGAGTTTTGATGGAGAAATTGAGTGAATTTGCTTGAATTCTTCAATGGAAACCCTTGAGAGCCTTTTTATAGAGAGAAAAATATTTGATAGATGAATTGTAGAAGAATAAATAGAATTAGATGTTTAGGTTAATCTATAGAGTTGAATTAGGTCCTAAAAATATCTAGGTTCATTAACTAATAATTTGGAAAAAGTCTAAAACGCCCCTTAAAAAACTCAATTCGGTTAGAAATCCTTCCTAGGTCCGCGACGCGGTCCTGTCACGGACCCTATTGTTTTATGAATTCTTTAAAAATCTATCTTCAAATATACGGATCCTAAAAATTTACCGAGACCATTTTTCCGCAGGTTTTGACCCCATGATCGATAATCCGAACTTGAATTTTCCAAAAAGATTAAGGATAATGTATTACATGAGCGACCTATTTCCAAGGCATTCTTAAGGTGTTTTGTGAGCATTTTTGAGGGATGTTACAAGTACACAACGATGAATAATCCTATCTTCACAAACATGGAACAAGTATGGTTCTTCCCAAAAGAACTTCTTCACATCGGACATGAACTTGCGACATCGGTGAACATTTAAATCGGATGGCACTATATCACAAACCAAATATTTGGCAACATCGGCAAACCTTGGAATTAAGTCATGTGATGCTGCAAATATGTTCATATGGAAAGGTGTCATTTATCTCAACTTCATCTTCCAACTTTAACATCGCCTCTTCTTCAAGCCTAGAGAGATGGTACGTAACTTGGTTTTCTGTCTCTTTTCGGTCTTTCACTTCAAAGTCAAAGTCTATAGAAATACCCAACAAATAAGTCTTGTCTTGACATCCTTCTTTTCCATGAGATATCTCAATGTAACATGGTCTGTGTGTACAATGACTTTAGAGCCCAAAAGGTAAGATCTAAACATCTCAAAAGTGAACACAACGGCAAACAACTCTTGTTCGATCACGGTGTAGTTTCTTTGAGAAATATTAAGGGCTTTTCTAGCATAGTATTTTGGATGTAAAATATTCTGGCTTCTTTGTACCAATACTATACCAAGTGCTACTCCACTTGCATCACACATGACTTCAAAGGGCTGCTCCCAATCCGGTGCAATGATGATTGGAGCTTATAGTAACTTTTTCTTAAACTCTTCGAATGCTTCTAGACATGCTTCATCAAAACCAAATGTCGTCTCCTTTTCTAGTAGTTTTCATAAAGAATGAGCTATTTTGAAGAAGTCTTTGATGAAGCGGCGATAGAATTCGGAGTGTCCCAAAAAGCTTCGAATACCTTTGACAGAGATGGGAGGAGCTAACTTTGTGATTACCTCAATATTTACTCAATCTACCTCAATGCCTTTGTTTGAAATCTTGTGACCCAGCAATATGCTCCTCTTTCACCATAAAGTGACACTTCTCCCTATTTAGCACAAGGTTGCACTCTTCAAACCTTTTTAGTACATCTTGGAGATGAGACAAGCAATCCTCTAATGAGTCACCAACCACTAAAAAATTATCCATGAAAACCTCAATTGTATCTTCCACCATTTCTAAAAATATAGACATCATACAACGTTGAAAGGTCGTCGGTGCATTACACAATTCGAATGGTATCCTTTTGAAGGAAAACATCCCATATGGGCATGTGAAAGTGGTCTTCTCTTGGTTTTATGGTGCTATAGAGATTTGATTGTAGCCCGAATTCAAGCCTTGGAAACAGCCTCTGGCAGAAATGTAAGGTAAGGCTGCGTACAACAGACCCTTGTGGTCGGGCCCTTCCCCGGACCCTGCGCATAGCGGGAGCTTAAGTGCACCGGGCTGCCCTTTCATAGAGATTTGATTGTAGCCCGAATATCTATCAAAAAAATAGTACCAATCTTTGCCAATGAGACGGTCGAGCATCTGATCCATGAAAGGCATTGGAAAGTGATTTTTTTTGGTCAATGAGTTGAGCTTGTAATAATCCATACACACTCTCCAACTGGTGACATGCCTTATTGGAATGAGTTCATTCTTTGCGTTTGGCACCACAATAATACCACCCTTTTTTGGTACATATTGGATAGGACTTACCCAATTACTATCTGCAATTGGATAAACAACTCCATCATCTAACTATTTGATAGATCTCCTTTATAACTACCTCTTGCATAAGTGGGTTGAGATGTCATTGGTTTTCAATGCTTGGTTTGAAATCTGACATAAGTTGGATTTTATGAGTACATATGCCTAGTTGTATGCCAAAGATATAAGCTATGGACCACCCTATTGCTCTTTTGAAATGCCTCAAGATAGATGTAAGAGCTTCTACTTTCTTTTAGTGAAGATCAACAGCTATTATGACAGGCAGTGTGTTGTTGTGTCCCAAGAATGCATATTGCAAGTGGGATGGCAGTGCTTTGAGTTCCAAAGTTGGAGTTTCCTCCATGGATATCTTCGCAGGTAGAGTTGCCCTATTCTTCAAGTCTAAGCTGAGTTTTTTGGGGGCGTGATTGAAAGTGCCAAGGCCATTTAGTGCACAAATAATCTCATTATACTCTCCAATGTGATCTTTATCAAAGTTCATAATGACAGTAGCTAGAGCTTCAACACTCAACCTCTCTTCAATAGGTATGTCTGTTGAAAATCATTGACAATATGAATCACAAATATAACTCATAGATCATTATGATGCTTCATTTCTCAGAATATATCAATGATCACATCTTCATTATTTAGTCAAAACTTTAGTTGGCCAGTTTCCATGTCTACCAAAGCAAGTTCGGTTGCAAAGAATGGTCTACCTAGAATGATAGGAATATCAAAGTCTACTTTGCAGTCAAGAATGATGAAGAACGGGGAATATGAATGATTCAACCTTCACTAGAACATCATAAATAATGCCTACAGGCTTCTTCACATTACGATTTACCATCAAGAGTCGCATTGATGTCGATTTGGGGGCTCCCTAGCACAATTGTCAGAACACTTAGAGCGGCATCAAGTTAATGCTAGCACCCAAGTCGCACAATGCTTTTGTAAAGTTGAATACTCCAATAGTACATGGTATGGTGAATGCGCTTGGGTCTTTTTTATTTTGAACAAGAGAGGGAGTGGAGATTGCACTACAATGTGCAAGTTATCAGCCGGCTCAAAGCTTACCGTTCTCTTCTTTGTGACAAGATCCTTCATAAACTTGGCATAACCCAACATTTGTTCTAGCGCCTCTTACAAGGGAAAATTCACCAAAAGTTGTTTCAACATGGAAATACACTTAAGGAACTTTCCATATTCATCATTTTTCTTCAATCTTTGAGGAAAAGGAGGAAGAGGTCTTGGCATTGGAATTGGAGTTCGAGCAGCGTCTTTTGCATTGCCTGCTTTCTTATCATGCTTTGCATCTCCTTTTTCAGGTTGTTTGGTGCTTGGATCTTCACCTATTGCTTCTTCCTCGATTTTTCTTTCTATTTCATCCTCACTAACAATCATGTCGTGCACATCATCCTCAAGTTCTAGCATAGGTGGATCAACTGTTTGAATGATACTTTGGGTGGTCACCGCTATGCATTGCCCATCATTCTTTGGATTTTGAATTGTATTACTTTGGATATTTTCTTTTTGGCATGCGTTCAAAGATGACAAAATCTGCCCTAATTATTGCTCAATAAGCTTTATGGATGTAGAATGTGACTCAACTTTTTGATTCATTCTAAAAAGATTATTGCGTTTCTTCTTAAGATTATTCTCTATTGTATCATAGTTTTTCATCATCTTAGCCATCATGTCTTCAATTCTTGCAAGTCTAGATCCCCCATATAAATTTTTGAGAGGGATGTATGCACCACTATTGTTGTTATCTCTCTTTCTCCAATCACCTTCTCTGCCTTACCTGCGGTCAATCATTGTATCCATTCCAGTTGTAATTGTTCTCGCGATTGTAGTTTCTATCACGATTGTAGTTGTTTTTGCAGTTGTAATGGCCCTCTCGATTGGTGTTGTTATAGTTCCAACATTGATTTCGTTGACCTTAGCACCAAAAATCCTAATTGGATGCTTGGGCATTAGTCTAACCCCCCCACTTGATCATTCACATAATAAGCACCTTTCTCATGTCCATAATCGTCATAACATGGTGCCCTACCTTGATGGTCAATTGTATTAATTTTCTCTTATCCTGTGCTTTTGACTACCAACCTGGTGTTAGTTTTTAATTATGCGAGCTCTTAAAGTATCTCTTTGTTTTGTAAGTTGGGATTCTGATTTGTGCGAATAGAAAAAGAGATTTTTGAAGTTTCTATGTCCCTAGGGCTCTAAGCTCTGTTGATCTTTGTAACACGATCAAGTCTCTCTGCAGCCTCTTAGAAAGTGTTAGCCAAAAATGTCCCGCTAGTGATGGTGTCGGCGACTGCCTTTCTATTATCATCAAGTGCACGGTAAAATAGCTCAAGAAGTGACTCATCTACTATCCTATGATTTGGCATGCTTTGTAGATACTTTATAAATATCTCCAAAGCTCCATAAATTGACTTTCCGGGCAACTATTGGAAATTGTTGATTCTGTCTGTTAGTTTCAACTTCTTAGATAATGAGAAATACTTCTCCATGAATGCTATGCGTAATTCATCCCAAGTTGTTATGCAGTTGTACGGGAGTTCGGAAAACCAAATTGAAGCTTCAAAAGTAAGTGATAATAGAAAAATGAGCAATCCAATGATATCCATATTTAAGCCTAGGTCGCCAATATTGCTTTGGAAAACATACGCCACATTCTGGAGATGAATGTGTGGATCTTCGAATGGCAATCCTGAAAACAATCCTCTACTATGAAGCATTTGAATCATCCCGCTTGTGATGCTAAACTTATAAAAATCCTGAAAATAGTCCTCTACTATGAAGCATTTGAATCAGCCCGCTTGTGATGCTAAACTTAGTTCTTGGCAGCAATGGAGGTAACACAATAGAACCCGTAGTTCCGACGACATTAATATGGACCCCATAGTTTTTGCATATGCCGAATTCATAGCGTTGTCTAGGTAGAGGATGTTGCCTTGCTACTTGTGGATTATTAAGGACATTCTATGGTTGATGTTGCAGAGGATGTTATGGTGCATTGTCATGTTTCTCTTCAAGATGTTCTGCGCCATCACCAAGTTCGTGTCCCTTATTCTTATTGTTGTTGTTCTTCATCCTATGTAATGCTCTTTCAATTTTGGAATTGAATAGAATCAAGGGAATGCCTTGACTTCTCATATTTGGCATGCATTAGGAATCAAAACTTGTTTCAGCACAAATAAAAAGAAAAATAACATAAAATAAGGAAATAATGACTACTAATCAAATAATAAAAATTAATCTTAATCTAAAAGCCAAATTCTCCGGCAACGGCGCCAAAATTTGATAACCTCAAATTACAACTCCCTAAAGAAGTATAAAGTGACCGTTAATCAAATATAGAGCCTAACGAAGGTTAGGGTCGATCCCATGAGGAATATGATTTAGACTTTAGATCAATCGTTTATTATTTCTTTAGTAATCAAGTTATTCCCAAGAAAACAAATGGGGTATTTTTATAAAACTAATCAATAAATAAAATAACAAATGTCAATGAATGAAAGTACGGTTTAATGTGATTTAAATCAATAAGAAGTGAAACTAGGGTTTTATGTGTTTCCCACGAATCCTTAACTAAGTAGACCTTTTTTATTACTAATTTTTTCCTAGTGTATTACATGTAGAATCGGTAAGTTTTTTTCACCTAAGTCCTTGATCCAGAAAGATAAGTGAATTTCACTACGCAACTTGATCCGTCTACGAGTGTATGCTTTACTAATCCTTACTAATGATCCCAGATTTAGCTATCCCTTGATCTGTTCAAGCTAATTAGATGAGGATGATTATCCCCAAATCTCATTGTTTAATCCTTTTTTAATCTGTTACCTCCTTGATCCGGCAATTAAGGATAAGACAAGTTCTAACATTGGCCACCATTAAAAGCAATCAAAACGAAGGGAAAAACAATACATGCATGCATACTATTCAAGAATTACTTTTTATTAAGTTCTACGTCGTTAATTTTTCATGGTTCCCATAACCCTAGTTATGGAATTAGCTACTCATAACTACGTGTTCAAAATCAATAATATTTAGGTTAAAAGAAATCATAAACTTATAATGAGGATTATGAAAACCCAAAAATCTTCAATAAAATCCGAACATAAAATATCGATAAAAAAATTCAAATTCCAGAATAAAAGCTCAAAAGTAATTTAAGATATATTCTCAAACCCAAAAATGTGCCTAAAGTAATCTGAACCTAAGAAGTGTATTTATAGACAAACATTCCTAAATCGATATGGATTTGGAAACCATAGGAAACTAAAAGTCGGTTTGGGTCTACGGCTCGCTTCTATGGATCATAACAACTTAGATGAGTCGTAGACCCAGCTCATAATCCTTCACTTCAAAATAAGGATTCTTCTTCTTCACGACCATTATCTACGGCTCATAACACTAAAGATGGTTTATCGAATAGGGTCGTAGATACTACCCTCTCTCCATCACCTGTAACTTCAAGTTACGAGTGAGTTATACGACTCGTAGGAACTTAGACGAGCCGTAGATCTTAATCTTCTTCTTTGCTTTTCCCTTATTCATTCACTGCTTCTTTGATGACTACTTTTGATGACCCATAAACCTGAGAATGAGTTGTTCACTTCACTTTTAGTCTTCAATTCAACTTTTATTTTTCTCCTGTCTTTTGACGATTGATACCTACGACCCATATATCTAATGATGAGTCGTAGGATGAGCCCGTAAACCCCAAAAATATCTTTCTTCAGTGTTGTGATTCCTCAACCAAATCTCTGACTTAGTTTCCTACAAAATAAGCACAACCAACATCCAATATGCTAACAAATGCTTAAAAGACATGCACATTCTTATGTTTTAAAGCATTAAAAGTACCGTAAATCCATGAATATCAGAGGTGATTTTGGGCCACGAATTGTTTCTTATTTTGGGATATAAGCTTGGGGTGTTGTTTTGGACCAGTTTTGGGGCTAATTCTAAAATTTCGGATGCGGTTTCCACATTTTCCATTTTAGATGTCAAAATTGGTCAGTGTCTAAAAATTACAATTTTGGTGTCTAAACGACCGTAATGACATTCTGATTCTATTTTGACTGTGTGGCAACATTCAGAGGTCGCCCAAAAAGTAAAGCTCTAACAAAGTGATTTGGATTATGCGTGATCGGCCTACATGTAGTCTACGACTTTTCTTTCTTTAGATTGAGCTGAAGTATGTGAAATCATGTTGAAATTGTTAGAATATTGGGGTTGGGTAGCTTATTTACATGCCTTAGGGTAGAAATCATTTCTTAGGTTCTATTTTAGGTATTAAAAGCATGTGACCCTTATTGTTATTTAGTGGTTCTATTACCGGTTTTTATCTCATATTATTGGTATTGCGATGTATGTTGGCCTTAGTGTAGGTTAGTGGAAACTTTCTTTAGATGCCCTAGAGTCACTCCGATGGGCTTAGATTCCTGTAGAATGGCGTAGAAGACTAGAATCTAGTAGTTGGGCGTTAGCTAGGCAGTAACTGTGCTCCTATGAACAACCTTATCCATAATTTCCTATGTTTGTGACTTTTGAGATTCATCAGTGTTCCTAAATCTTGTGTTCGGCTTGTTTTGGTTTTGGTTGAAGCCCAAGTGTATATAATGAGTTAGTTATTTATGGAAGGAGATATATGGATGTTAAACTTTATATATTTGAGGCCTAGACTTGCTAAGGAAAGAGAGCTTTGGGTAATTTACTAGGCATCTACTAGAAAAAGAAGTTGAATCGACATCTGGATTAGATACTTGCTTGGAACATTAGGCTACAGGCCCTGCCTCTATGGATTCACTATTTATAGAGCATCAGGGTATAGGCCCTGCCTCTACTGATTCATTATTTATAAAAGAGCTTCGGGGTACATGTCATACCACTATGGATTCACTACTTATAGAGCATTGGGGTACATGCCCTACCTATACTAATTCGTTATTTATAAAAGAGCTTCATAGTACAGGCCCTGCCTCTACGGACTCACTACTTATATAGAGCATCGGGGTACAGGCCCTACCTCTACTAATTCATTATTTATAAAAGAGCTTTGGGGTGCAGGCCCTGATTCTTTTGAGTTGGCCATTAATGCTGAGTATCGAGGTTACAGGCCCTGCCTCTACTAGACTATCAAATTTACTCATGGAGAACCCTAGTTCCTACCCTTTTTAGCGTAGTCATTTTGTATGCTGGGCGGGCTTGTGGGTGTTCACTAGGGTTTTACTTTAAATTGCGCACGTGTGTCTCGATGAGGCTTATATGAGTCTAATTGGGTATAGTTAGTGTAGATCCCTTAGATTATTTTAGCCTATCTTTATTACTAATTCTTTTTCTTACCTTCAACATTATATTATGACATCTGTTGAGTTTGTTCTGCCTTTTTATATTTTTTTCACCTTTCTTGCTCAGTCGGCCTATGATACCTACTAAGTAGTTTATATCTTGTACTTATACTACACTCTATATCTACCTTCATGATGCAGGTCCGAGTACTAGCTATCAATATTGATTTTCAGCCAGCTGCAGTCGTGATCGGAGACGAGGATGAGCACACATCATTTTTGATTTACCCATCTCCCTCTCTCTCTATATATATATATATTGTCTGTCTTTTGCTTTTTAAGATAGTCTTGTTTCTGTGGTCCACTTTTAGGACTTGTACTCATTTTGTAATAGCTCTGTGCATGTGACTTCTAGGTTCTGGAAGGGATCTTTTGGTTTGTATATATTTTGATTTACTTCCGTCATTCATTTGTGTTCCTGTTATTTCATTACTATTTATAGCTTAAATTGTTGGTCCTCTACCCTGACATCCCATTACTCATAATTTGGGGATATAGGTCAGCTTACCTACTGGAGGGTCATATTAGGCTCCATCATAACATGAGAAATCAGGTCATGATAAGTTGATATCAGAGCCCAAGGTTCATCGGTCTCACTTGTATAGAGCTAACGTCAAGTAGAGTCTTGCGGATCGGTACAAAAACATTCATAACTCATCCTCAGGAGTCTACAGGATGTATTAGGAAGAACTTTTTTTATTGTATCAGTTCATGCATTCAATGTGTCTTACTAGTTTCATGAAATCTCATTTGTTCCTTTCTTTCACAAGGATGGCTAGTATTCACAATACTACGAGTAGCGATGATCCACCAGGACCAGGAAGGCTTAGAGACCAGCCCTGTGGCACAGGTAGGGGATAAGCACTAGTCCTCATTCCATATATAGCTCCCGATCATGTAGAAGATCATTAGGACACCCCTATTCCTCCTTAGCCAGAGGGCTACCATCAGCAACATAGTCTACACCCACACTAGTTATCAACCTATCTTTATAGGTGACGATGGCTCAGTTCTTTAGAACTATCGGAGTGATGCCACAGGCCCCATCCCCAGCTGCTGATATGCCAGCACCATAGGACCAGTCTACACCGCCAGCACCTGAGGTCTAACCATTCGCACAAGATATTGTACCCCTACTAGCAATTCCAGAGAGTTTTATGTCTTATGGATTTTCTGACTACTTGCTAGGAGAAGCTTCAGTCCTTGGGTCTTGTGGAGTCCAGAGAGGTGGACTTAACTGCTCACCAATTCCGTGGGCCAACAAGGCATTGGTGGCACTCCTACTTACAAACTAGGCCAGCTAGGTTACCACCATTGGTATGGGCTTAAATTTCAGAGGCCTTCTTGGATAGATACATCTCTAGGAGCATTAGGGACCGACTTTGGGATCAGTTTACATGGTTGGATTAGGGTCAGATCATAGTCATCGAGTATTAGGCCAGATTCAACAAGCTATCCTGACATACCACTATGATTCTACTCATTGAGAAGGAGGGAGTATGATGTTTTGTGCATGGGTTAAGGCCCCATTTGAGGTTGGGGATAGAGAACTTGGCTTCCACGAGTCGCTCTTTCCTGGATGTGGTGGACCATGCCCATACTATAGAGATCATTCATCGCCAGGCCCAAAGGGGAAGAGATAAGAGGGCTAGAACTAGGGTAGCTTCAGTGGGTCCCAATCTAGGGGCTAGGACAGTTATGGTAGGCCCCACCAATGATTCTAGCATGATATATACAAGTTGGGTTAGTCTACCCGGCCGATTAAGGAAGCCCTTCCAACATCTGTGGGTAGTCAGCTCGTTCAAGGGGTTCCACCATGGGTCAAGGCTCGAGGAGAGCAAGTTCACTTCCTTCCTATTATGGATGGGTTATTATAAGGCACTCAACTTTAGGTTATTTTGATTGTGGATCACTAGAGCACTAGTACAGAGAGTATCTTAGCTGAGCTAGACCGTTGGTAGTGGTACCACCTCTACTTGGAGGCGAAGATCAGGGTTAGGGCTGAGGAGGTGGAGATCAGCCACAGGGCCACGGTGATGGCCAATAGGGTATTTAAAGAGGTCCTCGTAGAGGTTGGTAGAGTGGTAGGTTAGATGGACGTCGGGAGGCCAATAGGGTAATTTTTATAATGCTCTAGCTAGGGCGGAGGCCGAGGCATCAGATGATGCAAACACAAGTGTTATCCTCATATGTCAGTAGATTGCATCAACTTTATTTGATCCAGGTTCCACGTATTCTTATTTGTCTATATATTTTGCTCCTCATTTGGTATTGTTTATGAGCCACTAGAGGTACCGTTGCATGTTTTGACCTCAATAGGGGATTCTATAGTAGTGGATTAGGTGCATAGATCTTGTTTGGTGACTATTTAGGGGCATGAGACTCAGGCTGACTTTATTCTATATGATATGTTGGACTTTGATGTTATACTAAGCATGGTTTGGCTTTCCCCTTAACCATGCAGGTTTGGATTGTTATGCCAAGACCATTACCTTCGCCATGCCCAAAATCCCCCTAATCTTGTGTCAAGGGGCTTATAGCCGCTCATCGATGGGGATTATATCCTTTATGTAAGCTCGGCGGCTAGTTTCTTTCGGTGCTTGTCTTACTTAGCTTATGTCCAAGATGTGTCCAACGAGGCCGCTTCTGTTGATTTAGTTCCTGTAGTTTGGGAGTTTATTGATGTCTTTCCTATAGACCTACCTAGCCTACCTCCGGATAGGGATATTGACTTTGCCATAGACTTGGAGCTGGGCACTACGCCCATTTGTATTCCACCTTACCGCATGGCTCCTGCAGAGATCCAGGAGCTTAACATTCAAGCCTAGTTCTATAAAAACTCTAATACACTTACTTGAAACCCTTAACAAGAAGTCATCAATAGACTACTACAATCATTCATTTATCTACAACCACACATTCAAGCCTACCATTTAAACCACTTTATGGCTCCCTTGAAGTCAACATCACTTAATAATTTTCGTGTCTACCCTAGCATCTCTACATCCTCATTGGTATTCATTCCTACCAAAGGTCACATCAATATATTCCTACCTATCTATTGCCCACAACAAGGTCTCATCTAGCTCTTCTTCTCTTTCTGTAACATCAAATGGGGCAAGCATGCCACAGTTTATCAAAACACGAAATAACCACTCTCTCTCCATCTATCTTGACCCCAAACTAGATCCTTAAGATAAGAACTGAGGCTACCCTTAAATACTGAATCATGACCCTTCCATTATAGAATAGACTCATGTGGGAATTAAAACTTGACTCAATTTGTTCTACAATCTATAGAAGCATAAGATACCAATCCATACCAATCGTTACCATTTCTAAAAGGGAATCCATACTTACCAGATGAAGCACCACGCTAAGTTTGAGGACCCACAGAGGGGTAGGTATGAGATCACTGACGACTATCCTTGTCATTCTTAGCAACCGTTGGACAATGCCTCAACATGTGATCCTTCGCACCACAACCAAAACATACCCCCGAACCGGCTAGACACTCTCCCGGATGGTATCGTCCATATTTTTTGTCTGCGAGAAAAGCTTGACCACTATAATTGTCACCTTGATATCTAGGGTTAGGCACCCTATCCTTGTGATACTTAGGTACTAAAGTATTATCAAAAGATGATCCATTATCAATACGTGCCTTCTTAGTCATCCTAGGAACCTCCTTAAGCTTTTCCTCTTTAATTTTCTAGGCATGAGTCATTAGTCTAGAGATATCCATTTCATTTATTAACATGGCCATCTTACATTCTTGAACAACCAAATCTGAAACCCCTGATATAAACTTACTCATTCGGGTTCGAGGGTCGAACACCAAAGTCGGAGCATACTTGGACAACTTCATAAAGTTGAGGGCATTCCCTCACACTCATACTCCTTTGCTTCAAGTTGATAAATTCCATCACCTTCGCCTCCCTCAACTCTAAGGGAAAGAAAAGGTCAAGAAATACACCCTTAAAACTTTCCCAATCTATAAGATCCTCATTCGCTCTTTCGGCCTTCCATTGGTTGTACCACACTTGAGCGATACCCTTAAGTTGGTAAGCCACCAACTCCACTTTTTCTTCTGAAGTCACTCCCATAATGCTCACTATCTTATAGACCTCATCAATGAACTATTGAGGATCCTCATCAACCTTTGATATATAAAACTCTGGAGGATTCATTCGTGCAAAGTCCCTTACTCTTGAGGGCAGAGTAGGAACATTAGGAGGAGTCGCAACCCCTTGGTTGTTCACTACTTGGGCTAGTATAGTAATGGCAGTTTGGAATTCCACATTAGTCACTTGGTCCAGTAAAGGACCATTTTATTGAGGAGCAAAGAGAGCTTGGGCTTCATTAGTATAGTCTTCCCTTGGCGATAGTGGTCTTCTTGGAGCTATCTTTTTGAAAATTCTAAAGAAAGACTATCAAGGAAAAAAAGTCTTAACGTAAACTCTATAGCACAACATAAATCATGAAAGAAGTGAGAATTCCTAAACACCTCATAGCCTCCTTATTATAAGTGTGGCGCACTTTACACCCATGAATAAAACTCTACTTGAGCGGCATGTTGGACACCCTAGAACACTTGGAAAACCTTGTGCTCTGATACCAAGTTTGTCATGACCTGACCTAGAGCCTAGTCATAACACGATGATCAAAACCCTGAAGGCCTCCAACCAAGCTTCTTGTACATATCATAAGCATACATAAGGTAAAATATGAAAGCGAAAACACCATAAGAGAGTCTAAAACCATGAATAGAAATCTAAAAATGTTTTATGACAACATAGACTCAACATATGTCCAAGTACATACCTCTAAACATGAGTATGGGCGGGGGATAAGACCTGTCCCTAGCTCACCCTCAATATTCAATGTAAAAAAAAGTCTTTTGAAAAGAAAATAGTAACCAACTTGAAACTAGTCCCCGGTCAATTAGGACTCACCATAACACCGCCGGATAGAGAATGCCTACTAGTTACATAGACGATTAGGATCTTCAACCTCAACCCCTACATTATGAGATAATATAGGCAAAAATAATGCATTAGTACGTTGGAATATACTAAATATGAGGGTGTGACATGCAATGTAAATCATGAAATATAAATGTTAAGTAAATCACATGATAAGTTAAAATACGTAAAGTCATGAGAAAATCATATTGACCAAAGCATTTTAAAGATATAATTTCAAAATTATAACATACTTAAGATATCATACATATGTGGGATAGGAACCTTAACCGACAATAAGAGCATGTGAGCTATACCATGGAATCCGATGATACACATATCGAGAAGAAGGAGGCTACTTTGCCAAGGTAGGCTTCTACATGCCTAAGTGGATCCACTAAGCGGTCGTGTGAACCGGGTACTCACCTCTAGTTCTTAGACTCAGGTACTCACCTCCAAGCCTTGATATTTTAGGTACTCACCTCATAGAGATTTGGGTATTCATTTCTAATCCCTTTGTACCTACGGTGGCACGTAGTTATGTGACATGAGACTTTATATAAGGACCCCTTATTTTGATCCCCCACCTCAAGTCCACATTCGGTGCTAAGTCAAATCTCACGGAATACATATTTACATAAGATCATAATTTCATATATCTTAGTCATGATCATAGGTTTAAAATCATAGAGTAGCTCATTTTCATAACATACTTGTAATGTGAGAATTGCATGTAAAACCATAATTTGAAATATACTTATAATTCATGATCATAATGGAAATACATAGTCATAATTCATACTTTGAAAATTCATGACCATAACTTGAACTTGAAATTAGGGTATGACATGAATGCATGATCAATTGACTTGAAAATTATGAAATTAACTTAAAGATATGCATGATCATAAACTTTATATCAGCCCATACATAATTCATATAGATAAAATTATTAGGAAGTATAATTGAAAATACTTATAATTTACATCATAAACCCTAGAAATCAAAATAGGAGAATTCATGGAAAAACTCTTTAATTTAATTCAATAACCATCAATTTATATAAAAATAGACTCATGCTCATACTTTAAATCAAAATTCATGCAATTGGAATAGAAATCACAAAATCCATAAAATACCATACTTTAATTTGATGAAAAACCTTGAGAGATTGATTGGGCTTCATGGATGAAAGGATCCATAAATTAATACCCACATACATTGATTGAGAACACCAATTAATTTGGAAGAACTTAAGAGTTTTGATGAAGAAATTGAGTGAATTTGCTTGAAGTCTTCAATAGAAACCCTTGAGAGCCTTTTTGTAGAGAGAGAAATATTTGATAGATGAATTATAGAAGAATAAATAGAATTAGAGATTTAGGTTAATTTATAGAGTCGAATTAGGTCCTAAAAACGTCTAGGTTCATTAACTAATAGTTTGGAAAAGTCTAAAATGCCCCGTAAAAAACTCATTTAAGCTAGAAATCCTTCCCAGGTCCGCGACGCGGTCCTGTTGCGGACTATACTATTTTGTGAGCTTTTTCAAAAATCTATCTTCCAATCTACGGGTCCTAAAAATTCACCAAGACTATTTTCCCTCATGTTTTGACCCCCTGATCGATATTACGAACTTGGATTTTCCAAAAAGATTAAGGATAATGTGTTACATGAGCGGCCTATTTCATAGGCATTCTTAAGGTATTTTGTGAGCATTTTTGAGGGATGTTACAGTTGGTTGGTTACTACAGGCATTTTATTGAGGGTTTCTCCACCATTGTAGCCCAATTGACCCATTTGACCTATCAAGATTTCCCCTTTTTATGGTACGAGGAGTGTGAGTCGAGCTTTCATAAGATCAAAGAGTTTCTTACCACTGCTCATGTTCTGACTCTTCTAGTTGAGGGCGAGAGATTTTCACCATATTGTGATGCTTTCGTTGTAGGTCTTGAGTGTGTTCTAATGCAGTAGGGTTGGGTTATTGCATAAGCCTACAGACAGCTGAGTGTGCACAAACGTAACTACCCCACTCACTACTTAGAGTTGGCAACAATAGTTTTTGCACTTAAGATGTAGAGGAACTACTTATGCGGGATCATCTTCGCGTAGTTATTTGTATTTGTTTGTCACCTGCCAGCTTAGTGGATCATGGATTGAAGTAGTTAGGTTTGGTTTTGAGTGGGAGAGCAGCTTGTGGGCCTATGGTGTTAGTTTTCTGGAAGTCTCCAAGTGGACGAAGGTCACTTGAGATGGGCTTGGTGCAACTTAGTCATTAGCGGGGTGATTATCATTGGGAGTAGAATGCTTAGTCAAAAAGTGTTGTTTCAGCTTGTGTTTGTGATTTTGGGGACCTAAGGATGGATTCTGGTTCTTTCTCTAGACAGGTTTCCTTATTTCAGTCGTTGTTGTTCTCTAATTTTCAAATTATGTGTATGGTTCTTTTTAATTGGTATGGTGAAATATGGTGGATAGGATATCTAAGAACCGTTAGGGTGCTCCTAATGGGAAAAATGTTGGATTTTAGATTTGGGCTAGGTAGTCTAGACGGTAAGGTTATTTTGGTTTTTCTTGTGGATCCGCATTGCTTAATTCGATAGTTCCAACGTGGTTTGGTTTTCTCCGGTGATTCTGATAATTTTGTCTACGTTCGCCTCATTTGATTGGGAATTGGTGTTAAGGAAGGAATTGGAGAAGTTCTTGAAGTTTTGGGGTCCTTTTTAGGCAGGAGTTCTACCCTGGCATTGCTAGCTCTGTGAGGGTACCTTAGAGTCTGGAAAATCATACGGGCCCAACATCCTCATCTCTTTTTTCCCTGAGATGGTGATTGTCATTGAGTTTTGCGAACAAAAGTCCTTTTAGTAGTGGATATTGTAATGACCCTCCAGGTCATTTTCTTATACTACTTCCATTTTGTTATTTAGAGCATTCCTATAGCAAGCCTAGGTCATTTATGATCTGCTGGCACTGGTAGCTTAGTTGCTTGGTCGATCATTTGGATTTTGTGTAGGTTTTCGTGTTGGAAGGAATTTATTACTTTAAAGGTGATTTTCAAGTTAAAGTGTGGGAAAATAGCCTCAAAACGGTTTTTTGACAGTTTCATCAGCTTCAAAATGGCTAAATTAGTCTAGAAGCATGGTTGAATCGAGTCTCGGGGTTTTTGGGGTGAGTTTAAACTAATTTTAGCATTTTAGCTTTGAAAACTAGCCAGCAGTTGATTTTGGTCAACATTCTTGAAAAATGCACTTGGATGAAAATTCTGACAGTGCGTTTAGCTCCGAAATATTGAGATTGATCTAGAATGACCTTTCATTCAGCTCTCGAGGCTTCTGGACTCATTCCAAGACCCTCGATGGAATTTGGGTAAAAATAGCATTAGGAGTGGGACCCATATTCAATCGTAAGAACATCATTTAGAAATTTCAACTACGCAATTGAGTCTGATACGTCAAATTTGGTAGGGTAGCATAGCCTGTTTGCGCGTATAGGGTTTCAGAAAAATCTCCAACACACCATCGAAGTTTTTGTACTTGGAGAATATCAGCTAAAAATGTTGATATTCTGATGCTCATCAGCCATTGCATGTATTTTTGGAATGCAATTGTGGTGAACTTTGGAAAATTGTTTCTTGATCATTTTAGGTCCATTTTTTGCGATTCAAAAGTCTAAATTGCGAGTTATTTTGTGAAGACCATTGTGGTGTGGTTGGTTTCAGATATTGAGTCTTCATTTTTATAATATTTTTGTCTTAAAATGCTGTCCTATGCCATTTTTGGATTAGAATTTTGGTGAATTTTGAGATTTGATATCTTGAACCTTTTGGGTTCGTTTTCAGCGATTCTTGAGGCTAAATTGTGGGGTTTTCCATGAGGAACAATGGGGTGTATTGTTTTTAGCTTTAAAAACTTTGTTTCTTGTATTTTCTCGTTAATCACTGTTGCCATAATTTTTTTAGCTAAATTTGGATTTTTCTTGTGCGTTGCTTTACGGTGATTCTGGGCCCCGAATTGTGTTTCATTTTGGGATATAATCTTGGGGTACTTTTTTGGACTAGTTTTTGAGGCGAATTTTAAAATTTTGGATGCAGGTCCCTATTTCTTATTTTAGACCCCAAAATTAGTTAGTTTCCAAAAATTGCAATTTTAGTGTCTAAACGACCATAATGACGTCGTTATTCTATTTTTCACAGTGTGGCATCATTCAAAGGCCATCCAAAAAGTAAAAGCTTCATCAAAGTGAGTTGGAGCACGTGCGATCGGCCTACAAGTAGGCTACGACTTTTCTTTCTTTAGATTGGGCTGAATTATGTGAAAACAATGTTGAAATTGTTGGAATATTGGGGTTGGGTAGCTTAGATACATGCCTTAGGGTAGAAATCATGTCTTAGGTCCTATTTTAAGTAATTCGAGTATTAAAAACATATGACCCTTATTGTTATTTGGTGGTTCTGTTACCAGTTTTGTCTCATATTATTGCTACCATGATGTATGTTGGACTTAGTGTAGGTTAGTGAAAACTTATTTTAGATTCTCCGACGTCGCTTCGATGGGCTTAGATCTCTTCAGAATGGCGTAGTAGAGTAAAGTTTGGTAGTTGGGCCTTATCTAGGCAGTAACTGTGGTCCTATGAACAACCTTATCCATAATTTCCAAAGTTTGCGACTTTCGAGATTTGTTGGTGTTTCTAAACCTTGTATTTGGATTGTTTTAGTTTCGGTTGAAGCCCAAGTGTATATGATGAGTTGGTAATTCATGGAAGGAGATATATGGATGTTATACTTTATATATTTGAGATCTGTACTTGCCAAGGACAGAGAGCTTTGGGTGATTTACTAGGCATCTTCTATAAGAAAGAGTTGGATCAACATCTGGATTAGATACTTGCATGGAGCACCGGGGTACATGCTCTGCCTCTACGAATTCATTACTTATAGAGCATCGAGTTACAGGCCCTGCCTCTACCAATTTATTATTTATAAAAGATCTTAGGAGTACATGCCATTCCTCTACGGATTCACTACTTATAGAGCATCGGGTACAGACCTTGCCTTTACTGATTCATTATTTATAAAAGAGCTTCACGGTACAGGCCCTGCCTCTCCGGGCTCACTACTTATATAGAGCATCGGGGTATAAGCCTTGCCTCTACTGATTCATTATTTGTAAAAGGGTTCATGGTGCAACCCTTGCATCTATTGAGTTTGCCATTTATGGTGAGTATCAGGGTTACAAGTCCTGCCTCTACCACACTATCAAATTGGACGAGTATCCAGGGATATAAGCCCGACCTCGATACCTAGGGAATTTACTCATGGAGACCCCTAACTCCTACCCTCTTTAGCATAGTCATTCTATGGGCTCGATGGGCTTATAGGGTTCGCTCGGGTTTCTCTTTAAATTGCGCACATGTGTCCTAGCGGGGCTTATAGGAGCCCGATAGAGTGTACTTAGTATAGATCCCTTAACTTATTTTAGCCTATCTTTATTACTGATACTTTTCCTTGCCCTTGACATTATATTATGACTTGTTGAGTTTATTTCTCTTTTTTATATTGCTTTCACCTTCCTTGCACAATCGGACTATGATGCCTACTGAGTACCTTATATCTGGTACTTATACTACACTCTGCATCTTCCATCGTGATGCAGGTCTGAGAACTAGCTATCATCGTTGATTTTCAGCCAACTGCAGTCATGAACGGAGATGAAGATAAGCACACAACGTTCTGGATTTACCTGTGTCCCTATATATATATATATTGTCTGTATTTTTCTCTTCAAGACAGTCTTGTTTTTGTGATCCACTTTTGGGATTTGTACTCATTTTGTAGTAGCTCTGTGCATGTGACTTTTAGGTTTTGATAGGGATCTTTTGGTTTGTATATTTTGATTTACTTCCGCCGTTCATTTGTGTTCCTGTTATTACATTATTGTTTTTAGATTAAATTGTTGGTCTGCTACCCTGACATCCCATTACTCACAGTTTTGGGATATAGGTTAGCTTGTTTACTAGGGGGTCATAGTAGGCGTCATCCTGACATGAGAAATCGGATCATAATATGTCTTTCCTTTCTTCGATGTCTCAGAACATTTCCAATCGGTCAAATATATAATATTCATAAGTACGCGAGTCTGTAGACACCCATATTATTATATATCTAGCATAGACTCAATATCCCATCCAAATCTATAATCAAATTTTCTAAATTTTAATATCAACTAATATCTCAAGGGTTAAGTCTCAATTCCTCCAATATCATAAATTTAATAATATTTATATAATATAATATACCTAATATTTAATTACTATCTTAATATACTAAAACTTGAATTATAACGTAATAATTAAATGAAAATAATTACTGTTGAAACTAACAGATTTAAAAGCAACAGCACAATAAGTATCACATTGCTGAACCAATGTGTTTCTAGTGTTCCAATCCATACTCATATCCCACTCAATAATAATCATAATTATGGTCCAATGATTAGGCATAATCATTAGCCAATTATTGGGCCATGAATGCCCATCATTACTTTTACCCCAAAATAAAAAATGCACCCCATATGTACTAATTTGTAATTTGTCTTTCTATCTACTACAAGATTTAGGCGTGATTTGATAACTTACCTGTAGTCGAAGTCGTGCACATTCTTATTGCGAGGGTTTGAGCCATAGTTGATTTGGTTATAATTTGAAAAATAATATTTATCCCCTTTAACTTAATTTAGTATATATGAGACAAGTGGTATAAGATATTAACTAAATTATCATTTTAGTCCACCAATTAAATTAATAATCTAACGTTACCCCTCATCTAAATAGCCGTAGTTATCAAATAGTTCAAAATATCCATTAAGAATTTTCTGGATGAGTTGTTTATGAAATAAGAAGATCTATTACTCAAAAGGACATCGTTACAACATATACCAATTTACCCACCATTCATCCCTGAATGGCCAAACTAAGAGAGAGGGTAGAAAAGGGTACCTGACTCGACAAATAGATGTGGATATCCTTCATGCATATCCGCTTCAGTATCCTGAGTGGACTCCTCAACTGGATGATTCTTCCATTGGATCTTCACAGATGCAATCTCCTTATACCTCAACTTGCGAACCTCCCTGTCTAGAATAGCTACAAGCTCCTCCTCATAGTACAAATTCTTATCAAGTAAGACCAAATCCCAGCTAATAATATAGTTTCCATCACCATGATATTTCTTTAGCATAGACACATGAAATACTAGGTGCACTCCGGACAAACCTGGAGGTAAAGACAATTCATAGGCCACCTCTCCAACACACTTAAGAACTTCAAACGACCTAATATACCTCGAACTGATCTTACCTCGCTTACCAAATATCACTACACCCTTCATGGGTGAAATCTTTAACAATACTTGCTCTTCCTCCATAAACTTCATGTCCCTAATCTTTCGATCTGCATACTCCTTCAACCTGCTTTGATCTGCTAGAAGATTCTCCCCAATAAATTTCACCTTCTCTAACAATTCTCTCAAAAGATCAGTACCCCAAGGTCTCACCATAAATGAATCAAACCAACTAATGAGGGACCTACATCTTCTCCTATACAATGCCTCAAACAAAGCCATATCAATACTCGAGTGATAGTTATTGTTGTACGAAAACTCTGCCAAGGGTAAGAAGTGATCTCAATGACCACCAAAATCTATCACTCTTGCATGAAGCATATCCTCTAGCACTTGTATTTTTCACTCAGACTATCCATCGGTCTGAGGATGAAATACGGTACTAAGATCCAGTCTAGTACCTAAGTCAGCCTACAAGGTCCTCCAAAAGTTAGAAGTAAATTGTGTACCTCTATGTGATATGCTGGAAATCGGAAATCCATACAATCAAACAATCTCAGAATATAGAATTTGGCTAACTTTTCTGCATTATAAGTCACCTTAACTAGAATGAAGTGTGCAGACTTAGTTAACCTATCAACAAAAACCCATATTAAATCAAACTTACCCAATGTCCTTGGAAGACCAACTACAAAACCCATTGCAATCCTTTCCCACTTCTATTCAAGAATGGGCATTCTCTAAAACGTCCCTCCTGACATCTGGTGTTCATATCTTACCTACTGACAATTTAGACATTGGGCAACATAATCAACAAGGTCACGCTTCATTTTACTCCACCAATAATGTTGTTTTAGATCACAATACATTTTGGTTCCACCAAAATGAATAGAGTATATCAAACTATGAGAATCTATAAGAATAGTCTTAATCAAATTATCAACACGGGGCATACATACCTGCCAATTAATCCTTAGGACACCTTCTTCATCAATCACAACCTCCTTTGCCTCTCCCTATAATACCATATCAAGAATTTGGCTTAGCTTCTCATCATTAAACTGCTTTTCTTTAATCTTGTCAAAAAGAAGATTTTGCCTTCACACAGGCTAAGAATCCTCCTTATTCAGTTACTTCCAGCCTCATAAAGTAATCTTCCATAATTCAAACAATCCAAGCCAGCATAAAAATACAGCATCTTCCACATTACATGGTCATATCAATCCAAGACCCAAATTTTATAAAAGGCATTGATAAACCCCTAGAAAATTTATGCTAAACTAGTTCACATTGCATGGTCATATCTGAACTCAAAGGCAAAAATTAATAAAAACTTCAAATCCGAACCAAGGGTCTATATGAGATATCTTAAACCTTCACTTTTTTAGATTCTTCCAATGACGCAAATTCCAAATACCTTGAACTCTTTAATATACAAGACTCTTGTTTTTTCACTAACTTGCTTACGAATCTTATTCTTTGAAAAACAGCCCATGATATTTACCCCATCTTCTAAACTAAAATTTTATGTGAAACCCTTCCTTAGGTCCTTTAACAATCAAAAGTAACCAAATTTATGATTCAAGCTGTAATACCTCAAAAACTTTTAAGCTAAGACCTAGCCATCCTTCATATGTGTATGGGGTTGTACCGAATAATTCATAATTGTTTGCATGTGTGGAGGATAATTCTTTAGTGTGAGAACAGATTTGGATATGAATTAAGGTCATAAGGATCCTCTATCATAAAGTTGAGTTGAATGCTTCCTTACCGATTGAGTATTCGTAAAAGATTTTACTTGGGTCAACTTTAAATGATCACATCTCCTAGAATATAAAGAATTAGGTAGCCTATGACATATCAAATTAAAGGCCTTTGAGTCTTTTTTCGAACACCACTAAGTTTTTCTGATTAAGAGTTTGGAGTAAAAGGTTGTGTTCATTTTAACAGAGAATGCCATATCAGAAATTCAGGATCAGTAGCTACGACTCAACTCTACGCCCCATAGAGATTTCTACAAATCATTGAAGTCCTTTTCTCAAAAAATTCTTGCTCATCTTTCAGGGCTATTTTGGTCTTTTCCTAAGCTTTGTAACCCTATTCTAAGTTATTTTTGAGTGTTTTAACTGAGTATATCATCCAACTAACTTATTTTCCTCTCATAAGCATCAATCTAAATAATCTAGTCTTAAGAAACTCTCTTAAAATAAACCTAGGGTTCCACAAGTTCTTCCACTCTAAGAACTTCATAAAGGAGTTTCTTTTCTCTAGATCAAGTATCAAGGTTCCAAGATAAAAGGTTTCCTCCAAGAAAGCTATTCTTCAAGTTTTAGGTATGTAAGGTTGCTCATAACATGGATTGAGTTCGTTTAGGTGCCCTACATCTAGTTCTATCAATTGTTGAGAATGAGTTGAGTCTAACGTAGTTTCTTGAATTCCGATTGAATTCATTCTTCTTCTACTGAGTTTCGTATAATTATGTATTGAGATCATTATTGTTTTCTACCTCTCAATTGATTGGAATTGTTGTTCATGGCTATTTTCCCGTGAACCCTAATTGATTTGATATAACTTTTTACATACATATTTTTGAGTAAAGATGATGACTTTTATGCATTGATGAGTATGAAGGTCAAACATGATTGATTGAAATCGATAAAGAGTTTTGACGGGATGTGAATGATTTTAAAAGCATAATTTACTGAAAAAACTTGATGATTTGAGTATGAGTATTGATTTCAAATGACTTTGAGTTTTCATATGAATTGAGTTCTTTAGTCATTCATGATTTTATTGAGTTTTCAAGCATGATTTGTGAAAGTTTTAAATAAGCATGAATCGAGCATGAGTTGAGTTTGAAAGGTTCTTAAACTTCTATTATTTTGAACATGAGTATTTCAAGTATAAAAGATTGTTTGAGATAGAGTTTTGAGGAGATTTGATTGAGTTTGCTAGCATGTTTCTTTTAAATGAAAAAGCATGATAATTTGAGATGAGACTGAGTTTTGAAAAGGGTCCAATTAGATTAGCTGAGATGATTTGAATATCTTACCTGATAAATATGAGCATCACATATTTTGGGAGTAGTATTGAGCACCGATTTGTGTAAGAGTATAGTTACAACTCAAATCCCATGAACTACGTAGCCAGCGTAGGATGGAGGGCTAAACCTCTTACGTCCCAAAATTATGGACTTTGATTGATTGTAGATCCAATGATAGTGATTCATCTCTTACCCTGGTAAAGTATTGGATGGGTGTGGCAATGACAATGCTTCATTATACATCACTCGCTCATATGGTGATAGTTGTCGGTTAGAGAAACACCTTAATAAAATCATTTATTTAATTTGATTTAGATTGCATACGATTGAGTCGATTTGAAAAACTATGATTGAGTCAATTGAAAGACATTGGATATTTTTGAACTTGTATCTTTATTGAGTTGAGTTATTTTTAGAGTTGAGTTATTTTCAGAGTTGAGTTTAGTTGAGTACCTTTGAGTAAGTTTCCTTTCGGCTATTTTACATACTCTACATTCCATGCACTGACGTCATTTGGACTGCATCATTTTATGATGCAGATACAGGTATTAGAGATCTTCAACAGGTGCATCATTGAAATTATTTATACTCTCAGCTTTTGGTGAGTCCTTCTTGCATCCAGAGGCACTATTAAATTATTATCTTTTATTTTGAGTATTTTTTTGGGTAGCCATGAGCTTGTCATTGGCACTTTCATGATAGTGGTAGAGGCTTCATAGAAAAATAAATAATAATGTTGAGTAAATATTTTGGTTTTCAAAACTATCCTTGTTATATGAAGTTGATTTGAGATTTGTTTTAATACATTATTCTTCTCAAAATGTTGATTTGGTTAGCCCACTTGAATGTCTTTTAAATTCATGTTGAGTCTTTCACTGAGTGATTGAATATGTGATTGGACCAAGTGGTTCGTTTGGAACCAACAATTGCCCTTGAATGTCGGCTACGCCTAGAGTACCCTCTCGGGGCATGGCACAAACCACACATAATTCCTTCTAAATGCTTTATATACGATGCGATCAATAATTTCTTACCTTATCAATCTATACCTTGACAAAACATACTACCATGAATGTAGACTCACAATGAAAAACTTGAATTCTGATTCCAACCGTGTCACCTAATTACCTTATCTATCAACATTACCTCATTCCTTGAAAATCTTTATGAATTCACATATCTTAGCTTATCATTAATCTCCTCTCCATCGAACTTACTATAAATTTCTTTAAAAATCCAACTGTACCAGTTACTAAACTCGAAACCCCTAAAAATACTTATCACCACACTCTAGTCGAATGCCTGTAAACTTCTTTCTCAAATATTATCCAACAATGTTTAACTCATATAAATGACATGTAACAGTATCACCATAACAATAGCAAAATGGAAAGCCATGTGTCTCTGAATCTAATTCTCTACTCTCTTTGAAGATACACCTTTGTCTTTGCAATCAGAGTAACTATCCTTGTTCTCTCCGCCTTCCGAAAGGTTAAGCTACATCCCACTAATTCTTTCCATGTATGTCTCTAGATCCTTTCCATTCTATACGAGCTGTGTCTCAACAAATCCTATAACTTTCCATACGGATGCTCTACCCACCAAATAGTAGAAAACCACAACCTTAGATACTCGGAAGTCATTATTACCACACCAAATCTATTTAACCTAAAATTCTTATAATATAGTTGCATTCCGATCATAATCTATCATGAATGCTTCTTACGATCATGCTCAGTACCCTTGCCATCACCACAAGTCAACCTTGTCTTCGATATGACACTTCAAACCCAGCTATATTAATCAAATCCAAAGGACTAACCCAATTTTATATATGCACTTTTTACTACAATCTTCAAATACCTTGATCCAAGTTTACTAGTTGGACCTCCTTATAAACAATGCTTACCAACTATGGATGCAATATTGAATCTCATTATACGAGCATGTGATACAACTAATAACTCCTTAAGTAGTTAGTATCCGCATTGATAATCGACATATCCATTTTCATATATCACTAGTACCACACCGTGCAAGTATGTTAGATCATCCACTAGAATACATCATACCTATCGAGAAGATCATACCCAAATAGACCGTACATTTATACCCATTGAATAGCTGCAAAACATTACCAAATATGTTTCATCTCTAGCCTAAGAGATGTGATTCCTTCATAGATCAAGTCGCAAGAAGAAGTAACACAATCCATAACTCTAACCAAGTAAGCATCGATGCCATTGTATTAGTTGTATCATGACCCTCTTTTATATATAGTATCATGATTATATTTGATATACAATCAATCTATGATACTGTAGAAATATTCTGACCTCAATCCCTTCACAAGGAGGCAAAATCAACTCTTCTAGACTGAAGCACAGCAGAGTAGCATATCCAATAAGGTATGAAACCTGGCCTCAAAGGCTTCAAAGGACATCTTCCTTTGCCCTATATTAAGAAACTCATTTCCCTTTTGACCCTCAAGGTCCAGAGGATATATTTCTTTGTGAAGAAGTTAGAAGATGCTACCCAAGTCATAGGTGGTGCCTTTGCTGGTCGACACTCAAAATGAGATCGCCTCCCTAAAATTGGTATGTCACAAAATAAACACCTAATCGCTCTACTATATCCGTGAAGAAGATTAGGACAATTAATAAGAAAATCATAAGAATTTTTAGATTCAATACCCCTAAAGACCGAGGGTTTCAATTTCAAGAACTTAACAAAAAGATCATACTCGTCACTAGTCATTATCGACCGTATAGTCAATCGGGGAAACATGCTTGTTTCCGAGGATGTATCCATACAGGAAGCCACATGACTGCATATCGTACTCACTGAATTTGAGATGCTGGGAGTGCTTGGCCCTGATCTGATAACCCGCTGAGATAGGTGAGAACCTGGTGGATCATCTCTGGAGTAGGCTGTGGTGGTTTTTACTTCTCATAAATCTGCTCATCCTTTACCTCAACATCCTCTCTAGCTACCTCATCACCCGGTGGATGAGTCGATGCTATTTCCCTGTCTGGCCTATATAGCACACCTCTATCCCTGATGGTCTTTCTTTTGTGACTTCTACCATAACCTCTTATCACTACTCATTTTCTTTCTACAGCCCCAATAGATGGCTCAGGCATTGTTGTTGCTCTAGTTATGATCATCTACGAAAATACAGTGAAGAAGGCCAGATACCTATTTGTATTACCTAGATACCAATTGGATTCAAGTAATAGAATAAAACAACGAAGGAATGAAATTTTCCTAAAGTCATGTATCCTTTCAAATAAAAGTAAAGGCATCCCCATACCATTCCGCAAAACTATACTAGACTTGTCTTTGTCTTATGTGATCACTGAACCTAAAGCTTTAATACTAAGTTTTTTATGACCAAAAATAGGCCATGAGTGGCACCCACACTTATCCTCCTAAGTGGGAGAGCCAACGTTACAAACTCTAACTTATATTAGCGATTCAACTTATGGAATACGACAGTAATACGGAAGCATAACTTATGAAATTAAGAAACAACAATCCACTATGGTTTATTACATATCATTCCCAAAACCTGAAAGTTATCACATCAAGAACATCTAATTGTAAAATACTAAGTCTAGAAATATCAAACACCAGAATAAATAAATAATATAATTTGTGTCCGAAAACTAAGGACATCATGCCATGAATTAGGGAATCCAACAAGAGCTACAATGAATAGCTCACCATCAAACCTGATGTGCTAGACACTGGCTAGAGCTGAGGTCTAGTCAAAGTTGCTGGTATACTCACTGCACTCTACAAAAGGAAAACAAAGAAAATTACAATGTCACGCCTAGAGATGGTACCCTAGGCGTGGCCAGCACTTGAAGACCATTGCTGATCTCCAGGCGAACTACTTGGTCCAATCATATATTCATTATCTCATTCATGCACTCAGCGAAAGAATTAATATGATAGAAAGATATATATTAGTGGACTATCTAAATCATTCCATACCAAAAGAATAGCTTTAAGAAAAATGGTCCAAGTCAACTGAAAGGATAATAGTTTTAAAGGGAACAAATCCAAGGAATAGAAACATCAACTCTAAATCTATCATTGTCTTCTCTATGAAGCCTCTATCCCATTCAACTAGATGGTGCCAATGAGAAGTCCATGGCTACCTAAAAGGAAATACAAAAGAAAATAAAATAATCACGATTCCTCCGAAGGCAAGAAGGGCTCACCATTGTCATGAAAATAAGATAGATCTTCAACGGAATATTTGTTGATGATCTCTAGCACTTGTATCTACATCATGAAATGATGCAGGCCAAAAGGCTTCAGTACATGGAATGTACGAGTATATAAAATTACAGAAAGGATAAACAGTCAACAATACTTACCTCAATCTCCACAATAAACTCAAAATAAAGGAACTCAATTAGGATGTTATAAGTCTAAAGCAAGAGTAAGGTTCAGATAGGAACCAATATTATACAATCCAATCTAATTCCAAACATAATACTATCAAGACCCATATGGGAGTTTCTCTTATCCGATAACCATCAATCATGAGCTAGTGATAGTATAACAAAATTATGTTATTGCCCCGTCCATTCAATACCTTGCTAGGGTAAGATTGAATCAACCAATCATGGATCTAAAACCAATCGAGTCCTATCACGTTAGGACAATAAATTACGAAACATACGACTTAATGATTTGGTTCTCTCGTACTTTGGTGACTTAGTTATTGGGTTCAAGTTATTACTCACTGTTACCCAATTTGATACTCGATACTCTTCCCAAGACTCAAAGCTCATAAGATAGTCAATCCAAGTCAAACCAAATCAAGAAGTATTAAATGGAATCTTATCAATTTATAAAATCTATCAAATCAGTCCTTTCAACCAATTAATTTCTCAATCATTTATTTAAGAGATTTTTGGACTATCATTTATGATAACATTCTATTGAGACCATTCACTTGGGTTCAATTATGAAAATATAAAGGATTATCAAGTTCATTAACACTATAATCATGCTCACATTCCAATCACAATCATGCATTCACAAATTCAAGTCTCTAGACTCAATTCTTAAACATATACTTTCAATATCCATCAATATGCTATTAGGGTTAATGAAACAAGTACTTCAAATCTTTTGTTCAAGAAACTAGTTCGTAGAAAAGCATCAATTTCATAATAATCAGTAAAACATGTTAAATTTAAGAAAGAAATTCTCAAGAAACACAATCATGGGGACTCAATTAATTCACAATCATAGGCACATGGAGGAACAAAGTCTATGTTTTAGTTCAGCCTTACATACCTGGAAGTTAGAGGGAATGATCGAAACTCAAAGGGATTGCCCGAAGACCTTGAAACCTAGCTTTGTTTCTTTTCTCCAATTCCTTCTCTCAAGAAAGTACAAGTGTGAATCTGAGAAAAACCCTCTTGGGTATGATAAGGAACTGATTTTTAGTCCCTGAACATACAGGGTTCAGTTGGGAAAAGGTAAAAAAAGATCGGAATGCCCTTTATTAAAACTGGGTGGGCACACTTCATAGATGGACACCACAGCCCATGAAGCTTACCACAGTCCGTAGTGGTGTCGGTGGTCTTGGAATTGAGCATGGGTCAGGAGGGGTTTACCTTCACATAGGTCACTTCAGTTCGTTATTCTCACCATAGTCTATGGTGGGTATCGTGACCATAGAGTCAAGTTGGATTGGGGAGAGGTCACCACCACAGGGCGTGGTCCTCTATCGTGGCCCTCCTGTCTTAAGGGTCCTAGGGGTCGAGCTCATAGATGGCTTCATGGACCTTTATAAGTACCACGATCTATAGAGCCTTCTGTGGTCCCTTCCTTGCCCTATCTCCCAAATTCCAGGCCTCTTCAGGGGCACTCTTCACAGATCGTGAATATCAATATAGCTCGTGAAGGGTTTCGTGGCTAGTCTCTGGTGAAAATCTTCAGATCATTCAATTTTAGTTTAGGCTAAGGACTTTGGGGGTGTTACAATATCTCCCCCTTGGGATTATTCGTCCTCAAATGATGGCCAAGCTAGGAACTCACTCAAGAAATGAATACAAATCAAGAACTCAAATACTCAAACATTCAAACAATTAAATAATTATTTCTCGGTCTCAAGCATACACATCATTTACTCAAACTCTGAATGAACATCAACTCAAGATAGGAAAAAGGAACTTTACCATCAATATCACTGTTAAAAGGCATGAATAGATGAGGGTATGTAGCCTGCATATCCTCTTCAGCTTCCCATATAGCTTTCTCCACTAACTGGTTTCACCATAGAACTTTGACTGAAGCGACCTCTGTGGTTCTTAACTTATGAACCTTACAATCAAGAATCTGTACTGGAACCTCTTCGCAAGTCAAACTCTCCTTCACCCAAATGGCTGTATTTTGCACACATCTTCTTAAATAACAGGTCCAAGTTAGATGGAGTGCTCTCCATCGGAACAACAAGCGAAGGGTCTCCTAAACACTATTTAAGCATAGATATGTGAAATACAGGATGAATAGCTTCTAACTCTGATTACACCCTTCATGAGTAAAACCTTCAAATATACCTAATTATGTACCTCGAACTCCAAATCTCTCCTCCTAATATCAATGTAGGATTTCTGGCAACTCTGAGAAGTTCTCAACCTATCTTGGATAATCTTCACCTTCTCTATGGCCTGGTGAACCAAGTCTGGGCCAGTCAACTCAGCTTCACCAACTTCAAACCAACTAATTAGCAATCTACATCTCCTCCCATACAGAGCTTCGTAAGAAGCTATTTGAATGCTCTAATAGAAGCTATTATTATATGCAAACTCGATAAGAGGCAAATGATCATCCTAATTACCATTGAAGTTGATGACGCAGGCTCTCAACATATCCTCCAAAGTCTGAATTATGTGCTCTACCTTGCCATCTGTTTGTAGATAGAAGGCAGTGCTAAGGTTCATTCTTGAACCCAAACCTTTCTGAAATGACTTCCAAAATGAGCATTAAATAAAGCTCCCCTATCTGAGATGATGGACAAGGGGAATCCATAAAATATGACAATCTCACGAAGGTACAATCTAGAGTAATCCTCTATAGTATGAGTTGTATTAACCAGTAAGAAATTGGATGAGTTGGTCATCCTATCCATAATCACGTTGGTCATCCTATCCATAATCACCCAAGTGGAATCATATTGTCTGTGAGACCACAACAAACCTATATTGAAGTCCATACTGATCATCTCCCACTTCTATTCTAGAATCTCAATATTTTAAGCTACTCCGCATGGCCTTTGATGCTCAACTTTGACTTATTGGTAGTTCGGGCACTTGGACACAAACTCTTCTATGTCTCTCTTCATCCCACTTCACTAGTAGACTTGTCTCAAGTCATGGTATACTTTTTTAGAACCTGGATGGATGGAATACCTGGATCTATGGGCCTCTGCCATGATCCTTTCTTGAATTCCATCAACACTTTGGACACACAATCTGCCTTAGTACCTCACACTCTATCTTTCCCTTTGGCAAAAGGCATTACTTTTTGCTTGTGAATATCTTCTTTCAATTGAAGAAGAATAGAATCTTGCTCTTGCTTTTTTTTCATCTCTTTAACTAAAGATAATTCATCCCTATTTCGAACAATGGAACCACCATCACTCAAGTCAATAAGTTGAACTCCCAAACGTGTAAGTCTATGCACCTCTTTGGCCAACTCCCTCTTTCCCTCCTCTACATGGGTAGTTCTCCCCATAGATAACATGCTAAGAGCATCAGTAAAAATATTAGCTTTACCTGGTTGGTAAAGAATGCTCATATCATAGTCCTTGAGTAGCGCAAGCCATCTCTTCTCCCTCAGGTTTAGCTTTTTCTGAGTAAACACATATTGTAGTTTCTTGGGGTCTATGAATACGTCCATATGCATGCCATAATGATAGTGATGCCAAATCTTGAGAGCGGATACTATAACTGTTAACTCAAGGTCGTGAGTTGGGTAGTTCCTCTCATGAATCTTAAGTAGTCTGGAAGCATATGCAATAACCTTACTATCACGCCCCGGGAGGGTACCCTAGACGTAACCGACACTCGAAAGCCATTTCTAGCCTTCAAGCAAACTACCTGATTCAGTCACACTATCATTCAATCACATTCACTCAATGGAGGATTTAATCATAAATACACTATTCTCATTATGGGGCAGAAGGCCAAACACTATCAACTCCACAAAACAAATATAATGAGACTCCTCAAAATAACAGTCCAACCTCCCCACACTCTAGTCTATGAAGCCTCTATCAAATTCTAGGAGGTGCCAATGACAAGCCCATGGCTACCAACAATCAAAATAAAGGAAACAACACAAAACTATACAGGGAGGTCAACATCCTCCGAAAACTAGGAGGACTCACCAAGTAGCTGGAAATGTGTAGATCTTCAACGGTGCACCAGTTGATGATCTCTGGTTCCTATCTCTGCATCATGAAATGATGCAAGCCAAATGGCTTCAGTACGTGGAATGTACGAGTATGTAAAATGGCCAAATAAAACAACATCAGAAAAGGATCAACCAACTCGGAAATCATAACTCATGAAGAAGTGACAACTCATTCAAGTGCCCTAAGTCTAGCAAGAAATGGTTTAGACGGGACCAATTCATATGCCACTCAACTCAACTGACTCGGAGCGCTATTAAGACCTAAATGGGAATTTCTCTTATCCGACAACCATCACTTATGAGCCAGTGATAGTACAACAATCAGACGTTGTTGCCACATTCGTCCATACCTTGCCAGGGCATGAACGCCTCCCTAATCATGGATTCCATCGATTAGTCAAGTCCTATCATTTCAGGACAATAAAATGGGAAACATCTACTTTAACGGTTTTGATCCCACGGGACTCCCCTTAGGCATGACAGGACTCCCCTTCCACTCTATGATAGCCTCATTCGGGAATTTGAACTTAACAATCTGAGTCCTACAATTAATAGAAGCATAATAGACATAAAGCCAATCCATGACAATGATCACATCAAAATCAACCATGTCCAACTTAACTAAGTCAGCCAAGGTATCCCTGTGATGAATTGACACGGTAAAATATCTATAGACTCTCTTAGCTAAGACAGAATCACTGATAGGAGTAGCTACACTGAAAGGCTCAAGGAGACATTTGGGAATTTTATTAAACTTACTTGCCATGTAAGGAGTCACATAATATAGTGTGGCACCCGGATCCATCAAAACCTAACAGTCAAGAGAAGAGACTCGAATCATACCCGTCACGACATTTGGAGAGTTCTCCTGATCTTGACGACTACCCATGGCATATAAACGGTTTGTACCTCCCCTCATGCCTGAAGTAGTACCCCTCTGATCACCCCTAGACGGTGGTGCGGTGGTAGAATGCTGGGCTTTGTTTCCCCCTGTTGGATACTCCCTCTAAAAATAATCCATTTGGCCGCATTTATAACAACCAACCTTTCCCGCTCTACACTTTCCTAAGTGAAGCCTACCGCACTTGCCGCATGGTGGATTCCCTCTCGAACCTTGACTCACACTAGTTTGGGATTAAGAACCCTAGGGTCTGAAACTTTGGCGACTCTGTCCCTGCCGATCATACCTGTTCTGCGGCATAGGTGCACTTATTGTGGATGAGGCATAGTTGAAAGGCCTCTTATGGAAGAAGGACATATTGCCCTTGTTCTGCTTCTGTTCATTCTCATGCCCAGCTGACCTTGACTTCTTGCTCATATGCTCCTCTTTGTCCTTTCTCTTCTCTTCCTCCACCTGTTGAGCATACACCATCAATCTGAAAATATCCATGTCAGAGATCAACAATGCTGCTTTGCACTCCTTCTTCACATGTCTCCCTAATCCGGAGACAAACTTCCTCATTTTTGACCTCATATCTGGGATTATCTCTAGAGCATACCTGAACAGCTGGATGATTTTCAGGCCGTACTCCTTAACATTTATACCTTCTTGTTTCAGATTCACAAACTCCTCCACTTTCGCTTCCCTCAATTCTCAGGGAAAGAAGTGGTCAAGAAAGGCTCCCTCTAATTCATCCCACATAGCAGGTTCAGCATCCTTACCTCTACCTTGTTCCCATTGGTTATACCAAATGTTTGCCACATCCTTGAGTTGATAAGACATCAACTCGACCCCCGCAATTTCCATTGCATGTATAGCTTTCAGAATTTTCCACATCTCATCAATAAAATTTTAGGGATCTTCATTAACCTTAGAAACTGTGAATGCCGGTAGATTCATTCTCAGAAAGTCTCTAATTCTAGTGGCAGCAGACGGCTCTTGGGAACTAGAGCTAAGAGTCGGCGAACTCTGGTTACCATTCTGGGCAGCCACCAATTGAGTGAGCATAGCAATTGCCCCTTGAAATTCTGCCTCTGAAGTGGGTGCAGGTGGAGTAGCAGGCATTTGAGGTGCCTCCGCATACCTCGCCGGTCGGCCTCTAGCCCTCGATGGGCGTACCTCTGACTGTGGCATCTCTGCATTATCAGCATTCCTCTGGCTAGCCGTACATTTAGGAGGCATTATCTGTAACATATAACGCACGAATTAGAAGGGAGTTTTATAGAGTTTAACTCTATCGCACGAATTCAGAGTACGAAAGAAGTGAAACATTTCCTAATGTGTTATAGCCTCCTGATTATAAGTGTGGTGCACAAAACACCCATAAGCAAGACTCTACTAGACACGGCTTCATAAACTACCTAGGACTCTTGAACTCTGGGCTCTAATACCATGTTTGTCATGCCCCGGGAGGGTACCCTAGATGTAACCGGCACTCGAAAGCCAGTTCTGGACTTCAAGCGAACCACCTGATTCAGTCACACTATCATTCAATCACATTCACTCAATGGAGGATTTAATCATAAACACACTATTCTCATTATGGGGCCGAAGGCCAAACACTATCAACTCCACAAAACAAATATAATAAGACTCCTCAAAATAACAGTCCAACCTCTCTACACTCTAGTCTATGAAGCCTCTATCAAAGTCTAGGAGGTGCCAATGACAAGCCCATGACTACCAACAATCAAAATAAAGGAAACAACATAAAACTATACAGGGAGCTCAACATCTTCCAAAAACTAGGAGGACTCACCAAGTAGCTGGAAGTGTGTATATCTTCAACGGTGCGCTGGTTGATGATCTTTGGTACCTGTCTCTGCATCATGAAACGATGCAGGCCAAATGGCGTCAGTACGTGGAATGTACGAGTATGTTAAATGGACAAATAAAACAACATTAGAAAAGGATCAACCAACTCAGAAATCTCAACTCATGAAGAAGTGACAACTCACTCAAGTGCCCTAAGTCTAATAAGAAATGGTTTAGACGGGACCAATTCATATGCCACTCAACTCAACTTACTCGGAGCGCTATCAAGACCTAAATAGGAGTTTCTCTTATCCGACAATCATCACTTATGAGCCAGTGATAGTACAACAATCAGACGTTGTTGCCACATTCGTCCATACCTTGCCAGGGCATGAACACCTCCCTAATCATGGATTCCATCAATTAGTCAAGTCCTATTATTTTAGGATAATAAAATGGAAAACATCCAACTTTAACGGTTCGATCCCATGGAAAGCATCCGACTTTAACGGTTCCATCCCTACCTATGTTGGCGGCGTAGTTTCTGGGGTTCAAGTACGGACTATACTCTCACCCTCTTCGGTGATCGATACTCCTCCCATGACTCTATGCTCATAAAACTCCATCCAATCATCTCAAACAAGCCCTCACGGCTAGTTTCATTTAGGACCTTGCCAACTCATCAACTCTATCCTTAATTTAACTCATTTAAGTCATATGACAAGTCTCGTTTAGGACCTTGCCAACTCATCAACTCTATCCTCAAATCAACTCATTTAAGTCTAAATTGGATATGCATTTATAACATCTCACAAACATAACAAACCATTCCTCTCCTCATTTATCACTTTCTTAGGACTCAACACAACTCTAAGAACTTTAAACTAACAACTCAAGAGGAATAACACATTTAAGGAAAATTGACATATTCAACATAATCACATGGTTAAGGAAATCAACCGAGCATATTAACAAACCATCTACATCAACTCATGCTAACATAAAGATTTTAGAAATTCTTAGCTCAACAACTTCAACACAATAAGAATGAAATTAATAGAGACAAGACTCATTCAAACATAAACCATATCAAGAAACTCCATTCTCATGGACGTCTAACCTCAAAGAAGAGTAGGGCACATGGGTGGACTCAACACATGCTTTGAGTAGCCTTACGTACCTTAGAATAGATTCTTGAAGAAACTTTGTTGTTGGGTCTTCAATGGAAACTTGGAGTCTTGAAGCTCTTGGGATAATTCCTTGTTGGAAATGGAGAAAAAGAAGAAGAAGAAAAAGAAGAAAAGAGAGGTATTTCTAGGGCTTTTTAGAGAGAGGGAGAGGCTGAAAATGGTCCCAAAATGCCTAAGGCTCGAGTATATATAATTTGGGACAATTCCTAAATTGCCTTTTCTCCAAATTTCTGAAAAATAGGCTGAAAACGCTTCTAGCGCGATAGTGGTGCATCGCGCCATTGCAGTGCCAGGTCGATTAGGCCTAAAACTTGTACACCTATTAGTGGCGCACCGCGCCAAGGACCAAACTACTGAGGCATGTTCTTGGCGTGATAGTGGCGCGTCGCGCCCTTACAGCGCCAAGGCCATATCCCCAGCAGTTGCAACCCAGGCTTAAAATTCCTATCGAGCTAGCTCGTCTTAGGATCGTCATATCTTTTGACTCCAAACTCTAAAAATTACATTCTTGGCGGCGTTGGAAAGAAGACTCGACGACCTTTAATTTAATAGGTCGTGGTCCATCTAGATTATCATCTAACAAAAGCTAGGGTCGTTAAAAGTCGACCCCTTATATGAACACATCCTAAAACTTAGTCACGACGAATATTTTGGACTTAGCTTGCTTTATGACCCCACATCACCTCTAACACTGCTTAATTTCTCAAGGACTCATCTTAACTCATGCATATACTTTACAATACTCAAGTTCGACCCTACCCGTATACAAGAAGGGTCCGAATCTTACGGAATTTATTTTGAGAGGTATTACACTTACTTTTCTACATTAACACACAACCAAATCCAACTTTAGATGCATCGCAATAGATAACAAAACCATCAATTCCCTCGGGTAGGGATAGCACTGAAGCAGTAGTCAGCCTTGTTTTAAACTCTTAAAATCTCTTCTCACAAGCATTTGACCATTGAAACTTACCCTTATTTTGAGTTACCTTAGTCAATGGTGATGATATGGATGAGAACCCTTTAATAAATCTACAATAGTAGCCGGCCAAACCCAAGAAACTTCTTATGTCAGTTAGGAATGTGGGCATTGGCCAGTTCTTAACCACTTCAATCATTTGTGAATCAACTTATATACCGAAGATAACATGGCCTAGGAATGCCACAGAAGCAAGCAAAAATTCACACTTTGAAAACTTAGCATACAACTCTCTATTTTTGAGAGTTTGAAGAACAATTTTGAGATATTATCATACTCCTCCTTACTCCTTGAATATATCAGTACATCATCTATAAATACAATCATAAACATGTCCAAATACTATTTGAACACTCTATTCATCAAGTCCATAAATGTTGCAAGAGCATTTATCAAACCAAAGGACAGAATAAGAAACTCGAAGTGACCATACTAGGTTCGAAAAGTTGTCTTTAGAATTTCACATTCCCTTACTTTCAGCTGATGATAGCTTGATCTAAGATCTATCTTGGAGAAATAGGTGGCACCCTGAAGTTGGTCAAATAAATCATCTATCTTGGGAAGGGTATACTTGTTCTTTATGGTGAGCTTGTTCAGTTAACGATAGTCAATGTGCATTCTTAATGACCTATCCATTCTAAGAACGACTCGAGGGGTGGAGACTCTATTCTATAATCTTTCACTCATATGATGTGATAAATACACTCTTTTGAGATTAACTTTCTGGTCCTAAGGTAGGAGATAAATTTACCCTTAGGCGCAACAAGACTACCTTTCTATTCTAAGACAGGCTCACTTGGGAAACTGAACTTAACAATTCGAGTCCTACAATCAACAGAGGCATAACAAGTATAAAACCAGTCCATGCCAAGAATCCATCAAAATCAACCATGTCCAACTCAACTAAGTTAGCCATGGTGTCCTTATGATAGATAGACACATTACAATCTTTATAGACCCTCTCATCTAAGATAGACTCACCAACAAGAGTAGATATACTGAAAGGTTCAAGAAGACACTCAGGAGTTCTATAAAATTTACCAGCCACACAAGGAGATACAAATGATAATGTGGTACCCAGGTCTATCAAAATATAATAATCAAGAGCAAATACTCGAATCATACCCATTACAACCTTTGGGGAGTTCTCCTAATCTTGGCAACTACCTATAACATATAGATGGTTTGAACCTCTGCCTGTACCTGAAGTGGTACCTCTCTGATTACCTCTAGCTAGTGGTGCCGTGGTAGGAGACTGGTCTATGTTGCCCCATGTCGGACATTCTCTCTAAAAATGGCCCACTTGGCAACATTTGTAATATCTATTCCTTCCCTCTCTACATTCTACCAGATGGAGCTTACCGCACTTTACACAAGGTGGCTTTCCCTTTGAAACTTGGTCCACACTAGCTTAGAATTGAGAACCCTAGGCTCTGGAATTTTGGTGACTCTGCACCTGCTGATCATACCTGTGGTTGGGGGCAGGTGCACTTGTTGTCGATGGAGCATAGTTAGAAGACTTCTTCTGAATGGAGGACCCTTACCTTGCCTCTACTTATTCTCATGCCCAGCTGATTTGGCCTTCTTGATCAAGTTCTCTTCCCTTTCTTTCTTCTTTTCATCCTCAACCTATTGGGCATACACCATCAACCTATAAATATCCATATCAAAAATTAATAATGATGCCTTACACTCTTTTCATGTGTTTGCCTAGGCTGGAGACAAACTTCCTTATCTGTGATCTCATATCTAGGATCATCTCCGGAGCACATCTGGACAGTTGGATGAACTTCATACCATACTCTTTCACTGTCAAACCCTCTTGCTTCAAGTTCACGAACTCCTCTACTTTTTCTTCTCTCAATTATCTAGGGAAGAAGTAATCAATGAATGCTCCCTCAAACTCTTCCCAAATAGAAGGCTTTACTTTCTCACCTCTACCTTCTTCCCACTGGTTATTCCATACATTTGCCACATCCTTTAGCTGATAGGAAACCAACTCAAACCCCTCAATCTCAGTAGCATGCATTGCCTTTAATATTTTCCACATCTCATTGATAAAGTTCTAGTGGTCCTCCTATGCCTTAGAACCCATGGAAATTGGTGAGTTCATCCTCAAAATGTCTCTAAACCTCGTGGCAGTAGACAACTCTTGAGAACTAGAGCTAGGAGCTAGTGAACTATGGCTACCATTTTGGGCAACTACCAACTAAGTGAGCATAGCAATCGCTCCTTGAAAATCAGCCTCTGAAGTCGATACAAACTTAGTAGTACTCTTATGAGGTGCTTCAGTAGACCTTACAGGTCAGCCCCTAGTTCTCACTCTTGATGGTGGGGGCTTCTCAGATTGTGGAACCTTAGTATTGGCGGCATTCCTCTGGCTAGAAGTGCATTTAAGAGGCATTATCTACAAACGTGTAACGCATAAATTAGGAAGGAACTTTCAGAGTTAAACACTTTAGCACAAACTCAGAGTGTGAAGAAGTGAAATAATTTCCTAATTTCCTATTTCTTCCTGATTATAAGTGTGGTGCACAACACACCAATAAGCAAGAATCTACAAGATACGACTACACAAACTCTCTAGGACTCTTGAACCTTGTTTTGTGATACTAAGTTTGTCACGCCATGAGAGGGTATCCTAGGCATGGCCAGCACTTGAAGACCATCGCTGGTCCCAAAGCGAACAAGTTGGTATAATCACACATTCATTCATTCATTCACTCAATTAAAGACTCAATACGATAGAAAAATACATCTTAGTGGGCTATCTCAATCAACAATATAAATCATTCCATACCAAAAGAATAGCTTTAAGAAAAATTGTCCAAGTCAACTTAAATGATAATAGTTTTAAAGGGAACAAATCTAAGGAATAAAAACATCAACTCCAAATCTATCACTGTCTAGTCTATGACCCCTCTATCACATTCAACTAGATGGTGCCAATGACAAGTCCATGGCTACCCAAAAGGAAATACCAAAAGAAAATGAAATAATCATGATTCCTCCAAAGGCAAGGAGGTCTCGCCACTGTTAGGAAAAGAAGATAGATCTTCAATGGAGTGCCTATTGATGATCTCTAGCATTTGTATCTGCATCATAAAATGATGCAGCCCAAAATTCTTCAGCACATGGAATGTATGAGTATGTAAAATGGTAGGAAGGATAAACAGTCAACAATACTTACCTAAATCTCCACAATCAACTTAAAAGAAAAGAACTCAATCACGATGTTATAAGTCTAACGAAAGAGTAAGGTTTAGCCAGAAACCAATCTTATTCAATCCAATCCAATTAAATCCAAGCAGAATACTATCAAGACCTATATGGGAGTTTCTCTTATTCGATAACCATCAATAATGAGCCAGTGATAGTACAACAAGATTATGTTGTTGCCCCATCCATTCAATACCTTTCCAGGGTAAGATCGAATCAACCAATCATGGATCCAAAACCAATCGAGTGCTATCATGTCAAAAGAATATATTAGGAAATATCTGACTAAATGATTCGATTCTCTCCTACATTTGGCAACGTAGTTATTGGATTCGCATTATTACTTACTGTTACCCAATTCAATGCTCGATACTCTTTCCAAGACTCAAATCTCATATGACAGTCAATCCAAGTCAAACCAAATCAAGAAGTATCAAATGGAATCTTATCAGTTTATCAATTTTATCAAATCAGTCCTTTCAACCAATCAATTTCTCAATCATTTATTTAAGAGATTTTTGGACTATCACTTATGATAACATTTTGTTGAGACCATTCACTTGGGTTCAATTATGAAAATATAAAGGATTATCAAGTTCGTCAACGCTATCATCATGCTCACATTCCAATCAAAATCATGTATTCACAAATTCAAGGCTCTAGACTCAATCCTTAAAAATATACTTTCAATATCCATCAATATGCTATTAAAGTTTATGAAACAAGTAGTTCAAATCTTTTTTTCAAGAAACTAGTTCGTAGGAAGGCATCAATTTCTCAATAATCAATAAAACATATTAAATTTAAGAAAGAAATTTTCAAGAAAAACAATCATGGAGACTCAATTCATTCACAATCAACCTTTCACAATCATAGGCAAATGGAGAACAAAGTACATATTTTAGTTTAGCCTTACATACCTGGAAGTTAGAGGGAATGATTGAAACTCGAAGACCTTGAACCCTAGCTTTCTTTCTTTTTTCCAATTGCTTCTCTCAAGAAAGTACAAGCGTGAATGAGATAAAAATCCTATTGGGTATGATAAGGGGTTGATGTTTAGTCCCTGAACATGCAGGGTTTAGTTGGGAAAATGTAGGAAGAGACCAAAATGCCCTTCATTAAAACTGGGCGGGCACACTTTACGGAAGGCCACCACGGCCCATGAAGCTTACCATGGTCCGTGGTGGTGTCCATGGTCCTGGAATTAAGCATGGGTCAGGAAGGGTTGACCTTCACAGAGGCCACCACGGTCCGTTATGCTCACCACGGTCTGTGGTAGGTGTCGTGACCATAGAGTTAGGCTGAATTAGAGAGAGGTGGCCACCATAGCTCGTGGTGTTAACCATGGGGTATGGTCCTCTACCGTGGCCCTCGCATGCCTTAAGGGTCTTGAGGGGTCGGGCTCACAGATGGCTTAATGGACCGTGATAAGTAGCATGGGCTGTAGAGCCTTCAGTGGTCCCTCTCTTTCCCTATCTCCCAAATTCCAGGCCTGTTCACGGGAACCCTTCACGGATCTTGAAGATCAATTCGTCCCATGAAGGGCCTCATAGGCAGCTGCTGATGCAAATCATCAGATCATTCAATGTTAGTTTAGTCTAAGGACTTCAGGGGTGTTACATACAAGTAGGATTCAGTACATGGCAATATGTACTGAGTAGGTATCATTGGCCGACTCAAAATAAAAATCAATATGCATAAAGTAACAACAGGATATCAACTATAACACTTAACATGTAGAAAATAACAAGATCAAGATCAAATGACAACACAATGAAATAATTAAGTAATGAGTCAACAATATCAAGAGTATACTTAAGGACTTAGGCCTCCACAACACGGTGTTTTGGGAAATTAGTTATTTGAGATTGGGTAGTATTAAGTCATTTAACTTGTTATCCTTTAATATTACCATGTTGGAACGTGACACCCGATCCAATAATATCATATCTGCTCGTGACACCCGATCTAATCGGCTCATGACACCCAATCCAATATATCATGCAAGCTCATGGCACCCGATCCCATAATATAATTAATTCATCATTATTTATTATTACTTTCCAGTTTATTAACAACAGTTAATGAAGCCTTCTTTATTCAAGGCATCACTTTTAATTGAGCAAGTTCAAGATTATGGATTTCACGGTCTTGGGATTGTAGACCAATCATAACAATATATCAATTATTCAAACCACAATAATTAAATGCATAGAAAACTTAATAGCATTACTTAATGACTATCAATCACTATTAGGAGTCTCTCTATGATATAGAATAAACCATAACCTACCTTAATCAAAGAGTTGAAGTCAAGCAAGCTAATCCACCAATGTCTTTCCTTTCTTTGAAGCTTCAGAACATTTCCAATCTATCAAATATATAATATTCGTAAGTACATGAGTCTTTAGATACCCATATTACTATATAACTATCCTAGACTCAATATCCCATCTAAATCTATAATCAAATTCCTAATTTGTAATACCCACTAATATCTCAAGTCGTATATTTCTAAATCTTAAGCAAGGATTAAGTCTCAATTCCTCTAATATCATAAATTTAATGATACTCATATAATACAATGCACCTAATATTTAATTACCTATCTTAATATACTAAAACTTGAATTATAATGTGATAATTAAATGAAAATAATTACTGCCAAAGATAACAAATTTGAAAGCAGTGGCACACTAAGTATCAAATTGCTGAACTAATTTTTTTTCTAGTGTTCCAATCCATATGCATATCCCACTCAATAATAATCCTAATCATGGTCCAATGATTAGGCATAAACATTAGACAATTATTGGTCCATGAATGCCCATCATTACTTTTACCCCAAAATCAAAAAACAACACCATACATATACTAATTTTGTCATGACCCAACCTAGGGCCTAGTCGTAACACGACGATCGAAACCCCGAAAGGCTCCAACCAAGCCTCTTTTACATATCATAAGCATACATGAGGTAAAATATAAAAGCAGAAACATCATAAGAGAGTCTAAAACATGAATAGAAATCTGAAAATGTCTTATGACAACATAGACTCAAACATATGTCCAACTAGATGCCTCTAAACATGAGTATGGGCGGGGGATAAGACATGTCCCTAGCTCACCCTTAATATACAACCTAAACAAAAGTCTTTTGAAAAGAAAACAGTAACCAACTTGAAAACCAGTCCCCGATCAATGAGGATTCACCACAACACAGTCGGATAGAACGCCTACTAGTTACGTAGATGATTAGGATCTTCAACCTCAACCCCTATATTATGAGATAATGTAGGCAAAAGTATGCATTAGTACGTTGGAATGTACTAAGTATGAGGGAAATGCAATTCATGAAAAATCATATTTGTAACGATGACCACTTGAAATAGCATGTTAGGAGAAATAGTCAAAAATCATAAGTAGTCCTTAAGAAAGATTAATGCATAATAACCATAAGAGTATCATGTAAAATGAAAGATAGGATTAGTCATTTAAAATATAAATAAATATACATATGTGGGATAGGAACCATAACCGACAATAAGACCATGCGAGATATAACATGGAATCCGATGATACACACATCGAGAAGGAGCAGGCTACTTTGCCAAGGTAGACTCCTGATCATGAACATATGTTATTAGTGGATCCACTAGCTATGCCATAAAGGCAACCTACGGTGGCACGTAGTTTATGGTACATGAGGCTGCTACTAAGGCTTTTGGTAGGGCCCCCACCTCAAGTCCACTCGGTGCTAAGTCAAATCCCACGAAATACATGCATAGCATAGGAATCATAATTTCATATATCAGTCATTATCATAGGTTTGAAATCATAGAATTGCTCATTTTCATAACATACTTATAATGTGAGAATTGTCCTTTCATTATTATAATCATATTTGCATAATTCATATCGTTAGGCCTTAGGTCACCATATACGGCCCTAAGTCACCTTACTTCATAATTTGCATGAAATTCATACCTTGAACTTAGAGTAAAACTCAATTTCATAATCAATTGACTTTGAAAATCATGTAATTCACTTGAAAACATGCATGATCATCAAATTTATATCAGCCCATACATAATTCATATAGATAATATTCTTTGGAAGTATAATTCAAAATATTCATAATTTACATCATGAAGCCTAGAGATCAAAATAGGAGAATTCATGGGAAAATTCTTCAATTCAATGTAATAACCATCAATTTATATCTAAATAAACTAATGATCATACTTTAAATCATAATTCATGTAATAGGAATAGAGATCATAAAACTCCTAAAATACCATACTTTAATTTGATAAAAATACCTTGAGAAATTGATTGGGCTTCATGGATGAAAGAATCCATGAATTAATACCCGCATAGCTTAAGTGAGAACACTAAATAATTGGAAGAACTTGAGAGTTTGATGGATAAATTGAGTAGATTACTTGAATTCTTCAATGAAAACTCTTGAGAGCCTTTTTGTAGAGAGAGAAATATTTGATAGATAAATTATAGAAGAATGAATAGAATTAGGGGTTTAGGTGAATTTATAGAGTCGGATTAGGCCATGAAAATGTCTAGGTTCATTGACTAATAATTTGAGAAAAGTCTAAAGCGCCCTTTAAAAAAAATCAACTCGGCTAGAAAACTCTCCAGGTCCACGACGCGGACCTGTGGCGGATCCTACTATTTTGTGAATTTCTTCAAAAATCTATCTTCCAATATACGGGTCCTAAAAATCCACCGAGACCATTTTCCTACAGATTTTAACCCCCTGATCGATATTCTGAACTCAGATTTTCCAAAAATATTAAGGATAATGTATTACATGAGCGGCTATTTCCAAGGCATTCTTAAGGTATTTGTGAGCATTTTTTAGGGATGTTACAAATTTATAATCTAATTTCTGTTTCTTCTCACCACTAACATAATAATAACTCTAATATGACCAATATATCTACTACAGGATTTAGACGTGATTTGATAACTTATCTGCAGTCGAAGTTGTGCACGTTCTTATTTTGAGAGATTGAGACATAGTTGATTTGGTTATAATTTGGAAAATAATATTTACCCCCTTTAAATTAATTTAGTATATATGAGAAAAGTGATATAAGATATTAACTAAATTATCACTATAGTCCACTAATTAAATTAATAATATAATGTTATCCTCAACTAAATAACCGTAGTTATCAAATAGTTCAAAATATCCATTAAGAATTTACGGGATGAGTCCTTTATGAAATAAGAAGCTCTAGTACTCAAAAATATATAATGGGTCGTTACATGCCTATATCTGGCGGTATAAAGCTTGTAATGTAAAGCCTCCGACTAGTGGGGTGATTGTAATGTAATGCCTGTATCTGGCAAGAGAAGCTTTTAATGTAGTATTTAACTATAGATGTACGAAGATGTTATATGCATGCTCCTTACTAGTGGAGATTCGATGACGTTACTATAGTGTGATCTCTGTTTGGGCAAAGTGTCACTTATGTTGCTTATATACATGCTCTGATTGGTTGAATTTTTACAAGGTTTGCTATGTACATCCTCCAGATGGCAGGGTTTGGATGAAGTTTGTTATGTACAACCTCAAAATGGTGGAGTTTGAATGTTGTTTTCTATGTACTAGCTTCGATTGTCATTGAACCATGTTTGCTATGTACATCCTCCGATTGGCAGAGTGATTTTTGACAAAAGTAAACTATCCTATTTGTCTCGTGGGGCCTCTATTATCTTCAGTATTTTGATCTGAATCTTGAGCATACCTGCAAAGATTTAAAATGAAATCTTTTAGAAAGAAAATTCAAGTATAAAGTACTTCCAAGAAATAAGGTAAGGAAAGGATATTTTGACTTATGATTTTAAGAAGTCGAATAGCGTCTTCAGTCATGGCCCTAGACTTGAAGTTATCTTTCTTGATCTTCTGTCTTCCTGCACTCAAAGAAAAAATTTAGTTTAGGAGGGGGTGTTGATTTGTGTCAAATTGTGGATTCTGGCCTTGTCATTAGAAACCTTTAATACTTGTGTAGTCCATTCGTAGTATCTTACCCTAGAAACTTGGTAGGTGGAATAGTAGAGAAATATTTTGAAGAGTAATAGTATCTCCTTTATAAAGAATATATTACGTGTATATATAAATATATAGCTAGTAATCCTTTATCATTTTAAGGTTATGACATGTTTCAAAGTCTATCGAGCTTCTTCATATCCAAATGTAGTCTTTCTGATACTCTTGTCTTCTAATGATGTTTCTTTGACTCTTTCACGAGATCCTTTGTCTTCCAATGATGCATAGAAAAGTAGGGTTTCCTATAGGTATGACCAAACCTTTGAAGCTATCTTCATATCCTTAAATAAGAATTAGGTGTGTACGTAGTTCGAGGGTAAAAAGAGTAAAACTTATGAAATGTAATGACCGAGCCTGACTTAGACTGCATACGTATCCAAGTAGAATCAGGTCAAGACATAGTTCAATTACAAAGGGGAAAATATAAGAATAAAAATATGTGATGCAATGACCTAGCCTGACTCAGGCTGCCTACGTATCCAAATGGAATTAGGTCATAACGTAGTTCGAGTACAATAGGAAAGTAAAATAATGCAATGATTGATCCTGACTTAGGCTGCCTACATATTCAAGTGGAATCAGGTCATAACGTAGTTTAATACATCATAAAATATGAAAATATGAAGGGACCAAATCCTACAAGGATTGCCTACGTATCCCACCTAGGAAAGTCAGGCCGAGCGTAGTTCTTTTACATGAAATGTAAAAGAACAAAAAAACTAATTAAAACTAGTCTTGATGTCTTCAAATATAGTACTTAATGATGGAGTCTAAATTGATTGGCTTCTTGCTCACAGTGCCATCCATTTTTGCAAAGATAACTACTTGTCCAGAGAGTACTCTAGGAACCATGTAGGGACCTTGCCGGTTTGGTGCGAATTTTCGTTTAGCTTCTCTTTGATGAGGAAATATCTTATTCAATACTAATTGTCCAGTGTGAATAGTCGAGGTTTGACTTTCTTGTTGAATTCTTTGGTTATATTGTTCTGATAGAGTTGACCATGACAGACTACGTCCATCCACTTTTCATCGATGAGCATCAATTGTTCATGTCTGCTAATTATCCATTCTGCATTGTCTAGACCAACCTCTTGAATAATCCTTAAGGATGGTATCTCCACTTCGGCTTGTATTACTACTTCTGAACTATAAGCCAACATATAAGGAGATGTCATGGTAGATGTTCTAATTATAGTGCAATAACCAAGCAGATCATATGGTAGATTCTCGTGCCATTACCTGTGACTATCCACAATCTTCCTTAAAATCTTTTTGATATTCTTGTTTGCAACCTCAACTGCTCCATTCATCTATGGCCAATAAGCTATGGAATTTTGATGAGCAATCTTAAATCATTCACAAATTTCCTTCATAAGATCAATGTTGAGATTAGTTGCATTGCCCATTATTATTGATTCTGGAATCCTGAACCGATAAACTATATTATTGTGAACATAGTCTGCCATTACCTTTGTAGTTACTGCCTTGTATGTTGAAGCTTCGACCCATTTATGAAATAATCAATAGCTACTAGGATGAAACAATGTCTATTTGATGCAGGAGGCTCTATGGTTCCAATTACATCCACGCCCCAAGCGGAAAATGGCCAAAGGGAACCCATAACATTGATGAAACTTCTGCATGTATCGAATACTATATTCTCTCCATGGTTTTCCAAAATATCCATCTCTTAAAATCATTTTCACTAGAGTGAACCCATTCGTGTGAGATCCATATGTTCCAGCAATTATTTCTTCTAAAAGCCTCATCGCTTCTTTGGGGCCAACACATCTTAACAATCCTAAATCTGGAGTCCTCCTAAGTAGTATTTCTCCATTAAGAAAAAAAAGATTGGACATCCTTCTTAAAGTCCATGTTTACTTGCTTGTGGCATTTTTAGGGTATCCTCGTGCTTCTATAAATCTTTTGATGTCATAGTACCATGGTCTTCCATCCAATTCTTCATCAACATGAAAACAATATGCATGTTGATCATGAAACTCTACCTCAATAGGGTCGATGTAATTCTTATCTCGCTGTTGAATCATTGATGATAACGTTGCCAAAGCATCGAAAAACTCATTTTGATATCGAGAAACATGTTTGAATTTAATCCTTGTGAATCTCCTACTCAACTCTTTTATGCAATGCAAATAAGGAAGGATTATCACATTCTTAGTGGTTCATTCTCCTTGCAACTATGCTTCTAGACGGTTGAAGACTCATGAGAGGAACTAACCTACTCACGACTTGGAGTTAGTAGTGGTGGTGTTTGTGTTGAAGCTATGGTGTCATTACTTATATGAAGTACATTATGAGGTATTCACCGATCACCGAAGTCTTCAGTACATCTTTAGTCAAAAGGATCTAAACTTGAGATAGCGCAGATGGCTTGAGATACTGAAGGAAAATGACATGACTATCTTATATTATCTGGGGAAGGCCAATATGGTGGTCGATTCTTTAAGTAGGAAGGCTTCTAGTATGGGGAGTCTTGCTGCAATTAGTGTTGACATGAGACCCTTGGCTAGGGATGTTTAAAGGTTAGCCAACAACTTTTTCTGATTGAGGGTATCTAAGGAGAGTGGAGGCTCTATTACTTTCATTGAGGCTTGGTCTTCACTAGTTGAGCAGATTCAGAAGTGACAATGGGATGATGAGAAATTGTGTCTCATTCGAGACAAGGTGATGAAGAGAGATGCCAAGGAGGCCAAACTCTATTCAGCTAGTGTTTTGAGGATTTAGGGTAGGATTTGTGTGCCTAAAGGTGGTGATTTGATAAGATTGATTCTAGAGGAGGCTTATTATTCTAGATATTATATTCACTTGGGTGAGGCGAAGATGTACCATGACCTTAGCCACTATAATTGGTGGTGTGGGATGAAGAAGGATATTTTCAATTTCGTGTCTAATTGTTTGACCTACCAACAGGTCAAATGTGAGAACCAACGACATGGAGGTGTGAGTTAGAGGATGCCTATTCCCACCTGGAAGTGGGAGAGGATCACCATGGAATTTGATGTAGGTTTACCTCCTATTGTGGGTGGCTATATGGGTGGTTGTTAATAGACTGAACAAGTCTACTCACTTTATTCCTCTTTGGGTGAAGTACGCGCGGGAGAAGCTAGCCCAGTTGTATATCAGTCAGATCGTTCGACTTCATGGAGTCCAGTATCCATTATTTCAGATTGGGGTTCATTGTTTACTTCGCACTTTTGGCAGGCATTATAGCATGGTTTAGGTACTAAGCTTGATATTAGTATAGCCTTTCATCCATAGGCTGATGGATAATCCAAGCATACGATTCCAGTGTTGGAGGATATGCTTTAGGCTTGTGTTATTGACTTTGGTGCTAAATGGGATCAGCATTTGCCCTTAGCAGAGTTCACCTACAATAGTTATCACTCCAGTATTTAGATGTCCCCATTCAAGGCATTGTATGGTAGGTAGTGTCAATCTCCCATAGGATGGTTTGACTTAGCTGAGATGGACTCTTTAGACATGGATTGCTTAGAGATTCAAAGAAGCAAGTTCGTATGATTCAAGGTAGACTCTTGACAGCCCAAAGTAGGCAGAAGGGTTATGCAGACCAGAGAGTTTCACCTTTAAAGTTCATGGAGGGTGACCATGTTTGGCTTCGAGTGTCACCCATAAAGGGCGTGATGCAGTTCGGAAAGAAGGTCAAGCTTAACCCTTGATTTATTGTCCCATTTAAGATTTTGGGGCTAGTGGTAAAGGTGGAATATATATTGACCTTGCTACCTAGCTTGTCAGCTGTACACCAGGTATTTTATTTTTCCATGCTCTGAAAGTACGTTCAGGATGAGTCTCATGTGATCTCCCTTGATTTAGTAGAGTTGGGTACAGATTTGACATTTGAGGAGAAGCCCATAGACATTATTGACAAACAAATTCGTAAGCTTAGGACCAAGGAGATAACTCAGTGAGGGTCCAATGGAAGCACCGTATAGTTGGAGAGGCTACTTAGGAGGCGGAGTCCGATATGTGTGCTTGATATCCGCAACTCTTTGAGGCTTCAGGTACTTCTTTTACTTTATGTTCGAGGATGAACATAGTTTCTAATGGTGGATGATGTAATGACCCTAAAGGTCATTTTTTGAAATTTTCACAAAATGACCGTCTTACCCCTCCCTTTGGTTTCCCTGAGTTGTTTATGATTAATATCGAGTGGTTATTGGGAGAAAATTCTATGAAAAAGTTATGACTTGGAAGTTTTGAGTTTTCAAAGGCTTTAAGGGTTCAAAAATGGTATTTGAGACCAATCGGAGCTACAAGTTTCAAAATGGAATTCGATCAATTTCGGTAGTTCTAAAATGTGAAATTTGGTCTAGGAGAGTTTACAAAATCAGAATTGGAGTTGTAACGAAGAATTGAGGTCTTGAGTTGGAAATTTGATGAATTTTAGACCAAGGTTTGACTTTGGTCAATTTTTGGAGTTTTGATGCTTGGAATGGACTTCGGACGACTCCATTGGTATCAGGTGATGTTTTAGGTCTAGGAGTAGCTTTGGTTTAATTTTTGGAGGTCCCTAGCTCATTTTGGTATTTTGGAAGCCTTAGTTAGTTTAATTGTAACTTTTTGAGTTTCAGGTCAAGAAGACCTCGAATTCAAATTTTGATGGTTCCATTGAGTCTAGAATGTCGAAATTAGTATGGTGGCATATAGTATTAGTGTGTTTGAGATTCTTAATAAATCCCGAGGGTTGATTTTGTGGTTTAATCTTAGTGAAATTATTGTGTTTCAACGATGTTTGGTGTCTAATGCCATTTTCTTTGCGAACACATAGGCATAGTCTAGATCGCGAAGGGTCGAATTTATTAATCATCAGGATTGTGTTCCCTTCACCGTGATTGCGAAGGTTAATTAATGAGTTGACCCAATTTTCTTCTTCGTGATAGCAAGTAGAGTGTCGCGATCGCAAAGAGAAATGTATTGGCAGACCTAAATTTCCTAAAAGTTGGGATTTTATCCTATTTCCACCATTTTTGAACCCTAGAAGCTCGAATTAGGCAATTTGGAAAGGGCTATTAGAGAATCTTGGTGTAGGTAAGTGTTTTTGACTCCAATCTTTCATTACCCAGTAATTTTAATGTATATTTCACTTCGAATTCGTGATTTTAGAGCTTTAAAATTGGGGGTTTCACCAAGAAATTTTGATTTTGTAAATTGGTGTTTGAGTGGTGATATCAACACCAAATTCAAATTGGTTTAGCATTAGTTTCTAAATACTTCAAGGATCGTTTACATGTAAAAATTTCTAGATTTTCTATTCATTTTCAAAATTGGGTTTTTCGGGTCAGATTTGGCCCGACTTTCAAAATATTGATTTGAATATCTTTAGACTCGTGTTTTCATTAGGATTGCATATTTGAATAGATTATATTGATTCGAAACATCGGTGTAAGGGTAAAGCTCAGATTCTGGAGTAGTTTGGAGTTGAAATCAAGGCAAGTGAATTTCTAAATCTTTGCCTAAGTTTGTAGGATCATGTATTCGTGTCTTATGTATTGGGGAGTAGTGGAAGTGGTTTATGGGATTATGTGATATTTAATTGAACTTTAAATGAAAAATGAGGTAATAAATGACAAATGAGATGATTTAGCATGTTGTGTTCGATATGAATTGATCATTGTCTTATTGGATTGATGATATTTATATATTTAAGATAGCATGCCTTGACTATATTGAGATGATTTACGTGTGAATATGAATTTCATTGTTCATTGCTATACCTATGATTATGTCTGCATTGCACTGATTCTATTGCACAAATGAATGATATACTTGAGAAAGAAATGAGAAATAAGGGATGGGCGACACGCTCTGTGGTAGTACTTATGATAAACAGGGGCCAGGCCACATGCTCCATATAAAGAACATGTAAGCAAGGAGTCTATATCACAAGTAACTAACTAGAATAACACGAAAGCCTGCACTAAGAAACATCTAATACAAAGAAGGGAGAGGATAGGAAACAAGCAAGGAAACAAAGGAAGTACCTAGTGGCTCCAGCCCAGAACCTAAATACGACAACACACTATGAAGGAGGACAACTCAGTGATAGCATGCTAACAGAAGTAAACACTGATATCACATAAGGCCCAAACGACCACATCAACTAAATGCCTGTATAAAAGGGTATATAAATAAGAACAATGGCATTAACTACCTTTAAACAAGATACCACCCTTTATGCCGCCACAAGTTCACAAATAGTCAGACAATACCTCCCGATCCCCTTTGTGCCCAGGAGGTTCCCTCATCTAGACCGACACCAAAAGCAACCATACTACCGACAGGTACAAAAAACTGTGCTGGTAATAGGCAATGCATTTATGAATTAGAGTTATGCAATAAAACCAGTAGTGCCATCAGTGTCAAGTGCCTCATACCAAGATATATACATCTACTTTCAATCCCGGCCAAGAAGTAGGACCCATGCGCCTCTCTATGGTTGCCATAGGGGGCTCAACAATTCCCCTATATACCTATCTGGTCCTGATCTAGGTCTTATATCAAATTTATATATATATCAATCAGTATATCTAATTATCTAGAATTTGCTCCACCCCGATGACTAGAGATAAATAGTCAAATCAGTATAGAAAGGGTCGGAAACTCTCTCCGACCAAACCAATATAAGAAAATAAGCGCATATTTAATGCCTCAATTCCACTGTAAATAGTAGTAATAAAGGTAGTACGAACTCCATTTAGAAAATCAGTATATAATAGTTTGGGTTACAACCCAGCTTGCTCAAATCAATGCCAAGAACCAATGCATGCACCGAGGTCGACTACATCCCTAAGAAAACAATGGTCCAATGCAATGCATGCCATCACCAACATCCAAACAACACGCACAGTCACATACAATAATGACGCCACAAGCACCTTATCCTCTAGAGTATAGAAACATGACTAACACATAAAATTGGCCTCTAACCAAGGCCTACGACTCAAGACTACTCTTCTAACTCAACAGCAAGGCCCAAAAGGGAACTCGAATCTAACTGGGTAATAAGGAAGAGGATATGAGGAAACAGGTGCTCAGCTAGTCAATCAATAGCTCCAGATCCAACCAAGGTATAATCTCGAGAGTACAAACACAACTAGTCCCGCCAATCGGCAACACGAAGCATAGAGGATTCTAACTCTAAATCCAGAAATGGGGCTTAACAATTATTCACAAGTCTAACCGGATGAAAACCCCTAAACAAGGCTCCAAAATAGGTGCTACAATAGTGAAGGGCACTAAGTCTCAGAAATTCCCGCCAATAATGGCTACAACAACCAAGGATCAACCCAAACTAAATTGTAAGGCACAGTTCCACCAACCATCATAAAGATCGAACAAGCCACCTAAAATAGGCTAATCAAGGACAAACTAAGGCATAATAAATAATCTATAAAAAATTAGAGGGTTTCATAAAGTCAACATAGCCTAAGGCTCATACCGGGACAAGGATGCAAGAAACTATGAATTGAGCCTAACCCATCACATACAATCTAAACCACAAGAAATTTATACTAAATAATACCTAATAAATCTCAATCAAAGGAATGAATACCATAGCCTACCTAGAATCCAAACACGCGCACTCCAAGTCTACTTTTTGGTAGCTTTCCACTCCAAGATCAACTCCAATCGCCTTCACACTATCAAAATATTTATCACCTCATCAATACAGACGTTTTGACACTAAAATAGCTTTCTTCAAAGATGGATCCAAAAGTGGGTCAAAATAGGATTGTGGGACCCGTGATGGGAATCCTTAAATTGACTCCGTAAAAAAGTCTAAACACATTATTGAGCTCGTACCCCAAAATGGGGCACAAATTAATGCTCAAATGGAAGAAATTAGTCCAATAATAAATTCACGATTAAAACTTTAAGCTAAGCTAGGGTAGTCCCTTTGGGCACGAATTTACCTCAAAACGACGATCTTTACTCTCCCTCAAACACACCAACACGTAGCCACAATCAACACAAACACGTATAACTTTGAATAGCTCAATTTGGAGCTTCCTAGTTCCCAAAATAGCTAGAATAAATGAAGGGGTCAGGTTGAAATGGTTGATGATCTTAATTAAAAGACCAGCCAGCAAACATCCGCGAACGCGAGGACCAGGTCTGCAAATGCTGAGGGAAAGCTTCCTCTTCTCCACGAACGCAAGCACCAGGTCTAAAAATATGGTGGTAATGCTCCCACTTCTATACAAATACGGGGACTAGGTCCGCGAACGCAGAGACCTAGACAAGGTGCACCAGCTGAACTTGGAGTTGGAAAATACTCTGACAGGATGCCACAGTTTTTTTTGGAATCCCGTGTGTGCAAATGGACTATGATAGCCCACCAAATTTGATGTCCCAAAATCAATGACGCAGTTAAAATTTTCATCCAAGGTCATCTCGATAAAAATTAAGTCCCACACCCATGTACCACTTTTTTCACTTCTACATGAAGTATCAAAATGAGATCGAAAGCCTCAGGAACCACATGAAAGGTCGTTCTAGACCAGACTTATCATTATGGAGCTAACCATGCTGACACAATTTCAATTCAAATGTGTTTATCAATAATGTTGACCAAAGTCAACCTTAGGCTAAAATGCTTAATGAGTCAAACTCGCACCAAAAATCCCGAGACTCAAGCCCAATATGCTACTAGCCTAAAATGACCATTCCAGAACTGATGGAACCATCAAAATTCTATTCTGAGGTCGTCTTTCTAAAATTTTAACCAAAGTCAATCATTCAAACTCCAAGAGCTCCAAAATATAGAATCGGACATGAAACCCATATGAACGATCACACAACCAAATTTGTTAGTGTCAGCAAGTCATAAATGACTTGGGGTCACTATAGAAAATCTCTAAACACTGAAAAGATTGGAAAAGATGAAAATGACTTGGAGGGTCAGTATTGTTTCTCATAAACATAAAATCTCATAAGTTGTAAAACTATCAAAATTATTCCAATTATTTATACAATCTTACTAAAAAAACAAAAAATTATAAAATTACATAATACACTATCACAAAGCTATTCTAAAAAATATAATATTTATTCATCAAACTTTAATTCAATAAAATAATAAAATTAAACATAAGTTATAGTGTACTAGTCTTTAATGTAATCCTTCCACATAGTACGAATAATCTCCTCACGTTGAACTTGCATTTATCAATCATATGACCAAGAAGACGAACCATCACTGTTACTTTGAGTTACGAAGAAAGTTTCGATCTTATATTGGTCATGGATTTGGAATGGTAATTAGTCATTTGTTGGTCAATATCATCAGTAATTATATCTTCATGTTCATACACTATAAATATTGCATCACTCCTTTGGTATTCTAGCAAAAATTAGGTAACAGTGCACAAGTTATGACAATTGTCATTTGTGTGTCAATATCATGATAGTTCATGCCTTGTTTTAATATTTTGAATTTAGTTATTCAAGCTCCAAAAGTTCGTTCAATCACATTGCACAAAGATGAATGCCTATAGTTAAATAATTCTTTGGCGTTCTGAGGCTCTCTTTCACTTCCTCTTAATCTTGCAAATGGTAGCATAGTCCTTTGTATGGAGCTAAAATTTCTTATGCATTTCAAAAATCAGCATCAACAACATAATATTTATCTACCAAAAAAATAACACTTTTTGTAACGAATTATTAAAATGACATGTAACATAAATGAGATAGCTTTGAGTAAATAAATAATATATATTCTAAGAGATGACTTTTCTAAATGAATGAAATTTGTAAGAATGTAATTTAAAGTTATCATGTGTAGAAAATAAAAATTGTGACGTTGGCTCAACAAGTGTATTTTGAGCACTTCATGTGAACTACTTTCCAACCAACAGCAAGATTTTGTGATGTTCTTTCTTTGAGATAACGGTATGCTTGTTGCGCCGTTTTAGGAATATCCCCTTCGGTAGATGTTTCATCAATCACACCAACATAATTCTATCAAATAAAGAATACATCAATATTAATTTAGTGAGCATAAAATAAATTGAAAGCATTATAGACATGCACTTCGCAAAATTAATGTTTATAAGAATAATAAAATCATATTTTTAAGATAATGCAAAGCCATAAAATAACTATTGTATCTTTAAACAAAGCAAATAGTGAGCATGTAACTGAATACTAATAAACGACACACATAATATAAGTGAGCATTTATCAAGGCCATAAAATAAATTTATTAGAATATTTGAAATTTTACCTTAATCCAAGGTCAAAATCAAATATTATATCAAATTTTTGAATGTACATCTATAATTTTGTCGATTGTATAAATATTGGTGCCATCTTTCTAATCAACAACTATTTTAACATGTCGGTTAATTGTGTCAAGTGAATGTTAAAAATTTTTACTTGTCGAGCGTATACTATCATTTCATACAACAGTGATTAGAAACACACATACAACCTATTCAACTTGTACACGCGTGATTAGATGCCTGATTGGCCATAAGTTATTTTATTTTATCAAACTAACAAGCTGGCAAATATTTCAGGATAAAACCGCACACTCATATATACGCATGCAATATCCACAAAGAAGTTCATTGAACCATACCATACCAAACCTATATGTAAGTTGTTGTGTTTGACATAATGATATACCATGGATTTACGATACTTGTAACGCTTACAACTTGAGAAATTACATATCTTTTAAGCATTTATTAGTAGATTTTATATTGTTTGTATTTGTTTAATAGGAAAATAAGCAGTTGCGTTAAAAGGGGATAACACAATGAAACTGAGTGAATGACTAGTGTAGTGTGAATTCAATGAGGCCAACCTACGAGCTATAGAAAGTTCTACGAGCCATCGGTGGTAGTTATAGAAGTAGTGGTAAGGAGTGAAGGAAAGTACAGAAGTTATGAAGAAGTCTACGAGCCATAGGACAAAGCAGAGAAATTGACCAATGATAGAAGTTAAGAAGGAACTGGCCTACGACTGAGTGTACAAGTCATAGAAAGTCGACCGTAGGTAAAAGTTGATGACTGACTTGAAGATGTGTTACGAGATAGGTTTATGACTCATCTAAATAGCTACGGTCTGTAGAAACCAGTCATAAAACCTTAACTGACCTAAATTTCTTAATTTTTCTAGTTTTGTTTTAATTAGGATTAGTTGTCTATAAATAGATTTCTTGAGTTTTCTATTGTATGATGCAGGTTTTTGGGTTTGAGATGAAGGCATAAACTACTTTTGACTTTAATTCTTGAATTCATGGATTTTTGTTATCGACATTTACTTTCTGATCCAACTAAAGATTATGAATTTCCTTACTTTTTGTTGTAAGTACATGAGTTATTTGAAATAAATTATTATGAATTGTGATTACGTGATTATGTGTAGATAAATCCACAACTAGGGTTATGAGAACCATGAATAATTAATGACTTAGAACTAATAAAATATAATTCTTGAATAGTGCGCATGCATGCATTATTTTTTCTTTCGTTTTGATTTCTTTTTAAGGAGGGCCCGCATTAGAACTTGTCTTATCCTTACTTGCCGGATAACGGAGGTAATGGATGGGAAAAAGAATAAAAAATGAGATTTGAGGCTATCAACCCTCATCTAATAACTTAAACGGATTAAGAGATAGCTAATCTAGAATCAATGATAAGGGTTAGTAAATTATACACTCGTAGACAAATCAAGTTGCATGGTGATATTCACTTGTTTAACGGATCAAGGACCTAGGCAAAATGAACTTACCAATTTTTTATGTAACACACTAGAAAGAATTACATATAAAATGACATGCCCGAGAGGGTACCTAGGCGTGGCCGGCACTCAGAGACCATTACTGGCTCCAAGTGAACTTCTTGGTCCGATCACTCATTCAATCACTCAGTGGAAGACTTAAAATAACTCAAAGAAGACACTCAAGTGGGATAACAAATCAATACTCAATGAAGGAATAGTTTTAAATAAATAATCTTAAAAATCAACTCAATCTCATAAATAATATTTTCACAAGAACAGACTCAAATGAGACTTCAACTCCAATCTACTTAGTCTATGTCTATGAAGCTTCTATAACCTATCAAGAAGGTGCTGAGACAAGACCACAACTACCTCAAAAGGAACTATTCATAAGCAATGAAGGAAATAAATATGATTCCTCCGAAAGTAAGGAGGTCTCACCACTATCAGGAAGGAAATAGATCTTCAATAGAGTTTTTGTTGATGATCTCTAGCACATGTATCTGCATCATAAAATGATGCAGGCCAAATGGTGTCAGTACATAAAATGTATGATTATGTTAAATAGCTAGAAGGAAATACAATCAACAATACTCAACATCATACTACTCAACTCTGATATCGACTAAACTCAATAAGCATGCAGTAAAAAATAAACAGTGCTCTGAAATTAGACTCAATAATATACAATCTCAACCAAATCAAAACATTTAATTTTAGGGGATTTCTATAACCGATAATCATTACTTATGAGTTAGTAATGATACAATGCTTTGCACTATAGTTGCCATAGCCTTCCAATACCTTGCACGTGTAAGGGACGATCAACCTCATTGGATCCACAATCAATCAAAGACCTCTTTTTAGGACTAGAGAGGCATAGCCTCTATCCTAAGTTGTCTACGTAATTTATGGGGTTTGAATTGTTATTTACTCTTATAAAAATCGGTGCTCAGTACTACTCCCAAAAGACTCAATATGCTCATAAGCTCAATCAGATCAATTTAATCAAATCATCTTATCTAGTATCATTGGACTCTCATCAAGCTCAATTAAATCTCATAATCATCAAATCTTTCATTTAAAAACAAGCTTTCAAGTTCATTCATACTTCCTCAAAACTCTTATCTCAAACCATTATTTATACTCAAAAATATTCATGTTCAAAATAATAGAAGATTAAGAACCTTTCAGACTCAAATCATTCTCATTCAGAAATGTTCACAACTCATGCTTTTAAAACTCCATCAATGTATAAAATAACTAGGTGAAATCTCAATTAGGGTTCATGTGAATGAAGACATGAATGTATACCTCAAATACTCAACTGATAGACATCATCAATACATATGTACTTATACACAAAAACTCAATAAAAATTATAGATAACTCAAGAACTCAATTCATGGAATCTTGAAACTCGACTCAATGAAGATGTAGATAACATAGAAGAACTCAATCCAATATTATAAGTAGCTTTACATACCCGGAAAATGAAGAACAATCAAACTCGAAGAATGGAGGTGAAGCATGAACCCTAGCCCTTTTCTCCGTTCCAATCCTTGCTCTCAATTATTATAACTGTTTAATTAGAGAAAATACCCCTAGGGTACTGATAAGGGATGGATTTTGGTCCCAGAATATTGTAGGTTAACTTAGGAAAAGATGGGGAAAAGACCGAAATGCCCTTTATTAAAATAGAAGTCAGGCAAGCTTGGTCAATCGATCTATGATGATCCAAATAGAATCAAAACCTCGGAAGGTACGTGGTAAACCCATCACAAAGTCCATAACAATCCGCTTCCACTTCCACCCTAGGATGGGTAGTCATTGGGTCAAACCACCAGTCTTTTGATAGTCAAACTTACCTTACTGACAATTCAAGTACCTAGCTATAAAAGTTGTAATGTCACGCTTCATCATACACCATCAGTAATACTGTCGTAGGTTATGATATATATTTGCCGCACAGGGATGAATGAATTATCTGGAACAATGGGCTTCCTCAAGGATGAGCCTGATTAAATCTCTAACTCTAGGAACACAGATATGACCCTTAACCCTCATAATGCCCTCCGAATCTAAGGTCCCCTTCCTAGCCTCTCCACTGAGCACTCTATCACAAATCACCCTAAGTTGTGGTTCATCAAACTGTTGGGCTTGTATCTGCTCCATCAAGGAAGATCTAGCCTCTACACAAGCAAGTACCCTACCTGGTTCAAAAATATCAAGAAAACAATCTGGTTAGCTAAGGACTGAATGTCCGAAGCTAAAGGTCGCTCCTCAACTGATAAGAATACCAAACTCCATATACTCACTACTTTCTAGCTAAAAGCATCTGCTGCTACATTTGCCTTGCCCGAGTGATAGAAAATAGTGACATCATAGTCCTTCAGCAACTCCAACCACTTGCATTGTCTCAAATTAAGGTCTTTCTAGCCGAAGATGTACTGAAGAATACGGTTGTTACACCCGTACTTTGGTACCTTGGAATGCTTCTTAAGCTTCTTAAGTTTCGAGGAAGGCTCTTAAGTTTCTTAGAAGTCGTCATGTGAGTCGGATAATCTATAATGCTATCAAATAACTCTAAGGAGGGGAGAATGAGATACCCCAATAATAGGTAAGATTGGAAATAGGGTTATAAGAATTCAAAAGGAGTTGGAGGCCAAGTAATGAATCATAGAACTCGACTTACTCATGTACGCCACCGACTTGGATGTCTTACATAACTAAGCTACTTGAGTGCACATCGAGCTTAAGTAGCAAGGGATACATAGGCTCTTAAAGTGAGATGAGATTATGAACCCACGAAAGAGAAATAAGGAGATGTAGTACCTACTTGAAACAAGTAGGTGATGCACCTACTTGGACTAAGTAGGTGATACACCAACTTGGACCAAGTAGGTGACACACCTACTTGAGGTAGGTCCCACGCTGCTATATGACAGCTTTAGATTGGATGCATAGATGAGGTGGTACCCTAGGAGGCTGCCACGTGTCACCCCGAGGGGGATTCCATGTGTCACCTCCTAAGGACATGTATATACATATATCTTAAGGCTGAATTTCTCACAAAACAGCCTTGAACTTAAAGGAAAAGAAAAGGAAACCCTAGGAGGCTAAGAGAGAGGGGAGACGGCTTGGCCAAAGTAAAAGGTAAGCCCCGATTTATTTCCATAAATTAATTATCTAGGGTATACCACAATGATATGAAGGTTTTAATAATGTAAAGTTATGTTTGGAGCAGCACAAAACGGATAGCAAACAGCCATAACATTTCAGCCGCAATTAAGGAACTTCCGAGGCGAGTTTTGGCAAGCTTTGGTCAATTTTGGATAAGGTAAGGGTTTTTCTTTCAATTTGGAGTTTATGGTTTGTTATGGAGTGTATTACACATATTATATGTGGCTGGAAGTATAAAAATTGCACAAGGATTCTGGACGTTAGAAACAAACTAAGCTAAGGTTGTTATAGTTAAATCGAAGTCGAGTAGTGTGTTGTGGTTGTTGTGCTGCGCTTGCAGGTGGTTTGATTGTGTATTTCGGGGATGGAAAGTGTTAAAAAAGGGGTGTGGTAGCTTCTAGTTGCAGCCATACGACCCCCCGTTCCGTATGATTAAAGGTTTTTACAAAATAGGGATTAAAAACCCTCTTTTGGTATCGTAGTTTTGAGCGGGCTGTTTGGGACTTGTTTGGTGTGATATTGAGGTGGTATAATTGTGTATTGTCTACTAGTTATTGTTGTTGGTTGGCTGTACTACTTGAAAATGTAATTGGAAGTTCAGATAGGGCAAGTTATAGCACCTAGACTAAGGCTTCAACGACTAAAACCCAAACTAATTACTAACGATGATCATCAACTCCAAATTGCTCAATAGGATATTAACACCTAAATCACCAACCTAATCACATATTACTACAAGCCCAATAAGGGACAAAAGAAAGAAAAAAATCCTCTCAAACCCTAGTAATCATTATCTCAAAGAAGGGCATTTTAGTCACAAAAACGAAATGGGGTGGGACCCACCTCCGGACCTCGAAAAATTTCGTTCGAAAGATGGAATCGTAGATTCCGTCGATACGAACACAACGAAAGTTATCTCACTCTCAGATTCCATCTATAGCTCCTCAAATTTGCAAAAGACTGAAGTGATCACTGTTCATTGTTCGAGTGAGGAGCTGCTGCAAGCTGAAAAAATCATATCCTTGAGAAATCGGGGATTGCTAAAGATTATAAACAATATTGGAGATGATTCTTCATCCCATATGCCAAGCACAGTACAAAGTTCACAAAAAAATTTAGTCCCAATTGAGAAAAATGCAGAGGCGCATCAGCTCAGCATCGCCGCCAATGCGCCACCACTGCGCCTTCAATTTCCAGCCACCTCCGGCGATATTCTAGCCCTCGCACCATCTGGACTTTGTTCGCAAGGACAAGGCGCCCCGATAGGAACAAAAACCTCTGGCGAAATCAACTCCGGCGAACAAATTGTAGTCGACGCAGGAGCTACGGCAAGCCAAAACGCACAAGATGAATGCCAAAATGTTCCTCAAGCTGTTTTCAATCTCCTCAGTCATGAGAGCCATCTCGAATCACTGCCACACTCTTCGAATGTATCCTTGAGCTCTGACAACAATGGAGTCGCCGGAGCTCCGGCCAGCCAATTCAGCCAAGACCAATACCAAAAGGTGAGTAACAGTGTGGAGAAGGTTTCTAACTATAACACATGTCTCAAATCTATACAAACAAGTTCAAATTCAAAAAGTCGTCAAGACGACTTTGGTGGTGCCGGAGCTCCGGCGAACCAATTGGCAAGAGACCAATACCAAAAGACTCATCAAGGAGTCATGAAGCTTCCAAGCTATATAGAGTGTCTCGAATCACCATCAACAAGCTCAAATTCAAAAAGTCGTCAAGACTTGCATCTCCCTGAAGAACACTGTAACAGTGTTGTTCGAGCTGAAGCTGTGGCTGGTGTATTGGATCATGTTCAAAATGACCAACAAGGAAATAGAATGCTAATATTGGAAGGCATTGAAGAAAATGGTCATGCCCCAAAAGAAATTTCGAAGGGGAACTTCACTGATAAGCAATGGAACAGTGCTCTTGCTGTGGCTCATCCAGGTAAGTCTTCTAACTATTTCAACCAATATCTAGTCAAAAGTGATGACCATATTAACAATGTTGTTCAAATGCATAGTGACACTGTCGAACCTCATGAACTTAGCTTGCTTGATAATAATGTACAAAAAGGAAATTTAGCTAATGTTGTTATTGTTAAGCCTACTAATTTGCATCTAGCTCTGACCAAGAATAATGAGGAAATTCAGAATGCTACTCACAATGGTGATACTGATCTTGTTGTTAAGCACAAGGAGCAGGGGAACATAATACTTGGTAATGTTGAAAAAAACAAACAACCTGACCAGTTGAACAGGGGGCTCAATGTGAAAACTCAACCTGTCCATAGACCTTATGTTCCTAATAGCAATCCTATGAAAGTGTCTAATAATTTTGATGCTATTAAATCTACTAACAAACCTGCTGCTCTGAATACTGGAAGCAACCTAGGTTCCAGAAACTCAAACCAACTTAGAGCTCCAAGTTTTAATATTCCAACTCCTAATAATCATGTGGTGCTTCCCAATACTAATTTACCTGCAAAACAAACCCAGCACCCCAATACTAATACTCCAACCCCTCCTAATCCTGTCATCCACCAAACTCTGGCTACTAAGTTGAGAGCCCAAGAAGCTATGAAAACAGACACTATTGATATTACACCTCCCAAAATTACCACAAAGCAAGGCTATCCAGCTGTAGTATTTACAGAAGAAGACTTCCTGGTGAAATTGGCTAGTGATTGTAAGTATACTCTAATAGGAAAATTCACAAATACTATGCCTAAGATGGAAACCATTAGAAAGGAATTCATCTTGCAAACAGAACTCAGAGGAGGAGTGAAACTTACCCATTTTAACTCTAGGCATCTGTACATAGACTTGGACAATGAGTATGATCACTCTACTGTTTGGTCCAAAGGAAGAATGTACATAAATGGCCAACTTATGAGACTCCAACTTTGGACCCCCACCTTCAAGCCTGAAGAAGAAACATCTCTAGTTCCTATATGGGCTATATTACCTGAATTACCTTGGCACTGTTATCGTCTTGCAGTGGTAACTCCATTACTATCCCCAATTGGAAAGGTGTTGTTCTTGGATTTGGCAACCTACAAGAAAACAAGGGGTAGTGTTGCAAAAGTCAAAGTACAAATTGACCTTACAAAACAAAGACCACAACATGTATGGATGGGGTATGGTGAGGATGAAAATGGAGCAGGAAGGTGGCAGTCTATCCAATATGAGGGGGTGCCAGATTACTGTCAACACTGCAAACATCAAGGTCACACCATTCATGTTTGTACTGTGAAAAGAAGGGATGAAGATAATAAGAAAAAACAAGTTCAAGAAGAAGAAGCAAGAAACAAAGATAAATCCAGCAATGAAAAGAACAAGGAACAACAGAACAAGGAGCTAAAACACCAAGAAGACAAACAAAATAAGGAACAACAAAATACTAGCAAAGCTGGAACTGAAAAAAGAGACCAAGAACATGCAGGTTGGCAAATTCAAAGGAGGAAAGGCAAAAAAGATGGACAACATAACCAACAACAACCACAACAGCATAAAACACAAGTATCCATGACAAAAGGGGAAAGTTCAGTACCATCCCAGCATATTATCAGCAGCAGCAAAGAAGGAAAATCTCAACAGCAGGCAGGTATGCTTAATAACTCTAACTTTAATACTTGTAATATCCAAACTTGTAATGTAGACTCTGGAGTCCAGAGCCTACTCCCCATTCCCCATACAGTATTGGATCCCAGCCCCCATAATCCCATACAGCAGGTATTACATGTTAATGAAGAGAGCAGACCTGCAGACAAACAAAAAGAGCAAAATATTACTGCCAGGTGTGCACCAAATACTGGTTTGAATAATGTGGAAAGCAACAAAGCCAATGGAAAAATCCCAGGTATTGACTTAATGCTCCCACAACCCCATGGCTCCCCCAATTACTTTAATATCTTAAATAGTATTAATGTTGTGGCTGAAGAAGTCTGTGGAGGTCAGGTTGGAGGAATATAGGAGCAAATCACTAATCTGCAGGAAGGGGAAACCAAGGGGAGGGAAAATCTATTGGTTGACCATAGGAAAGACCCTAGAGCCCCTGCCACCACTATTCCAGCAGAGATAAGGTCCAACATGCAATTGCAACAAGATGATGGTCAACAGCTTTCAGAGGACAGTGATAAGGGAGGTGTTGAATTTCCAAAAAATAGTGAACAAAATACAGGTGCAGTGATTCAGCTACTGAACAATAAATATACTCTTTCTTTGAGTAAAAAGAAGAGAGAGGCACTGAAGAAAAAGATAGGAAAAAAAAGTAAAAAATCTCTGTCTGAAAAGACACAACACAGAGCAGGGATTTATGCTTCACCTCTTCAAATTCAATCCAGCTCTACTGAATTGTATGTGCTTAATAAGAGAGCCATATCAGATGACTTGGAGGATGAATATAGACCTATTCAATCTGAAGATGAAGAGGACCTAGATCAAAAGGAACAAACTCATGATGAGGATGAGGAAACTAGTGCCTCTCCCATTAGAGCACTGGATGATATCACAGATTCTACAACTCAGGATGAAGTGTTGCAAGTCACTGAGAAGCAGGGTTTATCACCCAGGGGTCAGCAAGCAAAGAAGAAGAAGAAAAAACAGAAACAAGACATCTCCACCAGTTCAGATAATGCTACTTGTAAGAGTGGCATCAACACAAGGTCCAAATCCCTGAAACTTTGATGATGAATACAATATGCTGGAATGCAAGGAGTATTGATACTCAAGGTGCCTTGGATAGACTCCAAAAACTCAAGGATTATCACAATTTAACTATGCTGGCAATCCTGGAACCATTTGCTAATCAATCACATCTTAACCACTACAGAATTCAGCTGAGAATGGACAGTGCCATTCATAATCCCAATAACAAGATTTGGTTGTTTTGGACTAAGGATGTGGACTGCACTATTGTAGACCAAGATGAACAACAGTGTACTTGTGAAATCAAACATGTGGCTAATCCTAATTCTCATATTATTACATTTGTTTATGCCAAGTGTAAGGATTACCTGAGAAGAACTCTTTGGGATAAAATGCTGCAGTATGCTGACACAGACAAGCCATGGTGCATTATGGGAGACTTTAATGTGATCACTGATGTTGATGAAAAACTAGGAGGACAACCACACAACATGAACAAAAGCTTAGAGTTCATAAGTGTAATTGAGGCATGTGGTCTCACTGATCTGGGATTCCATGGGCAGAAATTTACATGGTGCAACAACAGGGACATGGAAGTTAGAATTTGGAAGAGACTGGACAGGGCCATGGTGAATGATAGGTGGTTAGAGATGATGCCCATGACTACTGTGGCTCATCTTGCTTCAACAGGTTCAGATCACTCCCCCCTATTACTTGAATGTAAGGAGACTCACAGTAATCCTATCAAATACTTCAAGTTCCTCAACTGTTGGGTGGATAATGAGACTTTCCAGTACACTGTTAGAGTCTGTTGGGAAAGACCAGTAGAGGGTAATCCAATGAGAATATTCCACTTGAAACTTAAGAGGGTGTCTAACACCCTTAGTAGCTGGTCAAGGCAACAGTATGGGGACATATATGAAGCTGTCAAAGAGTTTGAAGAGAAGGTAAAGCAAGCTGAAGTTGATCTCATCCAAGACAAGTCTGAGGATAACAAGATCAAGCTGAATCTTGTGAATGCTCAGTACATTAAATACTTAAAGACTGAACAATCCATCCTTAAACAAAAAACTAAGCTTCAGTGGTTTAAGGAGGGAGATGCCAATTCCAAGTACTTTCATGCTATTATTAGAGGAAGGAGAAGAAGATTATTCATCCATCAGATTACTGATGAACAGGATAATACTATTCAAGGTGATCAGAATATAGCTACTGCTGCATGTGACTACTTTGAGAAGATATTTACTGGTAAGGATGATGCTATCAATGAAGATATCCTCAGATGTATCCCCAAATCCATCACAGATAATCAAAACCAAGCTCTTAATGCTATGCCAACTAAAGAGGAGCTGAAAGAAGCTGTTTTTTCCCTCAGTGATGTATCTGCTGCAGGTCCAGATGGTTTTAATGGCAAGTTCTTCCAAACTTGCTGGGATATCATCAGTGAAGACTTATTCAATTTGGTGAAATACTTTTTTTGTGGGCATTCTATTCCCAAGTTCATCTCACATGCTTGTTTGGTTCTACTCCCAAAAGTAGATCATCCTAATAAGTTATCAGATTTCAGGCCTATATCACTAAGTAACTTCACCAATAAAGTTATTTCAAAGATCCTATGTCTCAGACTTGCTCCTATTCTTCCTCAACTGATCTCTGAAAATCAGTCAGGTTTTGTTAAGGGAAGAAGTATAGCTGAAAACATAATGTTGGCACAGGAAATCACTCATAGCATTAAAAAACCAAAGATGGGAGATAATGTTGTGATCAAATTAGACATGGCCAAAGCCTATGACAGGGTGTCCTGGTCATTTATATGTCTAGTCATGAGAAGGTTTGGATTTGGAGAAGGATTTATTGACATGGTTTGGAGACTTATGGCTAATAACTGGTATTCAGTTATTGTGAATGGAGGTAGGCATGGTTTCTTCCACTCTACAAGAGGCCTCAAACAGGGAGATCCATTATCCCCAGCCCTATTTATTTTAGGTGCTGAGGTACTATCAAGAATGCTCAATAATCTTCATCAACACCATTTGTACAAAGGTTTCCACATGGAGAAGAAAGGTCCATTGATTAATCATTTGAGCTTTGCTGATGATATAATCATTTTCACTTCAACATGTAGTAACTCTCTCAAGCTGATCATGAAGACACTGGAAGTGTATGAACAGACTTCAGGCCAGCTTATTAACACACAAAAGAGTCAGTGCATGATCCCTCTGAATACTGATCCTGAGATCACTGAAAGGGTCACTTCTACCACTGGTTTCAAAACAACTCATGGCCCTATTACCTACTTGGGTTGCCCCTTATATATTGGAGGTCAAAGGATCATATACTTTACTAGTATGGTGTCCAAAGTAACATCCAGAATTAGAGGATGGCATACCAAAATTCTCAGTTATGGGGGGAGAGCTGCTCTTGTGAAGTATGTGTTGCAGTCCCTCCCAATTCATCTCTTATCTGCTGTGATTCCAACTGCCACTACACTCAAACAAATAAAGTCCCTAATAGCAAATTTTTTTTGGGGATGGGACAAAGAAAAAAGAAAATACCATTGGGCATCATGGGAGACCCTCAGCTACCCAACAGATGAAGGAGGTGTTGGCATGAAAAATCTGAAAGATGTCTGCCTAGCAATGCAATATAAACAATGGTGGAATTTTAGGTCTAAGAAGACTCTATGGGGGAGCTTTCTGAGGGCCAAGTATTGCCAAAGGGCAAATCCAGTAATCAAGAAATGGGACACTGGTCAATCAATTATGTGGAAACACATGATGACAAACAAAGCTGAGATTGAGCCTCATATACAGTGGCACCTTAACTCAGGCTCTTGCAGCTTTTGGTGGGATGATTGGTTAGGAATTGGCCCCCTAGCTTATCACAAAGACTGTCTACCTAGACTTAACAATACCACTGTCTCCAAGTTCCTGAAGAATGGAGAATGGGATGAAGAGAAGGTGAGGCAACATGCACCACAGCATCTGATACAGAAGATTCTAAATGTTTCCTTCAAGTACCAACCTGACCTCCCAGATACAGCCTACTGGAAGCTGAATTCAGATGGAAACTTTACATGTGCTTCAGCTTGGAACCAAATCAGGCCTAAAAGGAACAAAACCATGACAGACAATAATATATGGCACAAGAATATACCCTTCAAAATATCCTTTCTTATCTGGAGAGCTCTCAGAAGCAAGTTGCCCACCAATGAAAATATTGAGCACTTTGGTCATGCAGCTGCTCAGTGTTCTTGTTGCTACAGGCCAGGATGGGATACTATAGATCACATTTTTATCTCTGGACACATGGCTAGTCACATATGGAAGTATTTTTCTGACTGTTGGGGTATACAACACAGCAGCAACCCAATGAGGAGCAATATGATGAAATGGTGGCTGGCTAAACCAAATAATGAAGTCCATAAACTATTATTGCAAGCTACTCCTATATTTATTTGTTGGAACTTATGGAAGAACAGGTGTGCTAGTAAATATGGTGGCAAAAAGTCTAGCAGTACTAGAGTGAAATTCTCAGTCATCAAAGAACTCTACATGCTGATCTTCACAGATTTCCCTTACATTAGTTGGCCAAATGACTGGAAGGAGCTAATAGCTATGGTGGAAAGATGCAGCCATGAAATGAAAATCATCCAAGTCAGTTGGCACAAACCAGCATACCATGTGGTTAAACTGAATACTGATGGAAGTGCCTTGGATAATCCTGGAAGAATTGGAGCTGGGGGTATCCTAAGAGATCATAAAGGAAACATCCTTTATGCATTTGCTGCACCACTTGGAATTGGTTCTAACAACCAAGCTGAGGTACAAGCTGCAGTCATAGGCATTACTTGGTGTATTCAACATGGCTACAGCAGGGTTCTACTGGAGGTTGATTCTGAATTACTTGTGAAATGGTTAAAACAAGAGATCACATCTCCCTGGAACATCAGGAAATACATCACAAACCTGCAGGAGATGATCATAATGCTGGATCTCTTTCAATGTAAGCACATCTATAGGGAGGCTAATTTTGTTGCTGATACACTCTCAGCCACAGTGTAGATAGCATGGCTCAATTCTACAGTGTTCAACAGCTTCCTAAGGAAACAAGAGGATATTACATCCTAGACAAGATGGGGATGCCAAATTTTAGGAGGACAAAACTGAAGAGGATCAAACAACCTCCTTGATTTGCATACCAATAATAGTAGTACAGAACTCCCTATGTATAAATTCATAGGTAGGAGTTTTGTAAAGGGGACAATCTCCCTTACTTATTGCATTCCTAGAGCAATCAACCTACCCCTAGAGGTAAGGATTAGAATAGATAGCTTCTTTTTTCTTTTCATTCTTGCTTGTGTAGGTATCAGTAGATTTGGAAAATGGGAACCAACAATTGCAAGCCAGGCAAGGAAAGCTGTAGTGATGCAGCACAGGAACCAGCAATGGGAATCAGCAATCAGGAACCAACTACAAGTAATTAGAATATTGCAGAATTGCTTGTATGTGTGTTTTTCTGTTGGTGGGTGCAGGTACCATAGGGAGCTGGTTCTGAGTACAACTAAGGGTCCTCTCTTGGGAGAAGCCTGCAACAACATGCAATTTAACCTCATTTACTATGGAAGTCACATGGAGCTACAAAAGAGTCTCCAGCAGCCTGTACACCTATCCTTCTTGTTTGGCTTCTTGTCACTTGTCTTTACAGGTTCAAAGTATCTCAACAAAAGAGAAGCAACAACCTGGCATGCTAGGACTTCACCAAATATTCAGCCTCTCACTAATGCTAACACCTTCCCTGCAACACCTGTAACTGAGATTCAGCAGGGTAAGATGTGCAGGGTGAGTTGCAGCAGGTGGACTTGTTCAATGCCCCCCAAACTTTGCAGGATGTTAGAATATATTATTTTGACAAGCCCCAAGAAGTTTCAGCCCAAACGGATAATTGGAGGCGTTAGGCGAGCGACATGGAAACATTCAGCTGCCTTAGGCCTAAAGAGAGGGTCTTTAGTAATTTGGACCCTCCAACTTGGGAAACAAGTCTTCAAACTTTTCAGGACTAAAGGAGAGGATACATATGCTAAATCCATAAAGTTTCAACCCAAATGGACAATTGGAGACGTTAGTCGAGCGACTTGGAAAATGATAACACTCTCCAAAGCTCTTACTGAGGTCCCTTCTTTATTGCTAGTCTGTGTACATTATTTTTTGTTTGGGCTTGTTTGTTGTATTATTGCAGGTGTCTGGAGTAATATATTAGCATTCTTCAACAACAAATACATAGACAAGAGCACAAAAACAACTTCCAAACACCCTGCAACCTCTAAGCTTCAGCAGGGCAGCAGGTGCAGGGTGTGGAGTAGCATGTGGACTTGTCCAATGCCCCCCAAACTTTGCAGGAAGTTAGAATATATTATTTTGACAAGCCCCAAGAAGTTTCAGCCCAAACGGATAAATGGAGGCGTTAGGCGAGCGACATGGAAACATTCAGCTGCCTTAAGCCTAAAGAGAGGGTCTTTAGTAATTTGGACCCTCCAACTTGGGAAACAAGTCTTCAAACTTTGCAGGACTAAAGGAGAGGATATACATGCTAACTCCATAAAGTTTCAATTCAAATGGATAATTGGAGACGTTAGTCGAGCGGCTTGGAAAATGATAACACTCTCCAAAGCTCTTACTGAGGTCCCCTCTCTATTGATAGTCTGTGTATATTATGTTTTGTTTGGGCTTGTTTGTTGTATTATTGCAGGTGTCTGGAGCAATATATTAGCATTCTTCAACAACAAATACATAGACAAGAGCACAACAACATCTTCCAAACCCCCTGCAACCTCTAAGCCTCAGCAGGGCAGTAGGTGCAGGGTAGGGAGTAACTTGTGGACTTGTCCAAAGTCTCCCAAACTTTGCAGGATGGTAGCATATATATTTTTGATAAGGCCCAAGAAATTTCAGCCAAAACGGATAATTTTAGACGTTAGGCGAGCGAGCTTGAAACAATCAGCTGTCTTAAGCTTAAAAAGGAAGAAATTTGCTAAATGGAAGCTCCAACTTGGGAATCAAGCCTTCAAACTTTGCAAGGCTAAAGTAAAGAATATATATGCAAACCTCATGAAATTTCAGCTCAAACGGATAAGTGGAGACGTTAGTCGAGCGACATGGAAAATGCTAACAGGCTCCAAAATCCTATTTGAGATCCATTCCTCTCTACTAACCTGTATATGTCTATGCTTGTCTTTGGTTACTTGCTGTGTATTTGCAGGTTGTTGGAGACTTACACCAACATGCTTTAACATCAAAATCATAGAGGACAACATCTGCAGCAGCTCAACACCTGCAGCAGCCCAACACCTGCAACACCTGCAGCAGCTCAACACTTGTTTGCTTTGTTGCTTGTCTTTGGTTGACTTTCTTTGCTTAGAACCTATTTGGCACTGCTATGAGGGCTGCAGTAACCTTGGGCTTATATGGAGTAGCACACTCAGCTGGCCAACCACACTCTCTATTATCAACACACCCCAGCACCAACCTGCAGCAGACAAGGAACAAATCCAATCCACCTATGCCTTCTCTAATAACTCTAATAACACAACACTTGCAGCAGCTCCTTTCTTGCTGGTTCTTGTTTGTGGTGTAGATGCAGATGTCAGGATGAACTCATCAACATGTGTTTCCAACACCTACATAGAGCACAGCACAGATACAACCACCAAAACAAATACCTTCACTAAGAGGCCTACACAAGGACTATGCAGAGCAGCAACTTCCTTCTGGATTTTGTGGTTGTTTGGTTGCTTGTATTTGGCTGTTTGTCTTGTTGGTTGTGTTTGTCTATGCAGGTACCTCAGCTTCACCCCCCTCCAGGAGAATGCATTGATCTCCATGACCAGTCATTCTCAGCTTCACCAATGCAGCTGGCAGACTGCTAAAAGGACTGCAGTATCTTGGGGCTGCTTTGGAGCAGCACCCTCAGCTTGCCAAACACATTCTCCACTACTAACACACTCCAGCAACAACTCCATCAACCTGCAGCAGACAAGAAACATATACAAGTTTGTTGGTTTTGTTATTTTGTGCAGGTGCTCCAAGAGGCCTAACCACCTCAAAACAAAGACCAACAAGCAGCCTAGGGAACCTGCAGCCACCTGCAGATTGGCAGCCTTGGATGCATTCCATCAACAGCTGCAACAGCTCCACCAACTTGCAGCAGCCAAGGAACAAATACAAGCTAATGCTACAGCAGCTTGCACACCTCTTTGGTTGAATGTATTGTTGGTCTTGTTTGGCTGTGCAGGTACAGGTCTGCAGCAACCATACATTTGGACCACCATGCAGCTACTTCCTTCCTTTCAACCTCCATAGCTGGTAATCATGATGCTGATACAAAGGCACACTTCACCTGGATTTACTTGGTACGACAAGACTAAAAGGAGCAAAGATGAAAGGAATTTCCCATCCCATGCGAGATAGAAGTTTCGTATGCTTGTTCTTCTTCAATGTAGCTATGTCTGGTACGTAGCATAGTTGAATAGGACTAGTGTAGGTTACTTTTCTTTTTTCTCATGGAAGGGGAGAGTCTCCCTCATTTATGCTTTCATAGTTGAATTGTACCGGGAGGAGTCCTCTCACAGGTTTAATGCTTTCTAGTTATAGTTAGTTTCTTTTTTGTATCGGGGATGAGTTAGCCGACCTTAATAGGTTAGCCGACTTATGAACCACCATAGGATCGGAGGTAAGGTTTATGTCCCCCTCCTTGTATTTTTATTTTGATTATTTATGTTAAGGCTTGGGGGTGTTGCTTAACCCCTGACTGTGCACGAGAGGTGGGAGCCTCGTGTAGGGTCTGTTCCCGTAAAAAAAAAAAAAAAAAAATCACATATTACTACTCAAAATATACCAATTCTAACCAAGCCAAGTCTAACAAGAGGAAGACATAACCTACCTCAAGGCTGGAACCGCACCTAAACCGCTAAACTGGAGCTTTTTCTTTCCAGACCGCCTCCGAACAATTCCACTCTAACAAGTTATCGAAGACCACATCAAAACAGAGCCAACGATACCTGTATTACTATAAGTAAAGTCAAACTCAAAATTGGGTCAAAATTTGACATTAGGACCAGTGCACAATATCGAAAAATGAACTTTGTCACAAGGTCCTAAATGGCTCAAGGAACTTGTGCCTCAAAAATAGGCACATTTCGAGAAACATAAGGGCTCAAAACAACCCCACTAATTTCAAGCCTTAAGAGGGTAAAAAATTCTAGGAAACAACAAAATTACGCGAGATGTACAAGGTTTTTAAGATGACAAAGGGTCAGAATGTCCCCGCAAGAATTTCCTACTCACCGGAACAAGAATCACGAATTTTGGATGAGAATTGCTCTCAAAAACCCAAAGAATGCCAATTCTCGAAGTGAGATTTGGCTGCTGGACGTGTCTGGTTTAAGACCATTGACAGGCCTAATTTGTTCTCCATGATTGCAGAGACAACCCATTGAACACGGAGGTTAGGCATGTTAACCCTCTATGAACGCAGATATTCCTCCCGCGAATGTGGAGGTCTAAGGGACTATCCGTCCGCAAATGCGGCAAAATACCCATGGACGTGAAGGCTTAGCTGCCACATTCTCGTACAAATGCGGCAAAATACCCGTGGACGTGAAGGCTTAGCTGCCACATTCTCGTACAAATGCGTCCAAGAGGCCCGCGGATGCGGAGCACAAGAATGGGATAAGCTAAGGCCAAAGAACTTAGGAATCCTCCGATGGGGGGTTTGAAATTCATTCGGAATCCTGTCCACACAAATGGACTATGCTACCTAATTGGAAATGGCACTCCGGACTCAAAGGACTTGAAAGATTTTCCAACTGAGGCTGTTTCGATGAAATGTTGACCAAAGTTAAAATTTTCAAAGGAAAACACATATATCGCAAAAACGGCCTAAACCTTATTCAAAACACCTCGAGAACCAAACCAAAGGTCATTCTAGACCAAACTCGGCATTTCAGAGCTACCCACGTAGACTGAATTTTCATCCGAGTGTGTTTACTCAAAATATTGACCAAAGTCAAACTTGGCCAAAACTTAAAGCTAAAATGGCAAAACCACACAAACTCAAAACAAAGACTCCAAAACCCAAACTCTTTAAGACCAAATGGACCTCTTAGAGTTGATGGAACCATCAAAATTCCCATATGACGTCCAAATCTCCAAATGTTGACTAAAGTCAACTTTTTTAAGCCTTAAGCCTAAAAAATGGCCAAACCACCTCAAAACTCAACCTAACACCTTGAGGAGCATGCCACATATCCCAACATCACATAAGAGCTATAAAGAATCTACAGAAAGGGGTAAAATGATAAAATAAGCAAAAGTACAAAAATAACCTTAGAGATCATTACAACATCCACTACTAAAAGGACTTTCATCCTTGAAAGTTAAGAAAGAAGGATACCTAGTGAGTCAAAAAGATGAGTATATCAGGTCCGCATGTCCTACTCGGTCTCCTAAGTAGCCTCCTCGACCGAACGATGCCTGTACTGGACCTTCACCGATGGAATCCCCTTAGACCTCAACTTTCTAACCTGCCTGTCCAAAATAGCCATAGGCTCTTCCTAAAAAGCTAAGGACTCATCAAGATGAACCGAATCCTACAAAAGCACATGAGACTCATCTCAGACGTACTACCACAACATAGAAACATGGAACATGGGATGAACACCTAAAAGTGTTGGAGGCAAGGCCAACTCATAAGCTACCCTCATATCCATATTAGGATCTCAAAAGGGCAGATGAACCTGGGGATATGCTTACCCCCCCCTTTGAAATCTCATCACGTCCTTTATAGGTGATACCTGCAGGAATACCCGGTCCCCAACCATAAACCCAAAGGTCGAACCCTCCTATTATTATAACTCTTCTTCCTACTCTAGATAGTACGGAGCCTCTCCTGGATCATACGAACTATATACATCAAATCCCACAGTAAATTAGTGCCCCAAGGCCTAACCACAAAATCATTAAACCAACCCACTGGGGAACGACACCTCCTATCATATAATGCCTTAAAAGAAGCCATGTCAATGCTCGAATAGTAGCTATTATTATATGCGAACTATACCAAGGACAAGGACTAATCCCACTGACTACCAAAGTCAATAACACATCCCGTAGCATGTCCTCTAAGACCTAAATAGTTCTCTCTAACTGACCATTGGTTTGGGGGTAGAAAGTTGTGCTGAGCTCGACTCAGTACCCAACTCTTTCTATATAGGCCTTTAGAAATACGAAGTGAATTGAGTACCATAGTGTGCATTAATATATACTGGCACCCCATGCAATCAGACCACCTTTCGAATGTAAATCTGAGCCTACCTCTATGAAGTATAGGTAGTTTTGACCGGTAAGAAGTGGGCAGACTTGGTCAATCGATCTATGATGACCCAAATTAAATCAAAAGCTTAGGAGGTTCATGGTAAACCCACTATAAATTCTATAGCTGTCCGCTCCCATTTCCACTCTAGGATGGATAGTTGCTCAGCACCTAGCCCTTGATACTTGAACTTAACTGGCTGATAGTTCAAGCACCTATCCACAAAAGATGAAATATCCTGCTTCATCCCTCACCCCCAGTAATGCTACCATATGTCATGATACATATTTTTCGTACATGAATGAAGGGAATATCTAGAACAATGGGCATTCTCAAGGATGAGCCTAACTAAATCTCCAACTCTAGAAACATAGACACAACCTTCAATCTTCAAAATGCCCACCAAATCCAAGATTGCCTTCCTAACCACTCACTGAGCGCTCTATCACGAATCACCCTCAGTTGTGGTTCATTAAACTATTGTGCTCATATCTTCTCTATCAAAGAAGACCTAGCCTCTATATAAGAAAATACCCTGCCTGGTTCAGAAATATCAAGAGAACCATTTAGTTAGCTAAGGACTGAATGTCCAAAACTAAATGCCACTCCTCAACTGATAGGAATGTCAAACTCCCCATACTCATCGTTTTCCGACTCAAAGCGTCTGCTACTACATTTGCCTTACCCGGGTAGTAGAGAATAGTGACATTATAGTCCTTCAGCAACTCCAACCACCTATGCTATCTCAAATTAAGGTCATCTATCTAGCTGAAGACGTACTGAAGACTATGGTGGTCAGTGTAGATCTCAGAGTGGGCACCATACAAGTAATACCTCTAAATATTCAATGCAAAGACTACCGCCGCCAACTTTAAATCATGTATGGGGTAGTTCTGCTCATGTACCTTCAACTGCCTGGAAGCATAAGAAATAACTCTACCCTGCTGCATTAGAAACCAACCCAAGGCAATACCTGAAGTATCACAACACACTGTAATTACCTGGCTCTCAATAGGAAGATTAGGAATCGGAGCTGAAGTCAACAAGAGTTTGAGCTTCAGAAAGCTCGCCTCAAACTCGTCAGACCAATGGAAAGGAACATTCTTCTGAGTCAATCTGGTCAAAGGTGTTGTAATAGAAGAGAACCCCTCCACAAACCATCTGTAATAACCTACCAACCTGATTAAACTACGAACCTCGATAGGAGAACTATGCTTAACCCAATCACAAACTACCGCTATCTTTGTCGGATATACTATAATCCCATACTTGGACACCACGTGCCCTAGGATTTCCACAGACTCAAGATAGAATTCACACTTAGTGAATTTGGCATACAACTATTAATCCTCAAGGTCTAAAGTACTATCCTTAGATACTGCTCATGTTACTCTCTACTCCCGGAGTAGACTAGGATGTCTTCAATAAATACAATGACGAAGGAGTCCAAGTAATGTATGAACACCCAGTTCATCAAATCTATGAATTCTGCGGGGAAATTAATCAACCCAAAATACATGACAAAAAACTCATAGTTGCCATATCGAGTCCTAAAAGCAATCTTAGGGATATCTTCCTCCCTAATCCTCAACTAGTGATACCCTGATTTTAAGTCTATCTTAAAGAACACTACTGCACCTTGGAGTTAGTTAAATAAGTCATCAATACGCAGTATCAGGTACCTATTCTTGATGGTAACCTTATTTAACTCTCTATAATTAATACACATATGTAAGGTACCATTCTTTTCTTTGACGAACAAAATAGGAACACCCCAGAGAGGCATATTGGGCCTAATAAACCCTTTACTAAAGAGAACCTAGAGGTGCACCTTAAGCTCCCTCAACTCAACTAGAGTTATCCAGTACGGTGGAATAGAGATGGTTTATATACCTCGCTTAACATCAATACCGAAATCAATATGACGCTAAGGAGAAAGACCAGGTAGATCGGTGGGAATGACATCAATAAACTCTCGAACCACCGGAACTGAATCAATAGAAAGAGTGTCAGCACTGGTGTCACAGATATAAGAAACAAAGGCTAGACACACCTTTCCTACTAACCATTGATCCTTGAGAAAGGAGATCACACCACACAGCATATGACTAGTTAAACCTATGCACACGATTGGAGAAATACCGAGCAAACACAATGTGACAGTCTTGGAAAAATAATCCAAAACCGCATAATGAGTAGACAACTAATCCATGCCTAGAATCAATTCGAAGTCTACCATATCTAGCACAATCAAATCCGCTCTAGTATCATACCCTAAGATGGTCACCACATATGATCGATAATCTCAATCCACTACTAAAGAATAACCTATGGGGGTAGCTACACGCATAGACATAGGCAATAGCTCATATTAAAAATCCGATTGAGTAGGATAATGAGCAGAAACATATGAGTAAGTAGACCCTGGATCAAATAAAGCATAGGTAGGCTGATAAGAGATGGAGATCATACCTGTAGCAACGACATTTGATGCCTCCACCTCTGGCCAACCCGAAAAAGCATACATATGACTGTGTCCACCTTTACCACTTATCTATCCATCCTATGGACTACCTCTATTTATCTTTGTCACCTGGTACACCCTCTCTAGGCAGCTAAACTGGGGCTCTAGGGGCCTGAACCTATTGACTTATGCGTCTGCGATGGCTTATAGTGGGATACTCCTGGTAAAGTAGCCTATTACATCACACTCATAGTATGGACCTCTAAATAAACCACCCTGTGATGTCCCAGCTGAACCTGAATGGCCATCATGGCCTAAATACCCAGAAGTCTAACCCCAAGAAGATTGGCCTAAAGTCTAGCCGCTCTAACCACCGGCACCTGCAAATCCTCCATCGGTAAGCTGTAAAGCTGCATGAACTGGTCTACTAAGTGGATACTGGTGTGGATGGACTCTTCCAAAAGAACCCCTACCATGTGACTAACATCCACTGAAACTGTTGTGGCAGCGATGCCTTTTATTGCTGCCCCCATAGGCTTCATGAGGTATAGCCTCAATTGTACGGGCATGATCTTCTATCTACAAGAACAAACAGCTTGATGCAACCATCTGCTCTATGGCTAATCTCAAAGAAACAAATAACCCTCTGATAAACCAACGCACCCGTTCCTCCTCTATCGACATAATTATGGTAGTATTTCTGGATAGCTCATGGAATTGAGACTCATACTCTATGACCATTATCGATCCCTATACCAGTGATGTGAATTCATCTCTCAGCCTCTTCATCAAGCTACGAGGTACATACTTCTCCAAGAAAGCCTTAAAGAACTGAGTCTATGACATCGATGGTGATCCTGCGGGTCTACAACTAAGATACGATCTACACCACATCTTCGCTAGCCCATCTAGTATGAAAGCAGTATAGTCAACCCCGTAGGACTCCACCAACCTGAGGTTATATAACCTTTCTTGGCTATTGATAAAAACTCATAGGCATTCTCGCTCGCGGTACCTAAGAACTTGAGAGGGGCCAATCTAATAAACCTTCCCATAATCTTCTGCTCATTAGCGGTCATAATTGGCATAGATACTATGTTTTGAATATCTATAAGAATAGGTTGAATTACTGGACAAGGAGTTGTAGTAGTAGGTTGTAGGACTGGGGTCTAATAATATTGTGCCCCTACCAATCCTGAAGTTTGTCCCTCCTCTCAAACTTGAGGTTCAGCTGCTGTGCTAGGCAGGGTATTTGCTCGAGACATACCCTCCATGAAGGTGAGGATCCGGACTAGAGTATCCTGTAACACTAGTGTGGCCACGACTGCAAAAGGGGGCTAGGCTTGATCCTCATCTACCGGTTGATGCTCAAATTACTCAACCTTTATGTCTGGCTCCGGCACTGGCGCTGCGGCTTAGGCTCTTCCCCATCCTCTGTGGTGGCCTCGACCCTTACCCCAAGCTAGGGCTCTATTTGAAGGTACAGGGGGTCCTCGTCCACCCCGGGTTGATCTCATCCTCGCCATCTAAAAAAGAGTGAAATAGTTAGGATTTAGAGGTGTTCATCATCATTATCACACTATTAGAAACAAGAATATTGACTTAATTCCTAACAATGTCCCATAGCCTCCCGAAGATTAGATACAGACATCATCGTACTGATCTGCGGGACTCTACTAGACACTTGCTCCCTTAATGGTGACACCGGTAAACCTAAGCTTTGATACCACTCTGTCATGACCTAAATTCAAGCCATGATGGCGCATATAATAACCCCTGAGTAGGCAAGACAAAACCCTAATGTAGAAGTAAAACCTTAATTTAAATAAATAATTAATAACATAAGAAGGTGGAAGCAAGACAAATATAGGAAACGAAATCGGTCCAAGGTATAGATATGTAAATACAATATAAAATATACAAAAATGCCTGAAAATGATCAAAAGTGGTGGATTGACGCTAGACCAAACCGCAGACCCGGTGTCACTTATACACGAGCTACTAAGTACAAAAGCTGATAATATATATACAACCTAGAACTGACTGTCCAAAATAAGAAATACAAGCTAGTGCAAAAGAAGGAAGGTAGAAAATCTCTGAACGCCGGGAGCTTACAACAATTCGGATCTGACATAGTTACGGATGATCAGGAGCACATTGGTGGTGGCTTGAACTGGGAGCTTCATCAAAAAGATGTAGAAGTGCAGTATGAGTACCAAAACACAAGATACTCAGTAAACATCATAAGCCGACTAAGCTCAGAAAGAACAAATATATAATAAGCAGCATAATGATACTAATAATAATAGGAGAGAAGCATAAAACTATGATTATGGGTAAAAAGGGTACGAGAAGAACATACAGTAGTCAAGTAAATCCAACCATATGGTAATTATATGAATAATCTCAACTCACAAATATCGGAAGAATACATATATTTAAACTAGTAGATACAGATCAATATTCTCCAAAAGTATCATGGGGAACCGTGAACAACCTTAGAACTCATCAATATCAAAGTAATAACCCAAAATGTGTGTCAACGGGCCACTAAAATTTCACACCTCGAGCTTATCAACGGTGAATATAAAAGTGTAGCCCAAAGTCAATAAAAGGTCCTCCCGAAATCATGCCTCGAGCTCATCAATAATAAAATGACATAAATAAGATATCACTGGTATTTCCTAAAATTTCTCATGCTTATTCATCAACCAAAAGTCTTAACCTCACCATTTATTCTTTCTTTGAAAAGGTTATTAACACTAGTGAGGTAAATCAAGACAAGTAGCAAGTCAAAAATTATATATTACTCAAGCAGGATAAAAATCCTGTCAAAGGTACCAAATCACTAACCTGAGACTCTGGTGTACCAAAACCACGGCCTCGAGCCCAATACTTCAATATCATAAGCAAACAATACATAAGCATAAGCCGAAATCACAACATTGGAAACCGAAATCAAATAAGTCAAACAAGCGGCATCTTAAGTTCAAATAACCTAGAAGCAAATTCTAAGGATCCTAAGCGATGCAAACAAGCCAAGATAGCACCTAGACTAAGGCTCTAGCAGCTAAAACCCAAACTAGTTACTAAAGATGATCATCGACTCTAAATTGTTCAATAGGATATTAACACCTAAACCACCAACCTAATCATACATTAATACTCAAAATATATCAATTCTAACCAAGCTAAGTCTAACAAGAGAAAGATATAATCGACCTAAAGGACAAAACCACACACGAACTGTTAAATTGGAGTTTTCCCTTTCTTAACCACCTCTAAACAATGCCACTCTATCAAATTATCAAATAACACATCAAAATAAATCCAACGATACTTATATTACTATAATTAAAGTCGGACTCAAAATTGGATCAAAATTCGACATTGGGACCTGCGCACAAAATCAAAATACAACCTTCATAACAAGGTCTAAATGGCTCAAGGAACTTGTACCCATAAATGGGCATATTTCGAGCACCGAAAGTGCTCAAAATAACTCCACCAATTTCAAGCCCTAAGTGGTTCAAAACTACTAGGAAATAATGAAAATAGAAAGATGAGAAAGAGTCCCAAAACGTCCCTGCAAGAATTTCCAACTCACCAAAACAAGAAATGCGAATTTTGGTTGAGAATTACTTTCAAAAAGCCCAAGAACTCCAAGTCTAAAAATGAGACTTAGTTGCTGGACGGGACTATTTTAAGACCATTTAAAGGCTCATCTATTCTTCGTAAATGCGGAGGTTAGCATGCTAACCCACCATAAATGTGGAGGTCTAGGGTATTGTCCTTCTGCAAACACGGAGGCTTGGCTGCCACATTCTCCATGAATGCGGCTAAGAGGATAGCAAATGTCGAGCAGAAGAATGGGCTGCACCAGCATCCCTGCATCAGCTAAGGCCAAGGAACTTTGGAATTCTTCGATGGGGGTTCAAAATTCATTCAAAATCCAGTCGACACTAATAGGCTATGCAACCCAACTAAATGTCACGACTCGACCTAGGGCCTAGTCATAATATGGCGATTAAAACCCCGAAGGACTCTAACCAAGCCTCTTGTACATATTATAAGAATTCATAAGGTAAAGTAAAAGCGAAAACATCATAAGACAGTTTAAACCATGAATAGTATTTGAAGAATGTCACATGATGACATAGACTTGAAACATTTATCCAACTATATGCCTCTACTCATGAATATGGGCGGTAGCTAAGACATGTCCCTAGCTCACCCTCAATATAAAACATAACAAAAGTCTTTGGAAATAGTAACTAACTCAACAACTAGTCCCCGATAAATAAAGACTCACCACAATGCCGCTGAATAGGGAAGCTTAACTAGCCACGTAGATGAGTATGATCTTCAACCTCAACCCCTATATTATGAGACAATGTAGGCAAAAGTATGCATTCGTACTTTTGAAAGCTATTACTTGGGACATTTTGCATACTAAGCTACTTGAGTACACGTCGAGCTTAAGTAGCAAGGAACATATAGGCTCGTAAACTACGATGAGATTACGAAACTACAGAAGATAAAACAAGGAGACGACGCACCTACTTGAAGCAAGAAGGTGATGCACCTACTTGGGGTGGACCCCACGCTGCCACATGGCAGCTTTGGGTTGGAAGTTTGGATGAGGTGGCACCTTAAGGGGCTTCCACATGTTACCCCTAGGGGTATACCATATTTAAGCTCCTAAGACAATGTATATATATGTATTACATGATTCTTAAGGTCATTTCTATCCAAAAAACTTCAGCAGCAACCAGAAAAAAAAGAACCCTAAGTCTAGAGAGAAAAAGAGGATGTCTTGGAGAAACAAAATAGGTAAGTCCCGATTTCATTCCGTAAATTAATTATTCAGCATATACAAAAATGATATGGAGGTATTAGAAGTATAAAATCATGGCTTGGTGCAGTAAAAACGGACAGCAAACAGTCCACGTAACTTCCAGCACGCTAAAGAGGCTTTGGAGGCACAATTTTGGCTAGGTTTGGCCAATTTCGGGTAAGGTAAGGTTTCTCCTTTAAATTTGGAATTTATTGGGTTTTTATGGAGGGTATTATGTACCGTTTATACTGCTGTAAGTATAAAAAAGTCGTGGAGATGCTCATCGAAAGAAACAATCTAAATTGAAGTCATCGTAGTTAAATTGTAGTCGAAGTAAGGCATTGTATGTTTGGAGGTGGATTATGGTTGTGTGGTGTGTGTTTCAGGACCTAAATGTGTTCTAATAGAGGTGGAGGAGCTTCTTATTGCATCCACACGACCCCCGCTTCATACGGTTAAAGGTTTTGTAAAATGGAAACTAGAAACCTTATTTTGGTATCGTGGTTTCGAGCGAGTCATTTGGAGTTTATGTAGTATAAGATTGATGTATAATATATATATATATATATATATATATATATATATATATATATGCTGAAGGTTATTGTTGTTGGTTGGTTGTAGCTATTAGGAGTATAATTGGAAATTCGGATAGGGCACATTATAGGGTAGATGCTGCCCAATTTTTGTTAATGCCTTAACTAGCTAAAGGACTAGTTGAGAAGATGAGCGAGGAAATGAGTTCTATGAATAATCATATGTAACTTAAGACTATGGAAAGTCGAGTATTGTTGATGCTCGGATTGCTTTTATGTTAAATAGGTTCAAGAGACGATGAGGCGAACGTGTTAAGAGTAACCCGTAAGAGGTATGTAAAGCTAACGTTTCCTTCTTTTGGCATGTTTTGGCATAAGTATGTAAAACCTATCTTTTATTTCTTTTAGGCATGTCTTATATTTAAGTGAAAAATGATATGTGTATGAATCTTGGAGTAACTCTATTCATGAGCTCTGAACATGATTTATGATGCATAATTCATGTTCACTTCCGAATGTTAAAGACTCTTAAAGTAGTTAAGCTCTCATTCCTCAAGTCTTCTATATGATGAAAAGTAGTGTATGTAAAGTTATTCTTCCTCTCTTTTGGCATGACTTAGATGTAAGTATTACGTATATGAAGTTGAAGTTATTCTACTCTTAAAACTCTGAGTGTGAGTTAAGGCTCTTATTCACTTCTCGATATTAGAAATCCTACGATAGTTGAGTTATGGACTTGTAAGTCTTCTACATGACTAACAGTAGTACACGTGAAGCCTATTCCTTCCTTCTCTTGAAATAGTTAAGGTAAGTGAAGCGAGATATGATATGATCTAGAGGTGATTCCATTATAGGTTTTAGGTATAACTCAGGAATTGTACTCACTTTAGAATGATAATGGCCTTGAAGTAGTTGAACTACGACCCTTGAGCCTCCTACAGGTTGAATAGTGTTGGGATGTGTAAGCTCCTATACCTAGGGGCTCTTCAACATGCTTTATGGTTATATCTAAGGGATGTTTGATACGTTACATAGTTTTACATGCACGTATATGCATTATGATATATATGGATTGGGCCGAACGTACCTTGGCATATCTTGCTATGTAAGGATCGGGCCGTACGTTCCTCGACATGTTATACGATATGTGGATCGAGCTGACGTACCTCGGCATTGTTATGAGATATCTGGATCGGGCTGTCGTTCTTTGGTATTATTATAAGATATGTGGATCGGGCCGTCGTTCCTCAGCATGTACTTTCTATATATATGGATCGGGCTGTACATTCCACAGTGCTAATTGTATATATGTTCTTATGATGACAAAATGATGTAGTTATTACACAAGTCCCTAAATAGGCCGGATACAGTACGTGATGATAGCATGTATGCCTTTATTTTATAAAATGTAGGTACGGTAGATGGCTAAATGTTATACTTGCCCCCTACACCCCTATTTCAGCTGTTGTCTCAGTTATGATGTTTTATGGTTTATATACTCAGTATATATATCGTACTGACCCCCCTTTCCTCGGGGGCTGCATTTCATACCCGCAGGTACAGATGTTCATTTTGGAGATCCGCCAGCTTAGGGTTTCCACTCAGCGATGTTGGAAGTGCTCCACTGTTCTGGGGCCTAACCTTTGATACTGGTCATTTGATATATATATATATATATATATATATATATATGTTTGTTTATTCAAGGGTACGGCAGGGGCCCTGTCCTGCTATATGTTACCGTTACTATTCTTAGAGGTATGTAGACATGTGTATGTGGGTAATGTGTGAGTTTTATGCGATTATAGTTGTATGATGTGTTGTAAATATTACTATGATATGGCAATTTTGTCGGCTGGCTTTCCCTTTTATGACATGATGCAAATGAAAGAGGCTACACATGTATGAATATTTTATAACCCATTGGGTTTATGTGTTTGGTTCTTATATCTGATAGATACATATATGGGGGTCCAGGTTGGACCCCAGTCGTGGCCCACGGGGTTGGGTCGTGATAGAAGTGGTATCAGAGCAGTTCATCCTTGGAGTGTCTACAGACTATATCTAGTAGAGTCTTGTTTATCAGTGTGTTGTGCACCACATCTATAGACAAGAGGCTACAGGATATTTAGGATGTCATCTTTCTTTTATATCTAAGATTGTGCGATAGAGCGGAGTCATAGGGAATGAAATTTCTCATACTAACTTGTGATTTCAGCAGAAGGACAACATCGATAGAAGGTGACTGACGATATTGGAAGTTACAAAGCACGCAGGTAAGCCAAGGCACAAAAGACAAATGTCAGGTAAGGTATTGAAATGTGATTGACATATAAAGTTGAAGAGTGAAAGGAAAGGTAAACAGGAATGTGTAATAGGTGCAGTTCGAGTGGACATACGAGGTAAGTCCCTTTCCATACTGTTAATTATGGGCGCTCTGTGTGGCTGCGATATGATATTATATGAATATATACATACGTGCCCTGTGAGGCACTGTTGGCATTTTCTGCGTGCAGGTGTTAAGATAGTAAGAAATATAGAGGAAACTCTGCCCAAATTTTCCTAGAAATAAGAAGAGAATGAGATATAGGGTTGTAGTATGTCTTGAAAGGTTGTGCCCACAACAATGATGAGATTTGATTAAACTATGAGTATGGATGACCTCAAGAAATGAGTTAATTGCTGAATTGATGGCAATAGAAACTAGGAGGTCGATACTGGTATAGTAAAACAAAGTTGGAAAAGACTTATAATCCAAAAAAATGGTTTAGAGAAGACTGATAGATCTAAATAAAATGATATTAAGACACCGACTGAATGGATACACAAGGATAAACTATGACGACCTGTAGTTGAAAGAAGTAACAATATGGGTAAGACAAGAGTACTAGGGAAAGAGGAAATGAAACACAAGTATCCGTACCTACTTCCTACGTCTAGAGGTAATCCTAAACTTTGGTACTCTGATATTGATTGCTCGATGAAAGTACATGTTATGGAAATGGGATAGAGGACCTCTCCGTATAATCGATATAAGGTCCGGAGGAAGGTTTTGGTTTACATTCGAGGACGAATGTTCTAAAGGGGGGAAATATGTTACACCCCGTACTTTGGTACCTTGGAATGCTTCGTAAGCTTCTTAAGTTTCTAGGAACGCTCTCAAGTTTCTTAGAAGTCATCATGTGAGTCGGAAAATCTATAACTCTATCAAATAATCCTAAGGAAAGGAGGATACTCCATAAGAGAGAAGATTAGAAATAGGGTTACAAGAATACGAAAGAAGTTGGAGGCTAAGTAGTGAGTCGTAGGACTCGATGTACTTGTGAAAGCTATTACTTGGGACATTTTGTATACTAAGCTACTTGAGTACACATCGAGCTTAAGTAGCAAGAAATATATAGGCTCTTAAAGTGAGACGAGATTATGAAACTACGGAAGAGAAATAAGGAGGCGACGCACCTACTTGAACCAAGCAGGTGATGCACCTACTTGAAGCAATTAGGTGACTCACCTACTTGGGGTGGACCCCATGCTGCCATGTGGCAGTTTTGGGTTGGAAGTTTGGATGAGGTGGCACCCTAAGGGGCTGCCACGTGTCACCCCTAGGGGTCTGCCACATGTCAGCTCCTAAGACAATGTATATATATGTATTACATGATTCTTAAGGTCATTTCTATCCAGAAAACTTCAGCAGCAACCAGAAAAAAAAGAACCCTAAGTCTAGGGAGAAAAAGAGGACGGCTTGGAGAAAAAAAATAGGTAAGTCCCGATTTCATTCCGTAAATTAATTATCCAGCATATACCATGATGATATGGAGGTATTATAAGTATAAAATCATGGCTTGGTGCAGCCAAAACGGACAGCAAACAGTCCACGCAACTTCCAGAATGCTAAAGAGGTTTCCAAGGTGCAATTTTGTCTAGTTTTGGCCAATTTCGGGTAAGGTAAGGTTTCTCCTATAAATTTCGAATTTATGGGGTTGTTATGGAGGGTATTATGTACCTTTTATACTGATGGAAGTATAAAAAAGTCGTGGAAATGCTCAGCGAAAGAAATAATCTAAATTGAAGTCGTCGTAGTTAAATTGTAGTCGAAGTAAGGAGTTGTGTGTTTGGAGGCGGCTTCTGGTTGTGTGGTATGTTCTTTAGGGCCTAAATATGTTCTAAAAGAGGTGGGGGATATGCTTTTTGCTTCCACACGACCCCTGCTTCATATGGTTAAAGGTTTTGCCAAATGGAAACTAGAAACCGTATTTTGGTATCGTGGTTTTGAGCGAGTCATTTGGAGTTTATGTAGCATAAGATTGATGTAAATTATATATATATATATATATATATATATATATATATATATATATATATGCTGCAGGTTATTGTTGTTGGTTGGATGTACCTATTAGGAGTATAATTGGAAATTCGAATAGGGCACATTATAGGGGAGATGCTGCCCAATTTTTGTTAACGCCTTAACTAGCTAAAGGACTAGTTGAGAAGACGAGCGAGGAAATGAGTTCTATGAATACTCGTATGTAACTTAAGACTATGGAAAGTCGAGGATTGTTGATGCTCGGATTGATTTTATGTTAAATAGGTTCAAGAGACGACGAGGCGAATGTGTTAAGAGTAACCCGTAAGAGGTATGTAAAGCTAACGTTTCCTTCTTTTGGCATGTTTTGACATAAGTATGTAAAACCTATCTTTTCTTTCTTTTAGGCATGTCTTATATTTAAGTGAAAAATGATATGTGTATGAATCTTGGAGTAACTCTATTCATGAGCTCTGAACATGATTCATGATGCATAATTCATGTTCACTTCCGAATGTTAAAGACTCTTAAAGTAGTTAAGCTCTCATTCCTCAAGTCTTCTATATGATGAAAAGTAGTGTATGTAAAGTTATTCTTCCTCTCTTTTGGCATGACTTAGATGTAAGTATTATGTATATGAAGTTGAAGTTATTCCACTCTTAAAACTCTGAGTGTGAGTTAAGGCTCTTATTCACTTCTCGATATTAGAACTCCTGCGAAGTTGAGTTATGGACTTGTAAGTCTTCTACATGACTAACAGTAGTACACGTGAAGCTTATTCCTTCTTTCTCTTGAAATATTTAAGTTAAGTGAAGCGAGATATGATATGAGCTAGAGGTGATTCCATTATAGGTTTTGGGTATAACTCAGGACTTGTACTCACTTTAGAATGATAAAGGCCTTGAAGTAGTTGAACTATGACCCTTGTGCCTCCTACAGGTTGAATAGTGTTGGGATGTGTAAGCTCCTATACCTAGGGGCTCTTTAACATGTTTTATGGTTATATCTGAGGGATATTTGATACGTTACATAGTTTTACATGCACGTATATGCATTATGATATATATGGATTGGGCCGAATGTACCTCGGCATATCTTGCTATGTAAGGATCGGGCCATACGTTCCCCGGCATGTTATACGATATGTGGATCGGGCTGTCGTACCTTGGCATTTTTATGCGATATCCGGATCGGGCTGTCATTCCTCGGCATTATTATAAGATATGTGGATAGGTCCGTCATTCCTTGGCGTGTACTTTCTATATACATGGATTGGGCTGTACGTTCCACAGCGCTAATGGTATATATGTTCTTATGATGACAAATGATGTAGTTATTACACAAGTCCCCAAACAGGCCGGATACAGTATGCGATGATATCATGTGTGCCTTTATTTTATAAAATGTAGGTACGGTAGATGGCTAAATGTTATACTTTCCCCCTGCACCCCTATTTCAGCTGTTGTCTCAGTTATGATGTTTTATGCTTTATATACTCAGTACATATATTGTACTGACCCCTCTTTCCTCGGAGGACTGCATTTCATGCCCGCAGTTATAGATATTCATTTTGGAGATCCGCCAGCTTAGGGTTTCCACTCAGCGATGTTGGAAGTACTCCACTTTTCCGGGGCCTAACCTTTGATACTGGTCATTTGATATATATATATGTTTATTTATTTAGGGGTACGGCGGGGGCCCTGTCCCGCCATATGTTATCATTACTATTCTTAGAGGTCTGTAGACATGTGTATATGGGTAATGTGTGATTTTTGTGCGATTATAGTTGTACGATATGTTGAAAATGTTACTATGCTATGGCAATCTTGTCGGCTGTCTTTTCCTTTCATGACATGATGCAAATGAAAGAGGCTACACGTGTATGAATATTTTATCACCTACTGGGTTCATGTGTTTGGTTCTTATATCTGATAGATACATATACGGGGGTCCAAGTCGGACCCCAATTGCGGCCCACGGGGTTGGGTCGTGACAAGGCTGCTACTAAGGCTTTTGGTAGGGCCCCTACCTCACTACCACTCGATGCTAAGTCAAATCCCACGGAATACATGCATAGCAAAGAAATCATAATTACATATATCATAGTCATGACCTTAGGTTTGAAATCATAGAGTAGCTCATAACATACTTGTAATGTGAGAATTGTCCTTTAATCATTACAATCATATTTGCATATTTCATATCGTTAGGCCTTAGGTCACCACATAGGGTCCTAAGTCACCTTTAAGGCCTTAGGTCACCACATAGGGCCCTAAGTCACCTTACTTCATAACTTGCATGAAATTCATACCTTGAACTTAGTGTAATTCACTTGAAAACATGCATGATCATAAACTTTATATCATCCCATACATAATTCATATAGATAATATCCTTTGGGAGTATAATTCAAAATACTCATAATTTACATCATGAACCCTGGAGATCAAAATAGGAGAATTCATGGAAAAACTCTTCAATTCAATGCAATAACCATCAATTTATATCAAAATAGACTCATGATCATATTTTGAATCATAATTCATTTGCAATAGGAAGAGAGCTCATAAAACTCATAAAATATCATACTTTAATTTGATACGAAATCTTGAGAAATTAATTGGGCTTCATGGATGAAAGAATCCGTGAATCAATACCCACATACCTTAAGTGAAAACGCCAAATAATTTGGAAGAACTTGAGAGTTTTGATGGAGAGCTTGAGTGAATTTACTTGGAGTCTTCAATGGAGTCCTTGAGAGTCTTTTGTAGAGAGAGAAATATTTGAGTAGGTGAATTGTAAGAGAATGAATAGAATTAGAAGTTTAGTTCAATTTATAGAGTTGCATTAGGTCCTAAAAACGTCTAGGTTCATTAGCTAACAATTAGAGAAATGTCTAAAACTCCCTTATTAAAGACCCAACTCGGCTAGAAAATCCTTGCCAGGTCCGCGACGCGGACCTATCAAGGACCTTTCTATTTCGTATAGTTTCTTTGAAAATCTATGTTCTGATATACGGGTCCTAAAAATCCACCGAGACCTTTTTCATGCAGGTTTTGACCCCCTGATCGATATTCCGAACTCATATTTTTCAAAAAGATTAAGAATAACGCATTACGTGAGCGGCCTATTCCCAAGGCATTTCTTAAGGGACTTGTGGATTTTGAGGAACGTTACAATATCTCCCCCTTGAGAACATTCGTCCTCGAATGGGATTCAACTAATATAGGAAAGACATGAAAATGGATTTAGAAACTCAACATGGTCATGAGGACACTTTGAAAAAAAATGCATATAACATGTAAACTTTATACTTAACATAAGACATAGTCCTTGAGAGAAATCATATTTATGAATCATGTATGCATATGAATGACATATGAAACTAAAACGTAGAAGTTTAATTGATTTAATCATGAGTAACTTAGTATCTTTAGGATTGAGTGAAAGGAAAGAGATAAGGATATTTCTTCATCATGTCTGATTTTGCTTTCCACGTAGCACTCTCTACTTGTTGATTCCTTCATAACACTTTGACAGATGCAACATCTTTATTTCTCAGCCTCTTCACTTGCCGATCTAAAATATCAATCGATACCTCCTCATAAGTCAAATTCTCTTCAATACACACATTCTACCTTGGCACAATGGAATTTGGATCACCCACAAACTTCCTCAACATCGACACATGAAATACCGAATGAACCAAAGCCAACTCAAGTGGCAAGTCTAACTCATATGCTACCTTGCCAATGCGCTTCAATATCCTATAAGGTCCTATATATCTAGGGCTAAACTTCCCTTTCTTACAAAACTACATTACCCCTTTTATAGGTAAAATCTTAAAATACACCATATGATCCATATCAAATTCAAGCTCTCTCGTCCTAGTGTCCGAATAGGAATTTTGACAATTTCAGTTGTTTTCAATCTCTCTTATAAGCCTTACTTTCGCCATTGTATCAATTACCAAATCTGGACCAATCAACGCCATCTCACCAACTTCAAACAACCCCACCGGAGACCTACATCTTCTTCCGTACAAGGCTTCAAAAGGAGCTATTTGGATGCTAGAGTGATAACTATTATTGTAGGCGAACTCAATCAATGGAAAATGGTCATACCAACTTCCTCCAAGGTCAATCACACATGCCCTTAATATATCCTTCAAGGTTTGAATTGTTCTCTCATCTTTTCCATCAGTTTGAGGATGAAAAGCGGTACTTAACTTGACTTTAGTGCCATGACCTTTCTGAAATGACTTCCAAAAATGTGAACTAAATTGAGTACCTCTATCCGATATAATTGACAAAGGAATACCATGAAGTTTCACAAGTTCACGAATATACAACTTAGCATAATCTTCGGCATCATAAGAAGTTCTGACATGTAAAAAATATGCCAATTTGGTCATTTGGTCCACAATGACCCAAATAGAATCATGTTGTCTTCTAGTACGAGGCAAACCCGTGACAAAGTTCATATTCACATCTTCCCACTTCTATGTAGGAATTTCAATTTTTGAGCTAGACCTCCTGGCCTTTGATGTTTAACTTTCACTTATTGGCAATTAGGACACTTAGCCACGAACTTCGCTATGTCGTTCTTCTGCCATTCCACCAATACACTTCCCTCAAGTCACGATACATCTTGGTAGATCCCGGATGAATTGAATACCGAGAACTATAGGCCTCATTCAATATCAACTCTCTTATTCCATCAACATTTAGAACACACAACCGACCTTGGTAACATAGTACCCCATCTTCTCCTAGGGAGACAGCCTTAACGGATTTTTCAGCAACCGACTTCTTCAATTTGACCAAAATTGGATAATTGTCTTATTTGGCCTTGACTTCTGCCGCAAGAGATGATTCTGAACCATTATATGTAAGAATGCCTGCATCATTGGGATCAACCAAATGCACACCTAAACATGCCAATCTATGGACCTCTTTGACCAATTCCCTTTACCTTTCTCAACATGTGCAACACTACCCATAGACAACCGACTAAGAGCATCGGCTATAACATTTGCCTTACCCAGATGGTAGAATACGCTCATGTCATAGTCTTTTAGGAGTTCAAGCCACCTCCTTTGCCTAAGGTTCAATTCCCTTTGACTAAACACATATTACAAGCTTCTGTGGTCGGTGAACAGATAAACATGAACCCCATAAAGATAATGGCGCTAAATTTTTAATGCAAACACAACTGCCGCAAGTTCAAGATCATGGGTTGGATAGTTTCTTTCATGTACTTTAAGTTGCCTAGAGGCATAGGCTATAACCTTACCATATTGCATCAAGACACAACCCAAAACAACACGCGAAGCATCACAATAAACATCAAACCCATCTGAAACTTCAGGCAATGTCAAAATAGGAGCTGACATAAGACAATCTTTCAGTATTTGGAAACTTTTCTCACATTCTTCCAACCATTGAAATTTTTCCTTCTTTTGTGTCAACTTAGTTAAAGGCGAAGCAATAGATGAGAACCCTTCAACAAACCTTTTTTAGTATTCGTCTAAGCCCAAAAAGTTTTTAATGTACGAAGGAGATAATGGTCTAGGCCAATTCTTAACTACCTCCGTTTTCTTTGGATCTACTTTAATCCCATCGCCGGACACCACATGGCCAAGAAATGCAACCTCTCATAGCCAAAATTCGCACTTACTAAATTTAGCGAATAATTTCTTTTCCCTCAATGTTTGCAACATAATACTCAAGTGACCCATATGATCTTCCTCATTTCGAGAGTAAATAAAGATATCATCAATAAATACCACTACAAATATATCCAAATATAATTTGAAAATACAATTCATCAAATCCATAAATATAGAGGGAGCATTTGTCAACCCAAACGATATTACTACAAATTCAAAATGACCATACCTTGTCCGAAAACCCATCTTGGGAATATCACACTCCCTTACCCTCAATTGATGATAACCAAAACAAAGGTCAATCTTAGAAAAGTAGCTTGCTCCTTGTAGTTGATCAAACAAGTCATTTATCCTTGGAATTGGATATTTGTTCTTTATGGTGACCTTATTCAATTGCTGGTAGTCTATACACATTCAGAATGACCCATTTTTCATCTTGACAAATAACACGGGAGCACCCCATAGTGAAATACTTGATCTTATAAAACCCTTATCCAACAAATCCTTTCATTGTTCTTTCAACTCCTTAAGTTCCATCGGAGCCATATGGTAAGGAGGAATAGAGATAGGTTGGGTATCGGGAAGGAGATCTATGCCATTAACTAAAGGGACCAACTCAGGAGTAGGAGTTTTAGAATCAATGTCCCTAACTCGCACCATATGATAAATGCACCCTTTGGAAATTATTTTTTGGACCTTAATATATGAGATTAATTGACCATTAATCACTGAATCATTACCTTTCCATTCAAGAATAGGATCATTAGGGAAGTGAAACTTAACCACATGAGTTCTACAATATATAGATGCATAAGCGGCATGTAACCAATGCATACCAAGAATGATGTCGAAATCAGTCATATCAAGTTCAACAAGGTCACATGGAATAACTTTGTGCAAGACCCATATAGGACATTTTCTTTAAGCTCTCTTGGCTAATATCGAACCACCAATGGGAGTATAAACCAAAAATAGTTTTATTAACACTTCGGGGCACATATCAAATCTCATAGCAATGTAAGGAGTAACAAAAGAAAAATTGTCACCCAGATCAAGCAATGCATAAACATCAAAGTTAAAGACTCATAACATACCGTGACCACATCGGGAGCCTCATCAACCTCTTGCCTAGCATAAAGAGCATAGAATCGGTTATTGGGTTGACCACCCTTAGGTTGAGCTTGGGTGCCTTATTACACTTGGCCTCCTATAGTACGATCGTATACACCCTTTTTGGCAACAAGAGGGAACTCGGATCACTTATGGCCCATCTTTCCATATCTATAGCAAGCACCCATTCCCATCAAGAACTTTCCTTCATGATTTCTTTCATGCTTTGCACAGTTTGGAAAAGAAGGGTTACTAGCATTTACACCTTCTTCTCCTTGAGTTTTAGGGTATGGCACCCTATTCTTAGAAAACTTCTTCCCCAAGATTTAGCCTTGATGAGAGCCTCCACTGCTACAAACAGTTCTAGCATTGGGGAACCCACCTTCATACCAGGCCCTCTTAGAATTCCTCTCCTTATTTCCTTGTGATTTTCTCCTTCAATTTATTTGGCAAAAGTCATGAGATGAGATATGTCCATCTCCTTAACAATCATAGCAGTGCGACATTCCTTAACAACTAAGTCGAACACCCCCGATATGAATTTACTCATTCGGGCATGTGGATCGATAACCATTGAAGGAGCATACTTGGATAGCTTAGTAAACTTGAGGGCATAGTCCCTCATCCCCATATTGCCTTGTCAAAGATTTATGAACTCCAACACTTTAGCCTCCCTTAACTCAAAAGGGAAAAAGTGATCAAGGAAACCAAGTTTGAAAGCTTCCCATTTAATAGGACCTTCATCCACCCTCTCCAACTTTCATTGAGTGTACCATATTTGAGAAACACCCTTAAGTTGGTAAGCCGCCAACTCCGCTTTTTCTTCTGAAGTCGCCCCCATAACACTCACTATCTTGTAGACCTCATCAATGAACTCTTAAGGATCCTCATTGACTTTTGAGCTATGAAACTCCAGAGGATTCATTCGTGCAAAGTCCCTTACTCTTGAGGCTGGAGTAGGAACATTAGGAGGAGCCACAACACCTTGGTTGGTCACCACTCGGGATAGCATAGTAATATCGGTTAGAAACTCCACATTAGCCACTTGGTCCGGTAGAGGACCATTGTCTTGAGGAGCCGAGGGAGCTTGGGCTTCATTAACATTATCTCCCCTTGGAAATGGTGGTCTTCTTGGAGCCATCTTTCTGAAAAATTGCAAAGAAAGACCATTAGGGAAAAGAAGTCTAATGGTAAACTCTATAGCACCATATGGATCATGAAAGAAGTGAGAATTCCTAAATGCCTCATAACCTCCTACTCATAAGTGTGACGTGCTTCATACCCATGAATAAGACTCTACTTGACATGGCATGTTGGACTCCTAGGATACTTGAAAAACCTTATGCTTTGATAACAAGTTTTTCATGACCCAACCTAGGGCCTAGTCGTAACATGGAAGTTGAAACCCCGAAGGACTCCAACCAAGCCTCTTGTACATATCATAAGATTCACAAGATAAAGTAAAAAGCAGAAATATCATAAGACAGTCTAAACCATGAATAGTAAATAAAGAATGTCACATTTGGACTTACTTGGTATGACTGATACACTTCCTTCCATTTTTCATCCTCTATAGCTGCTATAATCATGATATTAAAGTTGATGCATCTGTCCATTTGGACTTACTTGGTATGACAAGACTAAAAAGGGCAAGATGAATAGAATTTTGTCATCCCATGCGAGATACAAGTTTCGTATACTTGTTCTGCTTCAGTTTAACTATGTGAATCGTCGCGTAGTTGAAGAGGACTAGTGTAGGTTACTTTCTTGTTTTTTCTCATGGAAGGGGAGAGTCTCCCTCATTTATGCTTACTTAGTCAACTTGTACCGGGAGGAGTCCTCCCATAGGTTTAATGCTTTCTAGTTTTAGTTAGCCTTTATTTTGTAATGGGAATGAGTTAGCCAACCTTAGTAGGTTAGCCGACTTATGAACCAACATAGGATCGGAGGTAAGGTTTATGTCCCCCTCCGTGTATTTTTACTTTATTTATTTATGTTAAGGCTTGGGGGTGTTGCTCAACCCCTGACTGTGCACGAGAGGTGGGAGCCTCGTGTAGGGTCTGTTCCCCCTCCCAAAAAAAAAAAAAAGAATGTCACATGACGACAGACTTGAAACATTTATCGTACTATATACCTCTACTCATGAATATAGGCGGGGGCTAAGACATATCCCTAGCTCACCCTCAATATGAAACATAACAAAAGTCCTTGGAAACAGTAACCAACTCAACAACTAGTCCCCTGTAAATAAGGGCTCACCATAACACCGCTGAATAGGGAAGCTTAACTAACCATGTAGATGAGTATGATCTTCAACCTCAACCACTACATTATGAGACAATATAGGCAAAAGTATGCATTAGTACATTGGAATGTACTAAGTATCAGGGCATGACATGCAACATAAATCATGAAATGCAACGGTCAAGTAAAACACATGACAAGATGGAATAAGTAAAGTCACAAAAAAATCATATTGACCAAAGCATTTTAAAAGCATAAATTAAAAATCATAACATACTAAGGAGATCATACATATGTGGGACAGGAACCATAACCGACAATAAGACCATGCAAACTATACCATGGAATCCCGTTGTCTCTCCATACAACAAAGAAAAGGGGAATCTACTTGCCAAGTAGTCTACCCCACTAGGCGGATCATACATACGCTATATGTGGATCCAATAGCTAAGCCATGAAGGCAACCTATGGTGGCACATATTTTATGGGACATGAGGCTGCTACTAAGGATTTTGGTAGGGCCCCCACCTCATGTCCACTCGGTGCTAAGTCAAATCCCATGGAATACATATATAGCATAGAAATCATAATTACATATATCATAGTCATGATCATAAGTTTGAAATCATAGAGTAGCTCATCTTCATAACATACTTATAATGTAAGAATTGTCCTTTCATTATTACAATCATATTTGCATATTTTATATCGTTAGGCCTTAGGTCACCACATAGGGTCCTAAGTCACCTTTTAGGCCTTAGGTCACCACATAGGGCCCTAAGTCACCTTAGTTCATAACTTGCATGAAATTCATACCTTGAACTTAGTGTAATTCACTTGAAAACATGCATTATCATAAACTTTATATCAGCCCATACATAATTCATATAGATAATATCCTTTGGGAGTATAATTCAAAATAATCATAATTTACATCATGAACCCTAGAGATCAAAATAGGAGAATTCATAGAAAAACTCTTCAATTCAATGCAATAACTGTCAATTTATATCAAAATAGACTCATGATCATATTTTGAATCATAATTCATGCAATAGGAATAGAAATCATAAAACTCATAAAATACCATACTTTAATTTGATAGAAAACCTTGAGAAATTAATTGGGCTTCATGGATGAAAGAATCCATGAATCAATACCCACATACCTTAAGTGAAAACGCCAAATAATTTGGAAGAACTCGAGAGTTTTGATGGAGAGCTTGAGTAAATTTACTTGAAGTCTTCAATGGAGTACTTGAGAGTCTTTTGTAGAGAGAGAAATATTTGAGTAGGTGAATTGTAGGAGAATGAATAAAATCAGAGGTTTAGGTCAATTTATAGAGTTGCATTAGGTCGTAAAAATGTTTAGGTTCATTATCTAACAATTAGAAAAAAGTCTAAAATGTCCTTAATAAAAACCCAACTCGGCTAGAAAATCCTTGCCAGGTCTGCGACATGGACCTGTCGCAGACCTTTCTGTTTCGTGTAGTTTCTTTGAAAATCTATCTTCTGATATACAGGTCCTAAAAATCCACCGAGACCTTTTTCCTATAGGGTTTGACCCCCTGATCGATATTCCGAACTCGAATTTTCCAAAAAAATTAAGGATAATGCATTACGTGAGTGGCCTATTTCCAAGATATTTCTTAAGGCACTTGTGCATTTTGAGGAATATTACAGTAAAAAAGGCATTTTTGACTCAACGAAATTGACAAATTTCCCAATGAAGCTCGTTTCAATGAAATATTGACCAAAGTCAAAGATTTTCAAGGGAAAATACATAAATCACACAAAATGCTTAAAAGTCATTTTGAGCACCTTGGGAACTGAACCAAAGGTCATTACAGACCAAAATTGGTGTTCTGGAGATAACCACACTTATGAAATTTTCATCCAAGCGCGTTTATGCAAAATATTGACCGAAGTCAAACTTGGTCAAAACTTAAAGTTAAAATAGCAAAACCACACAAACTCAAAAAAAAACTCCAAAATCCAAATCAACCTTCCTTCTAGCTAAAATGGACCTTCTGGAGCTGATAGAACTGTTGGATTCCCCAAACGACACCTGAATCTTTGAATGTTGACTAAAGTTAATTCTTCCAAGCATTAAGCCTCAAAAATGTCCTAACCACCTCAAATGCAATCGAACACCATGGGGAGAGCGCCACATATCCAAAATCATATAAGAGCTATAAAGAAGCTATAAAAAAGGGTAAAATGGTAAAAAGGGAAAAAGCATAGAACTGCCCTTGGAGGTCATTACATTGACTTTATGGGACCATTTGTGAGTTCAAATGGGATGAAGTTTATACTTTTTGCGGTTAAATTTATGTGTAAATATAGAGAATATAACGTATTTCTCAACAATGAAGCAAAGAGTGTCATCTCCTTCCTCAAGCAAAATATATTCTCTAAATTTGGAACACTAAGGGCAATAATCAATGATGGAGGTTCCCACTTTTGCAATTGATTGTTCAAAATGTTGCTCGAGAAATATAGGGTTCGACATAGTGTAACAACTCCTTATCATCCACAGCCTAGTGGACAAGTCAAAGTCTCCAACCACAAAATCAAGCAAATACTTGCAAAGACAATGAAAGCAAATAGAACTAATTGATTGAGAAAGCATGACAATGTTTTATGGCATATCACAGTGCATTCAAGACTCCCATAGGTATGTCACCTTATCAACTTATGTTTGGAAATTATTTCCGTCTACCCGTAGAGTTCGAGCACAAAGCCATGTGAGCATTAAAGAAGTTAAACTTGGATTGGAATACCGCATCAAAGAAAAAATGAATCAAATCAATGAACTTGACGAGTTTCACCTAAACGTATATGAAAGTTCAGGCTTGTACAAAGAGAGGATGAAAAGGTATCATGACCAAAAGATCAAAAAGTAAACATTTGCATCCTGAAATTTGGTCCTTCTCTTCAATTCAATGATGCGCTTATTTCCTGGTGCTTGGTGCGGTCGAATTGGAAAAGAAAGATAAAACAAAATTCAAAGTGAATGGACAAAGGATCAAAGTGCATATGGGCACCTAAGATGAGATCAAAGTTGTAAAATTATGGGCGCTTGGTGGAGTCTGAGTAACCAAGCAATCTGCATCGTGCCGCGATGCAAAATCAAGTGCTACTTGGTAGGCAACCCAAGATGTTTTTTTATTTTATTTTGATAAAATTTTCTATTTTTTAGACTTGCTTTTTAGGATAGTATAGGGTCCTGTAACACCCACGAAGTCCCTAGCCTAAACTAACTCTAAAATGATTTAAAATTTTCACCAGGCAAGGACCACGAGACCAACCACGGTCTGTACTCCTCTTCACGATCCATGGAGAGGTCCCATGAAAATGACAGTACTTAGGGGAGAAGTCTATGAGGGGGCCATGTCTCATGGTGAGCACCACGGATTATAGTCCCTTCCGTGTTTTTTACCCCTAAAAACTCCCAAGTATGGAGACGATCATGATCGAGGATAACGCCCCGTACTTGGTTTATGGATAATGAAAAGGTCTGTGAAGCTTAATCCCCTTAAAATTTTGGATGGTTCAACTCCAAGAGAGTTTTCATGGCCCGTAGTTACCACCACGGGTGAAGGTCAACCCCTCCCAATCCAGCCTAAGTCAGGTACCACGACATTCACATGACCCATGCTGAGCTTCACGGGCTATGGTGGCTTTCCGTGAAGGGTACCCAACCAAGTTTAATGAGTGTATTTCGATCTTTTTCGACCTTTTCCAAACTCAACCCTGCATGTTTAGGGATCCAAAATCAGTCTCTTAAGTTACCCATAAGGGTTTTTCCTCTTATTCACACTTAGAAATTTTGAGAAAAGTGATTGGAGAGAAGAAAGAAAGCTAGAGTTTAAGGTTTTCAAGCGATTCCTTCAAGTATCGATTGTTCCTTCAATTTAGAGGTATGTAAGACTAATCACAATGCTTTTATGAGTTTATCCACGTGCCCTACATATTTCTTTCTTCAGAATTGAGATTTGAGTTTGAGTTCTAATCTCCTTGACTGAGTTTTTAATTATTTAGGTAATTTCCTTATTGAGTTCTATATATATATATATATATATATATATATATCTGAGTTGATGATTTTTGCATTATATGCATTTATTGCGAGATGGAGAGAATTATTTTCATATATTTAATGAATGATGATTTTTAAACCGAGTTTATGCATATTTGATTGAGGTTTGAAAGAGCATGACTATTGAGTCTGAATGAGTTAAGTATGGATTAAATGATTGATTTGAAATAGAGTCTTGAGGAGTTATGACGGAGTTGAAAGCATGTTTTAAATAAAGAGTTTAATGATTGAGATAAGTTGAGTTTGATGAGAGTACAATGGAACTAAATAAGTTGATTTGGTCATAAATATTGATTGAGTATATGAGCATATTGAGTCTTTTGGGAGTAGTATTAAGCACTGATTTAGGTAAGAGTAAATAAAAACTAGAACCCCATAAACTACGTAGCCACCGTGTGATAGAGGCTATGTCTGTCTAGTCACAAAATGATGGACTTTGATTTAATGTGGATCCATTAAGGTTTATCAACCCTAACCTTGGCAAGGTATTACACGGCTGCGGAAATGGAAATGCAAAGCATTGAATCATCACCAGCTCATAAGTGATGGTTGTTGGTTAGAGAAACTCTCTAAAATGAATGATTTGATTTGGCTGAGTTGCATATCATTGAGTCTAATTTCAATGCTTTGTTTACTATAAACTTGCATATTATTTTAGGTTTATTTGAGTAAAATTTGAGGAGTCTTTTGAGGTGAGTACCTTGAGTTGAGTCTTATGAGATGAGTCCCTTGAAATGAGTCTTTTGAGTTGAGTTACTTGATCTGGAGTTTGTTGAATCGTGATTCCTTCAGCTATTTTACATACTCGTACATTCCATGTACTAATACAATTTGGCCTACATCATTTCATGATGTAGATACAGGTGCTGGAGATCATCAACAGGCATTTCATTTAAGATTCTTTCCTTTCTAATAGTGGTGAGATCTCCTTGCTTACTGAGGGATCATATTTATTTAAGTTATTGTTTTTGAGTATTTCTTTTTGACCTAGTCGTGGGCTTATCTCGACACCTTCTTGATAGCTAATAGAGGCTTCATAGACAGAGTCAGAGTTGAGTTAGAATGGAACTTTTAGAGTCTGTTTAAATCATACTTTTAGTATTGAGTTATGAGGTTAAAGATACTTCATACCTTGAGTATTTTGAGATAATTATTTATGAGATTGATTTGGCTTTTTCTCAATTATTCATTCGAGTTTTTGAGTTGTTAGCCCACCTAAGCACCTCTTTTAAGTTATATTAAGTTTTCTGTTGATGTGATTAAATGAATGATCGGATCAGGTGGTTTGTTTGGGGCCAACAATGATCTTCGAGTGCCGGTCAAACCTAGGGTAGCCTCTCGGGGTATGAAAAACTTGATATCAGAGCACAGAGTTCAAGAGTCCTAGGGTGTTTATGAAACCTTCTCTAGTAAAGTCTGGCTTATGGGTGTGTCATGCACCACACTTATAATGAAGAGGCTATATACATTAGGATTTTTCCACTTTTTCATATTTTGAGTTTATGCGATAGTGTTTAACTCTATAAAAAAATTCCTTCCTAATTCATGTGTTTATGCATTTGAAGATAATGCCTTCTAAATGTACCACCAATTAAAGGAACACCGCCAGCACCGAAGTTCCACAATTTGAGATGTCCCCACCTTTTAGAGTGAGGACTGGGGTCGACCTGTCCAATCTACGCAGAAATTCTAAATGCCTACTACTCAACTAATTTCTACTTTGGAGGAAGATTTCAAATAAGAAATTGCTATGCTCACTCAGTAGGTAGCAGCCCATAATGGTAACTAGAATTCACTGGCTCTTAGCTCTAGCTCTCAAGAGTTGTCATCTTTGATGTGGATTCAAGATTTCTTAAAGATGAACCCACCAGTCTTCACGAGTTCTAAAGTAGAGGAGAACCCCCAGAACTTCATCAAAGATATGTGGAAAAGTTTGAAAGCGATACATGCTACTAAAGTTGAGGGAGTGAGTTGGTGGCAAATGTTTGGTATAACCAATGAGAGGAATGTAGAGGTGAGGATGATGAGCCTATTGTTTGGGATGAGTTTGAGAGTGCTTTCCTTGATCATTTCTTTCCAAGAGAGTTAAGGGGAGCCAAGGTTGAAGAGTGTGAACCTGAAAAAAGAGGGAATGACAGTGAAGGATTATGGTCGTAAGTTCATCCAGCTTTCTAGAAATATCTTAAAAATAATCCCAAATATGAGATCTAAGATGAGAAAGTTTGTCTCCAGCCTGGGCAAACATGTGAAGAAGGAGTGTAAGGCCTCATTATTAATTTCTGACATGGATATTTCTAGGCTTATGGTGTATGCTCAGTAGGTTGAGGAGGATAAGAAAAAAGATAGAGAGGAGCACTTGAGAAAGAAGGCCAAATTAGTTAGGAAAGAGAATGAGCAAAAACAAGGTAAGGGAAATAGGTATTTCTTTCAGAAGAGGTAGTCTAACTATGCTCCATTGTTAGTAAGTGCACCTGCACCCATCTACAGGAATGAGTAGAAGTCGCAGGGCCACCAAAGGTTCATAGCTCAAGGTTTTCAATCTTAGGAAAGTGTGGCTCAAGGCTCGAAAGAAAATCCACCTTGTAGCAAGTGTGGTAAACTCTATTTGGGTGGATGCAAAGAGGGTGCCAATGGGTGCTATAAATATGGCAAAGTAGGCCATTTTTAGAGAGAGTATCTGATGTGGGGCGATAGAGCCCAATCTTTTACTACAGCACCCCTCAATTCGAGGTAATCAGAGAGTTACCATTTCAGGTACATGCAAAAGTTCAACCCGCCTGTATGTTATGGCTAGTTGCCATGATCAGGAGAACTCACCAGATGTTGTCACTAGTATGCTTTGAGTCTTTACTTTTGATATTTATGTCTTGTTTAATCTTGGTTCCATGTTGTCTTTTGAGATCCCTTATATGGCTAATCAGTTTAAGACACTTTCTGATCATCTTCTTGAGCCTTTTAGTATTTCCACTCCCATTGGTGAGTCTATTCTAACTGAGAGGGTCTATAGAGATTGTCCTGTGTCTATTTATCATAGAGATACCATGGCTGACTTAGTTGAGTTATACATAGCTAATATTGATGTTATTATTGGTATGGACTGGATTTATGCCTGCTATGCCTTAGTTGATTGTAGAACTCGAGTTGTTAATTTTTTGTTTCCGAATAAACCTGTCATAAAGTGGAAGGGTAATCTAGCAGTGCTTAGGGGTAAGTTCATATCATACCTTAGGGCTAGAAAGTTAATATCCAAGGGTTGTATCTACCACATAGTTCGAGTTAGAGATGATAGTGTGGAGGTTCCATCCCTTGAGTCAGTTCCTTTTGTCAATGAATTTCCTAAGGTTTTTCCTAATGATCTGCTTGGGTCCAATCTAATAGTGAGATCGACTTTGTGATTGATGTTTTTCCTAATACAAAGCCTATCTATATTCCTCCATATATAATGGCCCCCGCTAAGTTGAAAAAATTAAAAGGGTAGCTGAACGATCTCTTACATAAGGGATTCATTAGGCTGAGTATCTCACCTTGGGGCTGTCTTATCCTTTTCGTTTGAAAGAAAGAGGGTTCCTTTCGACTGTATATTGAATATCATCAGTTGACAAGGTCACCATTAAGAACAAGTATCCTCTTCCCAAAATAGATAACTTATTTGACCAACTTCGGGGTGCCACTTGTTTCTCAAAGATAGACCTCAGATCAGGCTATCATTAATTGAAAGTGAGAGAGTGTGACATTCCAAAGACTTCCTTTCGAACCTGATATGGTCACATTGAGTTTCTTATTATGTCATTTGGTTTGACTAAGTCTCCTGCAGCATTTATGGACTTGATGAATCAAATGTTCAAATAATATTTGGACATGTTTGTGATTTTGTTCATTAACGATATATTGGTCTACTCTAGAAGTGTGGAGGAGTATGCCAACCATCTCATAATTGTTCTACAGACTCTTAAGGATAGGTAGTTATATGCTAACTTTTTTAAGTATGAGTTCTACTTGTCTATGTGGCATTCTTAGGCCATGCTGTAACTAGTGAAGGTATTTGAGTTAATACGCAGAAGATTGAGGCGGTAAAGAATTGGCCAAGGCCCACATCTATGACTGACATAAGGAGTTTCTTAGGTTTTATTGGCTACTACCGAAGGTTTGTTGAGGGATTTTCATCTATATCATAACCATTGACTAATCTGACTTAGAAGAAGGATAAGTTCCAATGGTTGGATGCTTGTCATAAGAGTTTTCAAGAGTTGAAAACAAGGTTGACTATTACTCTAGTTTTGTCCCTACTCGAGGGAACAAATGGATTTTCTATCTATTGTGATTCGTTCAGAGTTGGATTGGGTTGTGTATTAATACAGAAGGGTAAGGTTATTACATATGCTTCCAGATAACTTAAGATTCATGAGAGAAACTACCTGACTCATGACCTTGAGTTGACAACCTTAGTATTTGCTCTAAAGATTTGGCGTCACTACCTCTATGGTATTCATGTAGATGTGTTTACTAATCAAAAAAGCTTGAAGTATGTGTTATCTAGAAAGAGTTCAACCTGAGGCAGAGGAAATGGATCGAGTTACTCAAGGATTAGAACATGAGTATTCTCTACCACCCAAGTAAATCTAATGTGGTTGTTGATACTCTTAGCAGATTATCTATGGGGAGTACAACCTATGTGGAGGAAGGAAAGAGAGAGTTGTCTAAAGAGGTGCATAGACTTTCATAGTTGGGAGTCCATCTTATTGACTCTAGTAAAGGTGGTGTTATTATTTAGAATGGGGCTGAATCATCTCTAGTTGCAGAGGTGAAGGAAAAGCAAGACTAAGATCCCACCATATTCTTGTTGAAAGATGATTTTCATAAGATGAAGGTTATGATTTTTACCAAAGAAGGAGATGGATTGCTGAGATGCCAAGGTAGGTTATGTGTCCTACGTGTTGATGGCATTTGAGAGAGGATCATGGCAGAGGCTCATAGCTCTATATTTTCTATCCATCTAGGTTCTACAAAGATGTATCACGAGTTGAAGTAAGTGTATTAGTAGAATGAAATGAAGAGAGAGATAACAAAGTTTGTTTCCAAGTGTTCGAATTGCCAACAAGCCAAGGTTAAGCATCAAAGGCCTTGTGGTGTGCTTCAAAACATTGAGCTTTCAGAATGAAAGTGGGAGATGATCAACATGGACTTTATTATAGGTTTACCGCAATATCGTGGGCCATATGATTCAATTTGGGTGATTGTGGACAGGATGACTAAATTAGCTCACTTTTTTCCCATTAAGACGACAGACTCAATAGAGAATTATGTGAGGTTGTATACTCAAGAGATAGTAAGATTGCATGAAGTTCCCTAGTCAATCATCTCAGATAGAGATATCAAGTCACTGCACAATTTTGGAAGTCATTCCAAAAAGGTTTGGGGTCGAAGATAAATCTTAGTACCATTTTTCTTTCGCAGACAAATGGCCAGGAAGAGTGCACCATTCAGACCCTTGAGGATATATTGAGAGCCTGTTTTATCAATTTTAAAAGTAGTTGGGTTAAACATTTATCACTAATTGAGGTTGCTTATAATAACAGTTTCCATTCAAGTATCCAGATGGCTCCATATTAGGCTCTTTATAAGAGGAGATGTAGATCACCGATTAGTGGTTTGAGGTTGGTGAAGCCGAGTTGATAGGGACAGAATTGGTTCATAAATCTAAGGAGAAGTTCAAGGTCACTCAACAAAGGTTTAACACTACTCAAAGTCGACAGAATTCTTATATTGATGTAAGAAGAAGAGACTTGGAGTTCGAGGTGAATGATTGGGTGTATCTGAAAGTTTCACCCATGAAGGGAGTTATGAGTTTTGGTAAGAAATGGAAGTTGAGTCCACGATATATTGGTCCTTACCATATTGTGAAGAGAGAGGGTTAGCGTAGTCTATGAGTTGGAGCTCTCACCAGAGTTAGATGTTGTATATCCTGTGTTCCATATCACCATGCTTAAGAAGTGCTTGGGAGATCCTTCATTTATTGTGCCTACTGAGAGTATTAGGGTGAAAGAGGGTTTGACTTATGAGGAGATTCCAGTTAAACTCTTGATCATTATGTTCACAAGTTGAGAACCAAAGGGGTCGCTTCAGTGAACGTTCTATGCCAAAATCAGTTTGTTGAGGAGGCTACATGGGAAGCTTAAAATCATATGATAGATAAATACCCTCATCTATTCGTGCCTTCAAATGATGATATTGATGGTAATGTTCTTTTTTCCTATCTTTGAGTTGATGTTCAATTCGAGTATGAGTATATGATTGGTATTCTTGAGTCTGAATAGTGATTGTTTGAGTATCCGAGTCTTGATTTGCGTTTGTGCCTTGAGTGAGTTACCATCTTGTCCATCCTTCAAGTATGAATGATGGAAAAGGGGAGATATTGTAATGCCCCCAAATTCCCTAGCCTAAACTAACTCTAAAATGATCTGAAAATCACACCAGGAGGGAACCACAAGACCAACCACGGTCCATGGAGAGGTCTTGTGAAAAGGACAGAAGTTAGGTCAAAAGTCCACGAGGAGGGACCATTTCTCATGGTAAGTATCACGGACCCTAGTCCCTTTTGTGGTGTTCACCCCTAAAAACTCCCACATCTATAGACCGCGATCGAGGATCACAACCCGTACTTAGGTTTACAAAATATGAAGAGGTCCGTGAAGCTTAACCCCCTAAACCTTTGGTATGGTTAGACTTCACGAGAGCCTTCATGTCCTATAGTGACCACCACAAACTATGGTATCCTCCGTGAAGCTCAACCCCTCCTAATACATCCTAATTCAGGGACCACGACACTCACCATGACCTGTGGTGAGCTTCATAGGCCATTCTGGCTTTTCGTGAAGGGTGCCCCACCCAACTTAATGAAGGGATTTACGAACCTTTACCACCTTCTCAAACTGAACCCTACACCTATAGGGAACCTAAATCAGCCCCTTAACTTACCCACAAGGGTTTTACCTCACATTCACATTTAGAACTTTTGAGAGAAGCGATTGGAGAGAAGAAAGAAAGCTAGGGTTCAAGGTTTTCAAGAAATTCCTTCAAATCTAAATTGTTCCTTCGATTTATAGGTATGTAAGGCTAATCACAATGCTGGACTGAGTTCGCCCATGTGCCCTACATAATCCTTTCATCAAAATTGAGATTTGCATTTAAGTTCTAATCCCGTTGACAAAGTTCATAAATTATTTATGCAATTTCCTTATCGAGTTCTATATATATATATATATATATATATATATATATATATATATATATATATATATATATATGAATACATAATGTTAATTCTTACGATATGAGTTTTTAATTGATTGTTCATGATTTCCTTTTCATGAACCCCAGCTGAGTTGATGATTGTTGTATTATATGCATTTATTTTGAGATAAGGAGAACGATTTTGACGCATTTAATGAATTATAATTTTTTAAATTGAGTTTATGCATATTTGATTGAGGTCTAAAAGAGCATGAATAGAGATAAAGTCTTGAGGGGTTATGAATGATTCAAAAGCATGTTTTAAATGCAAGAGTTTGATGATTGATATGAGTTGAGTTTGATGAGAGTCCAATGAGACTAAATGAGTTGATTTGACCATAATGATTGATTGAGTACATGAGTATATTGAGTCTTTTAGGATAGTATTGAGCACTGATTTGGGTAAGAATAAATAACAAGTCGAACCCCATAAACTACGTAGCCACAGTAAAATAGAGGCCATGTCTATCAAGTCCTAAAATAATAGACTTTGATTGATTGTGGATCCATTTAGGTTGATCATTCCTTACCCTGGCAAGGTATTGGATGGCTGCAGTAACAATAGTGCAAAGCATTGTATAATCACTAGCTCATAAGTGATGGTTGTCCGTTAGAGAAACTCTCTAAAATGAATGATTTGATTTGGTTGAGTTGCATATCATTGAGTCTACTTTCAAGGCATTGCTTACTATAAACTTGACTATTATTTTGAGTTGATTTGAGTTTCCTTTGAGTAGAGTCCTTTGAGTTGAGTCTTTTGAGGTGAGTACCTTGAGTTGAGTCTTTTGAAATGAGTCCCTTGAGTTGAGTATTTTGATTGAGTTACTTGATATGGAGTTTGTTGAATCGTGTTTCCTTTAACTATTTTACATACTTGTATATTCCATGTACTGACTCTATTTGGCCTACATCATTTCATGATGTAGATATAGGTGATAGACATCATCAATAGGTGTTGTTGAAGATCCTTTTCTTCCTGATAGTAGTGATACCTCCTTACTTATAGAGGGATCATATTTATTTCAGTTATTGTTTTTGAGTATTTCCTTTAGAGGTAGATGTGGTATTGTCTTGGCACCTTCTTGATAGTTGATAATATCTTCATAGACAGATTCAGAGTTGAGTTTGTATTGTACTTTCAGAGTCTGTTTAAATCATACTTTTAGTATTGAGTTATGAGGTTAAGCTACTTTATACCTTGAATATTTTGAGACTATTATTTATGAGATTGTTTTGGCTTTTGTTTTATAAGTATTCCTTATTCGAGTTATTGAGTTGTTAGCCCACCTGAGCGCCTCTTTTGAGTTATATTAAGTCTTCTGGTGATGTGATTGAATGAGTGATCGTACCAATTTGCTTGGGGGAAGCAATGGTCTTCGAGTGCCGTCCACGCCTAGGGTACCCTCTCAGGGCATGACATGTCCGTGCCAAAATAGAGTCAAGAAAATGATTAAAAGTAGGCCACAATATGTTTACATACTCATGGATCAGAGATAAATATCGAAAATTTAAAGGGAAGAAGGCCCTATGGGCTGCTTCTTCTGGTTGTAGAGTTTTCTACGATTCGTACACTAAGTCCATAGAAGCCAACCCCACATAAATGCAGAAGCTTTAAGTCTAAGAGTGTATGCTATGGATCGTGTAAAATTCTTTAGTCCGTAGACTAGACTCATAGATCACAGGTATGTTTTCTGATTTTTTTCCTAAGTGTCAAGAGGATTTAAGATACCTACCTACGGATTGTAGGATTTTCTACAATCCATAGAACGGCTTCATAAAAGCTTAGTGCATTTAAAGTCCCAAATAATCGGACCTGCAATAAAGAAATAATCCCACTCTCAGTTAATTCCCAAACATGCTCAAACGATCAAAGTCAAAAATTCTCAATTGCCATCACCTAATTATCACCATACCAAATCTTTCCATAGTCACCATCACCACCATCTCCACCAACTCACCACCATCCTAGTTTTCTCTAAAATTATGAACTCACAGGCCGAGAACTAAGAGTCAGTGCACCAAATTGAAAAGGAATTTATGGAGCATTTGTAGAACTCAAACTCACAAACTCCAAACAAACTTCAGGTAGAGCTCTCATCCCATTGCATTGAAAGTGAGAATTTGAATGTACAAACCTAACCTAGGGGTGTATTGAAATTGACTTGGGAAATTAAGTCAAATTTGAGTGAAAAGTGGGTTGTAAGTATTTTGGCATAACACTGTAAAATGAATGTTGGGATTGTTGAAAGTACAAAATTTAGTCTTGGCAGGGTTAAAGATTGGGCACTAAACTTGGGTTTGTGTCTACAAAGGTTTTCTACAGATCGCAGGTTCTCCTACGGTCCGTAGATAGCCTTCATATCTTAAACCCAAAGTTAAGTAATTGACCTTCAGGATTTCCAAATATTACGAGTGCCACTAATGGTCGTAAAAAATTCTACGACTCATAGATTTGACCCATACAAAATCAATCCCAAACTAGTAACTCGAAATTTGGTACATGGATTGTACGATTACTTCTACAGGTCATAGGCTTTTCTTCGGCTCAAAAAAAGGCTCGTAAAATTCATGTACCCAAATAGTGGATTAGGGAAATGTTCTACGATTAAACCTGCGGTTCATAAAATTTTCTACGGATCGTATGGTCAGTACGTAGAACCCTTCCAGTAACTAAGTTTTTTGTGACCTACTTCCTATGATAGGGTCCTATTGTTCGTAGAATCTTCTATGGTCCATACACACCCCCATCGTAGGATTAAAATAACATTGTATTGGTTTTTTTTCATTTCTTCAAATTTAGTGATTTATTTCCTTGTTGTGGACAATAATATTTTCCTCGCAGGTATCATGCCACAAAATCAAACCCGACTCACGAAGGAACATTGGTCAACCCATCCAAAAGGGTTGCGGTTATGAAATTAAAGATTTGACTAGAAAATAAGTCAATCGATAAAGAGGCTTTTAGATTGAAGAAGGATTTCCAAATCAGTCCCAACCCCCTACCGGACCCTTGATGACATAAAATCGAAGAAAGAAACTCACAACGTTCCAAAACCCATAAATGTGGTTGCTCCACCTTCTCACACATCCCCCAGGCTAAAAAAGGAAACCAATCATTAGCGGAGGATAGTGATGATGATTTGGGATCCCAGTCTACCTTCAAGTCCATATCTGTGGGAGGTTCGACACCAAAGTGCCCATCCATACCTATTTGAGTTATTAGGCTACCCAACCGATGGTGTGTTAAGAGAATGTATGACTTCTATCAGATGGGACAGGAATTGAATGAACAACATAATTCTATATGAACAATTACTAAGGAGCTGTGAGCATTAACATCTGGCTTCGATGTGGTGCAAGAAATTTGTGATATGTTCCACCAGCATCGATGTGACTGGATAGCAGCTCCTTAGGGAAAATACAACCCGATAATGATTCTGAAAGTTTATGTTTCATATGCAGTCATGATAAAAAAGAAAATAGCGGCTAAATTTAAATAATTGGAGCAGCCCCCACTTTTGACCATATTAGTGCGGGAAATCCCAGTTGATCTTTTCAAGAAAATAGCTCGACGGGTCCTCTACGATCTAAATTTTCAATAGCCTACCTCGACAGATGAATTTGACCATCAAATGAAAATCGTCTGAGACCAAAATATAATGAGGGACCCGACACTGCAAGGGAAGTTGATGCGATAGACTACCGGCCACATTAACGAGCATGGTATAATCACCAATTACGTATCCCATCCTACCCCGATCAAATAAGTGTCACTAAATTTCACGGCTAAGTTCTGGTAGGCCATCATCTGACACCGACTTTGCCCCACCATAATAGATAACCATTTAACTCCATATAGAGCAGCAATGTAGCCTTCCTGATGGATGGTTACGAGTTCGAATTCTTCAAAATCATCTTCCTTGAGATTTATAAGTAAGCTATCCAGAGGGCAACCAACATCCCATTCTCATGCCTGATTTTCACTCTATGCCGAGAGTCGATGGTGCCTTTGATAAAAGGGGTAGATCAGTTAATTTAGGTGACTCAGACACAAGATGTGGGGTTGATGAAAAATGATACAAATTCGGTTTCCTAGCGACTAGCCCTATTCTCATTCTTGATTTTCACTCTAGGCATAATGAAAAATGATACAAATTTGGTTGCCCAGTAACTAGCCCCACATCCTGAGGTGTAACTACCTGAGATTTTTGACAGGCCTGCCATAGAGCTGATTGTCGATAGAGTCGTACCTATAGAGGAGGATACTATTGGAGAGTTGAGTGCATTTGACATGTCGACTGCACCACCTTCCACCTTCCCTACCTCTGTCATTCTTCAACCATATTCGGCCAACCTAGTCACATTTTAGCCAACTATGTTTATAGTTTGGTACAGCGACATACACATATCAAGACTCAACTGGCCACACTGGTCAAACAACTTAAGCCCTGGGTCTGAAAAGCAATAGAAGAATCATAGGAGTGGTGTGTCGCTAAGCTCTAGGATGCATTGGATGAGCGATACCTAAGAATACATGGCTGGATAGATGCTTTTGAGCAGAGAGTAACTGTACACTTTAGGACCCTTGCTAGCCCAGATTTTTCAAGCATTCAAACAGAGATAGAGAGCCTCCGATATGAGTTCACCGCTTTGGCTACCACACCAACACCATCACTCCCATCCTTATCTATCCTCACTCCCTTCACTATTGATCCTTTTATGGAAGAAGAGCCCCCATAGGCATCTGATAAACACATATGTGAGGATATGGATCTAATTTTAAGTTCGAGTCACGAGCTTCAAAGAAAGAGAAGAAGCACTTTGAAGAGGCATAATGATCTTCTAGATAGAATGAGATGATGCCACTAGAGAGAGAGCGACAATGTTTGGTTGGAGATTTGAGTTTGAGGGCCACTACTGATGGTGTCCCATCTTTTCAGAAGGATATGCATGCCGACATACCCGGTTCCACACTGATAGACCCGGCATCCTCTTTATAATGCTTTAGCGCATAGGCGCCACAAGTTCATCTTGCCCTTTATATTTAGGTTTGATATAGTGCATTGGGGATATTGCATGACTTTTTGAGGGGGGTGAGGTGATTATGATCATCATGAGTATCTAGGTGAAGTCTGAGTAGCCTAAACACTCGAGTGAGTCCTTGGAATTTTCTTGCCTATGTATTCCTTGATGATCTTTTATTTATGTTGAACTAGCATATTTAGGATATAAATGTGAAATAAAAATAGAAATTTATGGCATGATGGTTATAATGTTTAAAACGAAAAAACAGAACCCTCCAAAAATTTGATGAAGTGTTATATTTGTTTCTTTAATCTATTGATTATGTGGGATCCTTGTATGACATGACAGAAATTGATAGGATATGCATGACTTATGCTGAAACATGAACCGAAAATTGATAATTGATAATGGAACTTGATGCCAAGTGTGCGTAAGAGATATTTGTGTAGTCTTACTATTTGTTAAATCTAGAACTTTCCCCGTTGGTCATACTATGATAATTGAACTGTTGATTAGGAAAACACCATAGACCATTGTTGAAATAGTCTAGTTAACTTGAAACTAACCAACCAAATAACATTATACCCTTTTGAATCAAAGATTTGAGCCTAAAAAAATACCTTTTAATTCGAATAAATACAATTCACCTTTCTTGTCATTGACTATAGACCTTTGTTTTGGCCCTGGTCTCTCCTAGGATAATGTGCACCTCAAATATGGCTAAAATCCTAAGTTGAGGGTGGCTACTCTTTTGGAAAGTGAGGAAAGAAGGAGTATGAAAAGAGATGAGTAATGAGAGAAAAAAAGGAAATAAAAAGGGTGTGGCCATGATAAAATAGCAGTATAAATGAGCAAGAGAGAAATGAAATCAACAATCATAAGAAAGCATTAAGAAAAAGTCAAAAGAAAACCACACGCGAGCTTAAATGAAAGCAAAGAATTGGGGTGAAATAAGTTATGGATTGTAAAACGTGGAATCAAGTGGATATAGTGTCTAGGAGGGAATTAAGTCACTAAAATCCAAATATATCACACATATACCCAAGCCTGCGTTACAAGCCAAAAAATGTCCTATAGTGATCCTAATTCAACTATTCAAGAGTCTAAGTATTGAAAATAAGGGAAGGCCTATTGTATTGTGCATGAATATTTGAATTTTATTTTTGAGAGTGAGTGTTTGTCGAGTCCTCATTATTAAAGAAATATTTCGATATCTATGCGAAAAAAGGATTTTCTTTTCAGTGAGGGTACAAGTAACATTGTCAAAAAAGTCATGATCTTGGTAAGTGTTGTTTCTGTACGTGAATCTGTCCATTGACACTGTGATGTCATAAATTGATTCGCGTAAGTTAGCATGATTTGAGATAATGATTGCACTGTAGTTTGAATGAAAATTTGAGTGTTGTAAATTCTTGATCTTATTTTGCTTAGTGGAGTCGCTTGAGGACAAGCAATCATTTTATGTTGAGGATGTTGATGTACCGTGGATTTACGGTACTTGTAATGCTTAAAAATTAAGAAATTTCATTCCTTTTAAGCATTTATTTGTAGATTTGATGTTGTTTGTGCTTGTTTTGCAGGAAAATAGGTTGTTGCATTAAAAGAGGATAACACTCTGAAACTGACTAACTGACTGGTGCATTATGACTTCTATGAGGCCAACCTATGAGTCGTAGATAGTTCTACGAGTCGTATATGGCAATTATAGAAGTAATGGTAAGGAGTGAAGGCAAGTCTAGAATTTACAAAGAAGTCTACGAGTTGTAGAAGATTCTACGAGCCGTGGGACAAAGCATATAAACTGACCGATGATTGAAGTTAAAAAGAAATTAGCCTACGACTGAGTCTACAAGCCGTAGAAAGTCTCCCATAGGAAGAAGTTGATGACTGACTTGAAACTGTGTTATGAGCTAGGTCTACGACTCGTCTAAAATATCTATGATCCGTAGGAACGAGTCGTAGAACCTTAACTGACTAAAATTTCCTGATTTTTATAAATTTGTTTTAATTAGGATTAGTTGTTTATAAATAGATTCCTTGGGTATTCTATTATGTGATGCACGTTTTTGGATTTACGATTAAGGCATAAACTATTTTTGTCTTTAATTCTTGAATACGATGATTTATTACATTGACGTTTAATCTCCTATTCAATTGAAGACTTTGGATTTCCTTACTCTTTATTGTAAGTAGATGAATTATTTCAACTACATTATTTTGAATTTTGATTATGTGATTATGAATAGCTAAATGCATAACTAGGATTGTAGGAACCATGAATAATTAATCACTTAGAACTAATAAAATATAATTCTTGAATAGCGTGCATAGATGTATTATTTTTCTTTTTGTTTTGATTGCTTTATACAAGGGTTGGCTTTAGAACTTGTGTAACACCCTGCAACTTCTAAGAAAAGATTCAAACCATCCTCCATATGTGTATAGGCCTGAACCCATTAATTTCTAAGTTGTATGTATATGTTAAAGACTTTTACTAAGTGTAGTAAGTGTATCGGATATGTTTTAGGATCTTAAGGTACCTCAAACACCAAGTCAAGTTAGAGCATTTCTATCGCCTATGTGTCTTATTTCCAACCCCATCAAGTTTGCATCAATTGAAGTTCATAGTAAAACGTTATGCTCATTTTACTGGACATTGACTTGTCGCACTCCGACCGTGCGCCCGAGGCACTTTCCGCGCTCTAGGTCAATGAGGCAACAGCTACTGCCCTCTCTGTATGTTGGCCACGTGCTCTAAGAATTTTTTGCACGCTAGCACGGATAAGAGGCTTTTTAATAAACCCCCAAAGATGTAATTCATCTTACTAGTTCAAATATTTACCCTAGAAAGAAAAGTTCTCAAGAAACTGACTTCCTCCAAGGTTAATCCATCATCCAAGATAAGATTCGACCATGGAATTTCATAATTTCTTCATCTTAACACTAATTAATATTCCTACTCATTATATTCATAGATTTTCAAGAAATATTATCAAGAACTCAACTCCAAGGTTCAAGAAGGGTTTTATGGTTCTTCTTCTTTCAAGATCATTCTTTTCTTGGGTATTTGAAGCAATTACGGTATGTGGGATTCCAATGAGGAATTCCTTTCATCCTCGTGTCCAAAATTTCTCAATTTTCATGAATTTAATTCTATAATTAGGTTATATAAACCACTTTTAAATTCATCATGTTTATGATATAATAGCATGGTTTCTTGAATTACTTATTCTTGATTATGAATTCTTAACCAGTGAACTTCCTTTTTATACTTGGTAAAATTTTCCATGGTCATTCTTATGAGTTATTGACATGTTATTATTTATGAATCATTAACCTTATGTTTTAAAGCATGATTTTAGAGTCTTTATGTTATTATGAAAGTTATTTTAAGAAATCACAAGTTATGTATGATTTCAAGTAAGTTGTCTCGTGTCTAAAGTCATATGTATAGAAGTAAAGATATGTTTATGAAAGAGATATTTAAGCACTTTCTCACAACACTTAGGATTTAAGATATGCTTTTTGAGCTTTGTCTCACTTATGATTTAAGATATGACTTTTGAGCTTAGTCTCACATATGATTCAGACATATGGACAGTTTTTATACTTATGGGCATTAATATGTGTTTATGTTATTTTGGGAGGGCTATTTAGCACTGAGTGAACTTTAGGGATGAAGGGTTTCATTAGAGTCTTTGGACCTTTAGTAGCAATCCCTAAGACCTATAACTACGAGCCACCATAGGACTTGAGTTTAACGCTTTGTCGGACAACTTCATATGGCTCTAAGAGGCACAGACTAGTGGATCTACATAGATATAATATGGTCTAATACCCTGGCAAGGTATAGGGTAGCTCGTCCAACTGGGTTAGTTTTTGGACATCATGAGCTCACATGGTGTATGTCGGTTATAAGAAACTCCCCAGTTTATGCATCTTTTTATGATATGTTCTTAACTTTATATGGTAATTTAAGTATTTTATTTTATGAATATGCTTATGCAAGGATACTGAATTAGACTCATCCTTACATATATTTTTAAATGAAGGTCTAATTGATAATTATGCATGAACTATGAATGTTTTCCTTTTGATTCTTTTATTATGTCTTATGCTATAAGAAATCTTATTCCAATGTTCCTACATATGTTATTTAATATGATTATGTTAGTATTTCCCTACATACTCAGTATATTTCACGTACTAGCACATACTTTTCTCTGCACTGGATCCTATTATGATGTAGATTCTAGTATTGTTCTCAAATTCGGGGTTAGTAAAGTTGCAGCATTTTCAGAGAGCAGTTGGCGAGTCCTACTCATTTGAGGACTCTATGGGTTTAATAGTTAGATTTATTTTATGTAATCTTTAGATTTTTTTAAGGTAGCTGGAGGCCATGTCCAGGCTATGTATTTCTTGATCTAGGTAGTAGAGGCTACTTCAGACATTAGATTTTAAGTCTCATGAATTATTTAAACTCTTTGTTTAAGTCTCATATATTGACATTTGTTATAGTTTATGCTTCAGTTCTCTTATGATGTGCTTAGACATGTTATCCCAAGGATTAGCTTGGGATCACTTATGGTTTCAGTGTAATGACCCGTTTGGTCATTTTGAGAATGAGTCATTTCTCTCCATAAAATACTCTCTCCGTAAATTTAAATTAGAAATTTGGATCTTTCGGTAACTTTGGTTAATTAGTTGAGGGATAATGTTAGAGAATTAATTTAATTGATGGGATAAAGTATTAATTTATTTAATATTCTATACCACTTTTCTTATATTTATTAAAATAGGTTAGTAGGGTTTGTAAATTTTAATACATAATTAGTTTGGAAAAGGAAAAAAAATAATAATAAAAGAAAAGAGAAAAAAAAAATTCTATATATATAATCTGATGGCTTAATGCCATCAGATGTAACAAGAAATAAAGAATAGCGACGATGCGACGACGAACACTGGAGAAAAAAAATACGGAGGAAGAAAAAAAAGAAAGGAGAAAAGAAAAATAAAGGAGAAGAGAAAATAGGAATTTTCAATCCAAAGCGTCAAGGTAATTATTCTCATCCTTTCCATTAAATTTTCATGTGATTATGAACATATTTTTAGGGTATATTGGTGGAGAAACAACGCTGAAATAAGAAAATATGACCCTAGGATTCTTCATATAAAATCTTAATTTGGGGATCGAATAACGATCCGTTTTAGCTTTGACATGTGAGTTTATTTTACATGAGTGAAGATAATCGGAAAGAAAATTTTAGATTTGACTTCAATGACATAGAATGAGTTAGTTCCCGAATTTTGATATATTGATATAGATAATTAAATATTAGGTATATTACATTTTATGAATTCCATTAAATTTATGATATTGGGGAAATTAGAACCCAACCCTAGGCTTAAAATTTGGAAATATGAGAGTTGACATGTTATTTGACATCAACATTAGGAACTTGATTATAGATTTGGGTAGGTTTTGGATCTAGGCTAGACATATAATAATATGAGTATTTTTAGTTTCGAAATCTTATGGTGGTTATTTATTTGATTAGTTTATACTTATTTAGAGGCCCAATGAAAAGGGAAGGCTCAAGTACCGGAGTAATTGCTTGATTAATTAAGGCAAGTGAATTTCTAAACCTCAGTTTAAGCTTGTAGATGCTTGTATTTCCGTGTTATGTGTACTGGGGAGTAATGAAAATTGGACTGGGTTATTGACCATATGATTGGTCTTAAAAATAGAGATGAGGGGTATAAAATGTTGATCTAATGACATGTATTGGTGGAATTGATATGTTGTTATCATGGATTTATTTTGGACATGTGAAATGACTATGTTGATGTGAGATAGGAAAAATTATTGTTGTTGTCATGTTATTATCGTGAATTATATGAACATGAATTGATTGCATTGGTTCTGACATATTGTGTTGAGACTAAAAATGATTTGAGACAAAGGGGTCGGGCCACACGCTCCGTGGCAGGTATTATGAAATAAAGGGGTCGGGCCATATGCTCCGTGGCAAGTATTATAAAATAAAAGGGTCAGGCCACACGCTCCGTAGCAGGATATATATATTGAGGGAATGGGCCACATGCTCCATGGCAGGTTACATGGATAGAAATGTCCCCCATGGGTTTCGGACTGTAATTCAGCGGATGTGTACCGGTAGGACAGACATACATCATCTTATTACATTGCATCGCATTTTGTTGATATTTGTGAAATCGTGTTTACCCTTTTATTGCTTTATATATGTTGAATTTGACTTGATATGATTCACTCAATAAGAATACCGATGAATATTCATGGACTGTATTTTATTATTGTGTGGAGTATAGAATTAGGCTGGTTTTATGCAGGTTGTAGTTGAGGAGGTTCAGTTGGGATGACAGGAGTACTTGTATCTATCGAGATTTGCTTTGTTTTAGTTATCCACTTACTGAGTACCGTGTTGTTTGGTACTCACCCCTTGCTTCTACATTTGTGTAGGTTGTGAGCCCGGACCTGCTTGATCTCCTACTATTTTCTATCCCATTCGAGGCTATCATTTCGAGTGTTGAGGTAGCTTTTACATCCATCTAACGGATACCTCTTACTCTTTTATTATGTTTTAATCCTATTCTAGAGACAAAGACATTATGACTGTATTTTATTTCATACTTCGGTAATGTATTAATGGCTTGTACACGTGACAACCAATCTTGGGGGATTTTGAGTTTATTTTACGTGTTTTTGCTTAAGTTAAATTTTGATTCCTTTCTTTTTCTTACGCATCTACTTTCTATTGGGTATTAGGCTGACTTATCTCGGTAGATTGAAATGAGTGCCATCACACCCAGATTCGGGTCGTGACAAAAATGGTATCAGAGAGCCAGGTTCATAGGTCTCATGTGTATACAAGCCGAGTCTAAGTAGAGTCTTAAAGATCAGTACGGAGACGTCTATACTTATCTTCGAGAGGCTATGAGGACTTTTAGGAAATTTTCCCTTTGTTCTTTCACTTTGTATTATGCATGTTGTGTTGGTACTGAATTTCCGCGTGTCCCTTCTGACAGATGGCTAGGACCAGGACTACGGCCAGAGGTAAAGGAAGGGAGACACTTCCTGAGGTTGATATTGGGACCCCAACTAGGGGTAGAGATAGAGGCCGAACTAGAGTTTATGTTGGGGTATGGCAGCAGGAAGAGGTCATGCCCGAGGAGCGGCACCAACTACAGGTCGTTCTAGAGAGGCTTCTCTTGATCCACAGATTAATGCTAGAGAGGAACAAGTACCTCCAGAGCCTGCCACTGCACCATTGTTTCAGAACACTTTGATGCGAGTATTAGATGCGCTCGAAGGATTTAATCAGAGTGTGAGGGTGAATGGTAAACCTGAGGGTTCTCAGACTAGAGTAGGAGCCTAGACCCCAAGGCAGGATCAGATTCCAGTCGTTCAGGGTCTGGTGGGCCAGCCACCTGCAGGCCCTAGAGCGGATGAGCATAAAGTGCAGGTAGGGGGAACCCAGGGTGCACTTGTAGTCATGTTGACTGACGAAGAGCAACGCCGATATGAGAGGTTCCAAAAAATGGACCCACCACAGTTTCAGGGTGTGAAGACTGAGGATACACATGAGTTCCTAACCATATACCGAGAGTTGTTGGAGAAAGTAGGGTTAGCTGAGACTCACGGAGTTTGTTATACTACACTCCAGTTATGTAGGACAGCTAGAGACTGGTGGAGAGTGTATCTGAGTTCCAGGCCAGTTGGGTCATCCCAGATGACTTGGGATGAGTTTGCTAGTGTCTTTTATGACTGTTTCGTCCCCTAGAGTGTGAAGGAAGAGAGCCAATTACAGTTCAAGAATTTGAGGCAGAAGAGTCTTACAGTTGTTGAGTATGAGACTCGTTTCTACTAGTTATCTAGACATGCCATGGCTGTACTTCCTGATGAGACAGAGCGGATTTGCAGATTTGTGTGAGGACTGAACTATACCATTCGTATAGCAGTTTTTAAACCCGCCCGTGAGGGCACTTCCTTCCAGTCTATCATTGCTTCCAAGGAGGCAGAGTTGATGGAGAGAGAGGAGTTCGTGGACCTCAAGAGGGTCCGTGATTCTGGTCAATTTTTGGGTACCTCATTTGGAGGTAGAGGGTCCTATAAAGGAGGTGGTTCCTTCCATCGTAGAGGATCAGTTCATGTATCTATGCAGGCTTCTGAGGATGGTCAGACACCTTGTGGGTCATATAGTATAGGTCAGAGTTACCAGGGGTAACAGCAGAGGCCGGTTAGCCGGGGTGGTTATACAAGTTCTTCAGGTTCATAACAGAGGTTTTCACACGGGAGAGCATGTTATACTTGTGGTGATTCGGATCATCTTTCATGGCAGTGTACATCTCAGGGTCGAGGAGGAACCCAGCCTAGTTCTTCAGTTTTAGTTAGAGGATTAGTGTCGCCGGTCAAAGGTCGAGGTAGAGCCCAGACTAGTAGAGGTGGTCGCACTCTTAGTAGGGGTGCTGGTGGTGCTATAGACCCTCAGGGAGGAGGTAGAGGTGTTGGGTAGGTCGTAGGTAGAAGGGGAGCTCAGTGTTATGCTTTTCCAGGGAGACCCGAGGCTGAGGCTTCCAATGCAGTTAGCACAGGTATTGTCCCAGTCTGCCATCGACCTGCATTTGTATTATTTGATCCAGGGTCTATATTTTCCTATGTGTCTGCCTATTTTGCATATGACTTTGATTTGATATGTGATCGTATGTTTGTGCCCATTCATGTTTCTATATTCGTGGGTGAATCCTTAGTGGTGGATCGAGTATATCGATTTTGTCTTGTTTCCTTGGTCGGGTATGACACTTGGGTAGATATGATTATTCTAGGGATGGTAGACTTTGATATGATATTGGGTATGGATTGGCTTTCTCCCCATCGTGCTATTCTCGATTGTTATGCTAAAACTGTTACCTTAGCGATACCTGATGCCCCAAGGGTTGAGTGGAAGGGTACTAGTGGCTCCTATCCCAGTAAGGTTATCTCATATATTCATGTTCAGAGATTGATTGATAGGGGGTGTATGTCTTATTTAGCCTTTATTCGAGATACCAGTATTGAGTCACCTCCTATAGAGACTGTCCCAGTGGTTAAGGAGTTTTCTGATGTATTTCCTACTGATCTTCCTGGTGTTCCTCCGGATAGGGATATTGATTTTGCTATTGACTTAGAGATTGGTACTAAACCCATTTCTATTCCTCCATATCACATGGCTCCAGTTGAATTGAAGGATTTGAAGGATCAATTACAAGACTTATTGAGTAAGAGGTTTATTCGCCCTAGTGTATCTCCTTGGGGTGGACTAGTTCTGTTTGTAAAGAAGAAAGATGGGACTATGAAGATGTGTATCGACTACAGGCAGTTGAACAAGGTAACTGTTAAAAATCAGTATCATTTTCCCTGTATTAATGATTTATTTGATCAGCTACAGGGAGCGGCATATTTTTCCAAAATAGACTTGAGGTCCGGTTATCATTAGTTGAAGATTACGGCGTTAGATATCCCTAAGATAGTTTTTCAGACTCGTTATGGTCACTACGAGTTTTTGGTGATGTCATTTGGGTTGATCAATGCCCCCGCAGCATTCATGGAGTTGATGAACGGAGTGTTTCGCCCGTACTTGGATTCTTTTGTAATAGTATTCATTAATGATATCTTGGTGTATTCATTTGAGGTTGGTACTTCAGAAGTTGAGGGAAGAAAAGTTGTATGCAAAGTTCTCCAAGTGTGAATTTTGGCTTGATTCTGTTACATTCTTAGGACACGTAGTGTCCAAAGAGGGGATTAGAGTGGATCCAGCTAAGATTGAGGCAGTTAGAGGTTGGACAAGGCTTATTTCTCCTACTGAGATTCGTAGTTTTGTGGGGTTAGTCGGTTATTACAGACTATTTGTGCAGGGCTTCTCCTCTATTGTAGCTCCATTGACTAGATTGACTCAGAAGGCCATGGATTTTCATTAGTCCAACGAATGTGAAGCGAGCTTCCAAAAGCTCAAAACTTTATTAACTTCGGCTCCTATTTTGATGCTACCCAAGGAAAGTGTGGGATTTACTATATACTGTGATGCTTCCGGTGTTGGTTTAGGCGGTGTGTTGATGCAGAAGGGGAAAGTGGTTGCCTATGCATCGAGACAGTTAAAGTCCCATGAGAAAAACTATCCTACTCATGATTTGGAGTTAGCATCTGTGGTTTTCATGCTTAAGTTATGGCGTCATTACCTATACGGTGTGCATTGCGAGGTCTTCACCGATCATAGGAGTCTTAAGTATATATTCAGTTAGAGGGATCTGAACTTTAGGCAACATAGATGGCTGGAGTTGCTGAAGGACTACAACATGACTATTTTATATCACCCAGGAAAAGCCAATGTGGTGGCGGATGCCTTGAGTAGGAAGTCCTCTAGTATAAGGAGTCTTGCTGTGATTCGAGTTGAGGAGCGGCCATTGGCGGCAGAATCTGTGTGCCTAAGGTGGGTGACCTGACTAGACTTATTTTGGAAGAGGCTCATTGTTCAAGGTATTCCATCCATTTGGGAGCAGCCAAGATGTATCATGATCTGGGACAGCATTATTAATGGTGTGGGATGAAGAAGGATATCGCAGAGTTCATGTTCAAGTGTTTGACTTGCCAGCAGGTAAAGTGTGAGCACCAGCGGCCTGGGGGTGGGAGTTAGAGGATGTCTGTTCCCACTTGGAAGTGGGAAATGATCGCCATGGACTTCGTTGTGGGTTTACCTCCCACCGTGGGTGGTTATGATTCTATATGGGTGGTTGTTGACAGACTGACAAAGTCTGCTCATTTTATTCCAGAAAGGTAAGGTACACAGCGGATAAGCTAGCCCAATTGTATATTAGCCATATCGTTCGGCTTCATGGTGTCCCGATGTCCATTGTTTCGGATCGAGGTTCAGTATTCACTTTGTACTTTTGGCAGGCATTACAGAATGGTTTGGGCATTAGACTTGATATGAGTACTTGTTTTCACCCACAAACCGATGGTCAGTCTGAGTGGACAATCCAGGTGTTGGAGGACATGCTCCGAGCTTGTGTTATTAATTTTGGTGCTAGATGAGATCAACACTTGCCCCTAACAGAGTTTGCCTACAATAACAGTTATCACTCCAGTATCCAGATGGCTCCATTTGAGGCTTTGTATGGTAGGCAGTGTCGATCCCCTATTGGATAGTTTGACTTAGCTGAGATGGGATCCTTAGACACAGACTTGCTTAGAGATGCTATGGATCAGGTTCGTAGGATTCAGGGTAGACTCTTGACAGCCCAGAGTAGAAAGAAGAGTTATGCAGACCGGAGAGTTCGAGCATTGGAGTTCATGGTGGGCGATCATATTTGGCTTCGAGTGTCGCCCATGAAAGGCATGATGCAGTTCGGGAGGAAGGGAAAGCTCAGCCCTTGATTCATTGGCCCATTTGAGATTTTGGCGCGAGTTGGAGAGGTGGCTTATAGATTGGCCTTTCCACCTAGCTTATCGGTTGTGCATAACCTGTTTCATGTCTCTATGCTATGAAAGTATGTTCCAGATGAATCCCATGTGTTATCATTCGATTCAGTGGAGTTGGGTCCAAACCTGACATTTGAGGAGGAGCCTATAGCTATTCTAGATAGGCAGGTTCGTAAGCTTAGAACCAAGGAGATAGCTTCAGTGAAGGTACAATGTAAGCAACGTTCAGTCGGAGAGGCGACTTGGGAAACAGAGGCTGATATGCGCGCTAGATATCCCCAGCTTTTCGAAGCTTCAGGTACTTTGCTTTACTTTATGTTCAGGGACGAACATGATTTTTAGTGGTGGATAATATAATGACCCATTTGGTCATTTTGAGAATGAGTCATCTCTCTCCATAAAATACTCTCTCCGTAAATTTAAATTAGAAATTTGGACCTTTTGATAACTTTGATTAATTTAATTAATGGGCTAAAGTGTTAATTTATTTAATATCCTATACCACTTTTCTTATATTTATTAAAATAGGTTAGTAGAGTTTGTAAATTTTAATACATAATTAGTTTGGAAAAGGAAAATAATAATAATAATAATAATAAAAGAAAAGAGAAAAAAATATTAAATTTATATATATATATATAATCTGATGGCTTAATGCCATCAGATGTAACAATAAATAAAGAATAGCGACGACGCGACAACGAACACTGGAGAAAAAAAATACAGAGAAAGAAAGAAAAGAAAGGGGAAAAGAAAAATAAAGGAGAAGAGAAAAATAGGGATTTTCAATCCAAAGAGTCAAGGCAATTATTCTCATCCTTTCCATTAAATTTTCATGTGATTATGAACATAATTTTAGGGTATATTGGTGGAGAAACAATGCTAAAATAAGAAAATATGACCCTAGGGTTCTTCATATAAAATCTTAATTTGAGGGTCGAATAATGATTCATTTTGGCTTTGACATTTGAGTTTATTTTATCATGAGTGAACATAATCGGAAAAAAAATTCAAATTTGACTTCAATGACATAGAATGAGTTAGTTCCCAAATTTTGATATATTGATATAGATAATTAAATATTAGATATATTATATTTTATGAATTCCATTAAATTTATGATATTGGGGAAATTAAAACCTAACCCTAGGCTTAAAATTTGAAAATATGAGAGTTGACATGTTATTTGACATCAACATTAGGAATTTAATTATAGATTTGGGTAGGTTTTGGGCCTAGGCTAGATATATAATAATATGGGTGTTGTTAGTTTTGAAATCTTATTGTGGTTATTTATTTGATTAGATTATACATATTTGGAGGCCCAACGAAAAAGGAAGGCTCAAGTACCAGAGTAATTGCTTGATTAATTAAGGCAAGTGAATTTCTAAACCTCAGTTTAAGCTTGTAGATTCTTATATTTCCGTGTTATGTGTACTGGGGAGTAATGAGAATTGGACTGGATTATTGACCATATGATTGGTCTTCAAAATGGAGATGAGGGGTATAAAATGATGATCTAATGACATGTATTGGTGGAATTGATATGTTGTGATTATGGATTTATTTTGGACATGTGAAATGACTATGTTGATGTGAGATAGGAAAATTTATTGTTGTTGTCATGTTATTATCGTGAATTATATGAACATGAATTGATTGCATTGGTTCTGACATATTGTGTTGAGACTGAAAATGATATAAGGCAAAGGGGTCGGTCCACACGCTCCGTCGCAGGTATTATGAAATAAAAGGTCGGGCCACATGCTCCGTAGCAGGATATATATATTGAGGGGATGGGCCACACGCTCCATGGCAGGTTACATGGAAAGAAATGTCCCCCATGGGTTCTGTACTGTAATTCAGCGGATGTGTACCGATAGGACAGACATGCATCATCTCATTGCATTGCATCGCATTTTGTTGATATTTATGAATTCGTGTTTACCCTTTTATTGCTTTGTATATGTTGAATTTGACTTGATATGATTCACTCGATAAGACTATCGATGAATATTCGTGGACTGTATTGTTATTATTATGTGGAGTGTAGAATTGGGCTGGTTTTATGCAGGTTGTAGATGAGGAGGTTTGGTTGGGATGACAGGAGTACTTGTATCTATCGAGCTTTGATTTGTTTTAGTTATTCATTTACTGAGTACCGTGTTGTTTGGTACTCACCCCTTGCTTCTACACTTGTGTAGGTTGTGAGCCCGGACCTGCTTGATCTCCTACTATTTTCTACCACATCCGAGGCTATCATTCCGAGTGTTTAGGTAGCTGTTACATCCACCTAGCGGATACCTCTTACTTTTTTATTATGTTTTAGTCCTATTCTAGAGACAATGACATTGTGACTTTATTTTATTTTATACTTCGGTAATACATTAGTGGCTTGTACACGTGAAAACCAATCTTGAGGGATTTTGAGTTTATTTTACGTGTTTTCGCTTAAGTTAAATTTTGATTCCTTTCTTTTTCTTCCGCATCTACTTTCCATTGGGTATTAGGCTGACTTACCTCGGTGGGTTGAGATGAGTGTCATCACACCCGGATTTGGGTCTTGACATTCAGGTATCGTGTCTCGGTCGGGGTGTAGATTGGATTGCGACAACTTGCCTTATCCTTACTTTCCTGATCAAGGAAGTAACGAATGGAAAAAAAGATTAACAATGAGATTTGAGGCTATTAACTCTCATCTAATAGCTCATCAAGAGATAGCTAATCTGGGATCACTGGTATTGGTTAGTAAAGCATACACTAGTAAATGGATCAAGTTGCATGGTGATATTCACTCATTTATCGGATCAAGAACCTAGGTGAAACTAACTTACCGATTCTGCATGTTACACACTAGAAAAGGAATACTAATAAAAGGTTCTACATACTTAAGAATTCGTGAGGAAGACATACACCCTAGTTTCGCCTATTATTGAATTAAATCATATTAAATGGTTACTTTATTACTTGATACTTGCAATTGAATCAATTAATTATTTTTACGCAAAACCCCTCCCCTTTTTTAAGGAAACTATCTGATTACAAACACAAATAATAAATGATTAACCTAAGTCTAAACCATACTCCCCGTGGAATCGACCCTAACATTTGTTAGGTTCTATACTTGCACGACCGCTTTATACTTCTTTAGGAGGTGTAATTTGGGAGTATCACATAAAAATCAATGTACTAGTGTGACTTGTTCGATATGTTCACTAGTGCAACGCAGAAAATAAGATTCCTCAATGTCGCTATTGGACTCACTAGCACTACTTGATATGCTCATATCTTTCAACGACTCTTACGAATAACTTATAATGTGAGAAAAAATATACGTTAGCAAGTAAGTATTAAGTAAAAAATATATAAATTAGTGCTATTTCACTTCATCCACTCTAGTTTATTTTAGTGCTTTTTTTACCTAAGCTCCTCCTATCTCTCTATCAAACAAATTTATTTAATAAATAGATATAAAATTGAACACTCTAAAGAAAGAAGAAATCAAACATCACTAACTTCTACGAGTTTGTCTAAATTTTATCAAATCCAACATTTCAAAGAAAAATCAATAGTTATATACTATAGAATAATGAAATTTTAAGAAGTTATTATTTTTTAATTAACTGAACCGAATCATTGGCTCCCACGAATTTGGGTCAAGACACATCTAATGGCATTTAATCAAAAAGATTACAATTTAGTCTGCTTGACTAATATTCATAACTATTTGATCAAAAAATTTTAAGTCCTCAATCCACTAGACTTGATATTTATCAGTTATTGAACGGGCATTTTGTCAATAATAAGAAAGTGCGGCACCGTTAGTGAAAATTTCCTTCTATCAATATCATGCATAATCATAAGATTTTGCAGTTGAATAATTACATTGCTCAGAGTAGATATCAATCTCATTATAGGTTGACAATTGTGCTTGTTCCCATTCTCGTTCCTCTTTTTCTTTTACTTTCTTTCTTTCTCTCCTATACTTCAATTGTTCCTTCAAATCATTAAATATGCCTTCGATTATTGTAGGTCAATTTTCTTTTGCGGAACAAAGATGTGATATCATCAGTTAAAATAGATGCATCATACATAATCCACTTTCCACTATCATTATCATAGCAATATTCATGCTCATAGGCTGATATACATTTTCAATACTGGCAGAATTGTCGTCATAAGTAAATACGTCATCCTCCACTTCAATAGGTTCGCCTATTGTTGGTTGTGAAATGGGAATTGTATTGTATACAACATGATTATCCTTGATTTTTCAAAAATCTCATTCAATAATTCATGATGATTAAGTCATTTAAGTTTGAACTTGAAAATACTAACACCTTTGTCTTTTTTTACTAAAACAATATAAAATAAGATGTCACATTTTATGAAAGTTTACAAGAAAAATACTCAATACTACTCAAACAAGCTTACCGCCACATTTTGCGCTAAAATATCAGAAGGACAAGGAATTGTGTTAGTTTTAGGATCCCAATCATATCCGGAGCAAGACTGAAGTAATTTCTTGAAATCCTTTAGATCTTTCCTTAATCCTCTACATCTCGTCTTAATGTGATTGTCATCATATTTGTCTTGCTTTTCAGTTTTAGTGCAGAACTAATCGATGATTAACCTCCAGCGTTGACCGCTGATTAAAGAATCATTAAACGCGTATTTTCTTGCATCATCATGAAAGATCTCAATGAGGACTGATATGTCCTCTTCTGTTAATTTTTTAGCATTTGAACCACGTGATTTACTCATTCTTTTACGTTTCTAAAATATAATAATAACATGATAACAAGTCGTATTATCTATGTTCACTTTAATTTAAATAACATTTGAAAACTTGTTTCACATGAACACCAAAAAATTGATTAAAAATTTTAGCTTATGTTTACTATGTTAACTAATGGAGGCACAATCACTGAATTTTCGTTTGAAATTTCAAAATCATCTCAACAATTTATATGCATTGTACTCTAATTTCAGAAAATATAACAAAGAAAACATAAAAATTCATATCAATAATTTATTCTCAAATCTAGTCAACCAAATTAGAAACACCATTAAGTATTTTCATAAAAGTAAAAAACTTAAAAGAGTAACTCACCTTAAAAATAATAGAAGACTTGGTTAATTTGATCCTCCTTTGTTGTTCAAATGGTGTCACGATCCAAAATGGGCCATGAGTGACACCCATGAGTGACACTCACACTTAACCTCCTAGGGGGAGAACCAATGATACAAATCCAAACTTATATTAGCTACTCAAGTTATGACATACGACAATAGTACGGAAGCTCAAACCTTATTAAAGTAAGAAATAAAAATCCACAAGAGTCTCTACATACATTCCCCAAAATTTGAAACTCACCACATCAAGGACATCTAACCGCAAAATACTAAGTCTGAAAGTATCGAATGCTAGAATAAAATAAATAACATAGTTTGTTTCCGAAAACAAAGGACATCATGTCATGACTGAGAGAATCCAACATGAGCTAGAAGGAATAGCTCACCCTGGGACATGATGTGCTGGACACTGTCGATGGTTGAGGTCGAGTCAAAGTCGATGGCATACTCATTACACTACACAAAATAAAACAAAGAAAAATACAAGTAGGAGTCAGTATAGGGAAACATGCACTAAGTAGGTAACATCGGCCGACTCGAAATAGAAATCAATATGCATAGAGTAATAGCATAAAATCAACTATAGCACTTAACAGGTGCCAACAACAAGATCAATGACAACAAAATAAAGTAATTACGTAGTCAGACAACAATATCAAGAGTATACATGAGAAAGCAGGCATCCACACCACGCTCTTTTCAAAAATGAGTTATTTGAGATTGGGTAATATCAAGTCATTTAATTTGTTTTCCTTTAATATTACTGTGCCGGAATGTGACACCCGATCTAATAATATCGTGTCGGCTCATGATATTAGATCCAAATAGATCGTGTCATCTCATGACACCTAATCCAAATAATAACGTGTTGACTCGTGACACTCGATCCAGATATATCATTTTGGCTTGTAACACTCGATTCAAATATATAATTAATTTATCATTATTTATTGTCACATTTTACTTTATTAACAATATTTCATCAAGCCTTCTTTATTCAAGACATAACTTTTGACATTACTCAATGACTATCAATCGATATTAAGATTCTATCTATGATATTGAATAAATCATAACCTACCTCCACCGAAGAACTGAAGTCAAGCAAGCTAATTCACCGATGATTTTCCTTTCTTCGATGCCTCAAAACGTTCCCAATCTAACAAGTATACAACATTCATATGTAAATGAGTTCGTAGACACCCATACTATATATATATATATATATATATATATATATATCCTAGACTCAAGAACTCATCCAAATCTATAATGAAATTCCTAAATTTTGATACCACCTAATATCTCAAGTCTCATATTCCTAAATCTTAAGCAAGGGTTAAATCTTAATTCCTTCAAATAATATAACTCTATTGGTATTTACATAATACAATGCACCTATTATTTAATTACTTATCTCAATATACCAAAATTAGAAATATAATGTAATAACTATAAGGAAAATCCAGAAATAATGAAGAACAATTTGGACAGTGACGCACTACGAACGAATTGTAGAACCATCATCATATTTCTATATGCAACCCCAATGATCAGCTAATCATTATCCAATGATAACGCCTAATCATTGTCCAATGATTAGGATGACTACCCATCAAACCTGAATCCCCCAATTCCAAAACGTTGCAGCAAAACAGTAGAAAAGGAATTGTCATTTTGACATAGAAAATTTGATTTCCTGTTTCTCAACTTTAATAAAAATCATATATATATATATGTCTTCTATCCATGTGCACCATTATAAGGATTAAGAATTGGATCTTTGGATGAGGAGTTTTACCTGAAAGGATTTCTATTTTGCTTCGATGTCGTTCTCTCTTCGTTTAAGGGTAGCAGTAGCTTGTGCTATGACAAAAATAAATACTAACCTCTATTAACTTATTTTAATAAATAAAGTGATATAGGGTATTAAATAAATTATTAATTTATCCCACTAATTACATTAGTTATATAAAGTTACCCCTCAACTAAATAATCGTAGTTATCGAATAGTCCAAAAATACCCATTAAAATTTATGAGATAAGTCTTTTGTAAAATAAAAAGCTCTAGTACTCAAAATGACCTAATGAGTCATTACAACAGATACCAATTTACCCATTGTTCATCTCCGAACGGTCAAAAGAAGAGTGAGGATAGAAAAGGGTACCTAACTTGACGAACAGATGTGGATATCTTCCACACATATCCACCTCAATCTAGCCAGTGGACTTCTCAATCGAATGATTATTCCATTTGATCTTCATAGATGCAATATCTTTAGACCTCAACTTGTGAACCTTCCTATCTAGACTAGGTACAGGCTCCTCCTCATAGGACAAATTCTCATCAAGTAAGACCGAATGCTAGTGAATAATATAGTTTTCATCACCATGATATTTCCCTAGCATAGATACATCAAAATACTGGGTGCACTCCGAACAAACCTGTAGGTAAAGATAATTCATAAGTCACCTCTCCAACACGCTTAAGAATTTCAAACAATACAATATACCCCGACTGAGCTTACCGCGCTTACCAAATCTCACCACACCCTTCATGGGTGAAACCTTTAACAACACTTGCTCTTCCTCCATAATTGTCATGTCCCTGACCTTTCGGTCTACATATTTCTTCTACCTGCTTTAATCTTCTAGAAGCTTCTTCTGAATAAATTTCACCTTCTCTAACGATTTCCCTCAAAAGATCAGTTCTCCAAGGCCACACCTCAAATACATCAAACCAACCAATGAGAGACCTACATATCCTCCCATATAATGCCTCAAATAGAGCCATATCAATACTCGAGTGATAGCTATTGTTGTACGAAAACCCTACCAAAGGTAAGAACTGATCACAATAACCACCAAATTCTATCATGCATTCACGAAGCATATCCTCTAGCACTTGAATTGTCCGCTCAGACTGCTCATCGGTCTGAGGATGAAATATGGTACTAAGATCCAATCTAGTACCTAACTCAGCCTACAAGGTCCTCCAAAAGTTAGAAGTAAATTGCGTACCTCTAACTAATATGATAGAGAATCAGAACTCCATGCAATCGAACAATCTCGCGAATATAGAGTTTGGCTAACTTTTCTACATTATAAGTCACCTTAACTGGAATGAAGTGTGCAGACTTAATTAACCTGTTAACAATCACCCATACTGAATCAAACTTACCCAATGTCTTTGGAAGACCAACCACAAAATCCATTGTAATCCTTTCCTACTTAAATTCAAGAATAGGCATTCTACTCCACCAATAATATTGTCTCAGATCACGACACATATTGGTTTCACCAGGATGTATAGAGTACCTCAAACTATAAGACTTTGTAAGAATAATCTAAATCAAATCATCAATACGAGGCACACATACCCGCCCATTAATCCTCAAGATGACTTCCTCATCAATCACAGCCTCCTTGGCCTCTCCCTGCAAGACCATATCACAAATCTGGCTCAGCTTCTTGTCATCAACCTGCTTTCCTTTAATCTTGTCAAGGAAAGAAGATCTTGCCTCCACACAAGACAAGAATCCTCTTTTCTCAGTTACTTCCAGCCTCATAAAGTCATTAGCCATAGTTTGAACCTCTCTAGCCAATGGACGTCTAGAAACCTGCAAATGAACTAAACTTCCCATGCTTCCTGCTTTTCTACTAAGGGTATCAGCCACCACATTAGTTTTTCCTGGGTGATATAGAATAATAATATCATAGTCTTTTAGCAATTTCATTCACCTTATCTGCCTCAAATTCAAGTTTCTCTGAGTGAACACATGTTGTAAATTGCAAAGATTAGTATACACTTCACACTTGACCTCATATAGATAATGCATCTATTGCTTCAATGCAAATACAACCACAACCAACTCTAAATCATAAGTGGGATAGTTATGTTCATGCACCTTCAATTACCTTGAAGCATAAGCAATTACATTCTTCACTTGCATTAGTACTGCACCTAGACCAAAATAGGATGCATCACAATAAATAATGAAATTTTTACCTTCTACTGGCAAGAAGAGAATCGATGCAGTAGTCAACAGGGTTTTAAGTTTAAGAAAACTGTATTCACACTCATCTGACCATACAAATGGAACATTATGCTTGGCCAAATTAGTCATCTAGAAAGCAAATTCTTTGACGAACCGATGGTAGTAGCTAGCTGAACAAACAAAGCTTCTTACCTCTAAGACACTAGTGGGACTTGCCCAACTTTTCACTACTTCAATCTTCTGGGGATCCACCATCAGTCCACCCTTAAAAACCATATGCCTCAAGAAGGACATTGAATCAAGCCAGAACACACTCTTAGAGAATTTGGCATAAAGTCTCTTCTCCCTTAAAAATCCCAAAACAATTCTCATATGCTCTTCATGTTCATTTCTGCTTTATGAGTAGATCAATATATCATCAATAAATACAATAACAAAGAGATCCAGATAAGCCTTAAAAATTTCGCTCATCAGGTTCATAACAGCAGTAGGGGCATTTGTAAGCCCAAAAGACATTACTAAGAACTCATAGTGCCTATATCTAGTTTGGAAAGTAGTTTTCGGCACATTTGTTGCTCGTATTTTTAACTAAAAGACCTCAAATCAATTTTGGAGAAGACAAAAGCACCCTTCAACTGATCTAATAAGTCATCAATGCGAGGAAAGGGATACCTATTTTTAATAGTCACCTTGTTCAGCTGCCTGTAGTCTATGCACATAGGAAGACTACCATCCTTCTTCTTCACAAATAGAACTGTAGCACCCCAAGATAAGGCACTTGGTGTAGTAAAGCCTTTACCCAACAACTCCTGAAGTTGGGCCTTCAACTCTCTTAACTCATTCAGGGACATTCTATAAGGTGGAATGGATATGGGGCGAGTGCCCAGCTCTAAGTCGATACAAAAATCAATATCCCTATTCGGTGGTATACCATGCTAGACTACATGGAATACATCCATAAACTCATACACTATCGAAATAGACTCAATCGAAGGCACTTCAGAACTATCATCCCTAAGATGTGCTATAAAGGCTTAAAAACTCTTACTTTCCAACCTCTTAGCACAAAGAAAAGAGATAATCCGAACTGGGGCGAGAAGGTAGTCACCCTCCCACACCAACTGATCCATCCCTAGCTTGGCTAAGGTCACAGTCTTAGCATTGCAATCTAAGATAACAAAATTTAGAGAGAGCCAAGTCATACCTAGGATTACATCGAGTCAACCATCTCTAGAATAATCAAATCTATATAAGTTCGGCTCCCTATAAAAGTCACAAGGCAAGACCTATATACTTTCTCAACTAGCACAAACTCACCAACAGAAGTAGAAACACGAATAGGCATGTCAAGTAAGTCACAATATAAATCAAGTCCATCAGCAAATGTGGAAGACACATAGGAAAAGGTGGATCCAGGATCAAACAATACGAAAGCCATACGATCACAGATTAGAAGAGTACATGTGATAACAACATTAGATGCCTATGCCTCTGACCTCTCGGGGAAAGCATAACACTGGCTTTGTTGCACGTATAGCCATTGCCTCTGCCGAGCTGTACTCCAGTAGTTCCAACCTGCCTGCCAATCGGCCAGACTGGCAACTACTACGACCTTAGCCATCATGTCCTCCAGAATGATGGCCCCTACAATAGACGCCTCCACCTCTAGTTGTTGGGGCTCTATAATACTGATCATACCAAGCTTTACTCTACCTCAAACAATATTTTCTTATATGTCCAAGCTAAATATATTCGTAATAATTCTTAGGGTCAAGAGTGGGTCTCTGTGAAAATGAAGAAGACTGAAGATAACCCATGAAATTAAAATAGGTATGGCTAGTCTTTGATGGACCCCCATCTGAAACTTGTAATGAAGACTGAATAAGACGAGTTGAATAATCTCCAGAACTCTGCCCTCTAGAGTAAGAACTACTAAACTCACCTCCCTTACGAAGCTTCTTGAACGTTGTCTCTTTAGCAAAGTTATCTGGCTTCACCCCGTTCACCTCCATCACAAAATCAACCATCTTCTCAAAATATTTGGATGAAGTAGCTATCTGTAAAGATGGAATCTATAAATCAGACTTAAATCTCTTCACAAAGCAGAGGATTTGCTATTATGCACTGAAGAAAATCTGAGTAGTATATCTGTCTAAGGAATGAAACATGGCCTCATAGGCTGCAACAGACATCCTCTCTTTCTCTATATACAAGAACTCATCCTTCCTTCTATCGCTCAAGGTCCGGGGAATATACTTCTCCATGAAAAGGTCAAAAAAATTACCCAAGTCATAGGTGGTGCATCTGATGGACGGCACTCAATATGAGACCACCACCTCATTTTGGCATCTCCCTAAAATTGGTATGTCAAAAACTAAACACCAAATCGCTCTACTATATCCTTATTATGAAGCACCTCATGACAATCAACAAGAAAATCATAGGCATCTTCAGATTCAGTACCCTTGAAGATTGGGGTTTCAACTTCAAAAACATAACAAAGAAATCATATTGGTCACTAGTCATTACCTTCCCTGTAGTCAATCAAGGAAACATGCTTGTTCCGAAGGATGCATTCATATTGGGTGCCACAACAGCTGCATGTTGTACTCCAAGAATATGAGGTGTTGGGGGTGCTTCTCTCTGATCAAATAACCAACTAAGATAGGTGAGCACCTGGTGGATCATCTCTGGAGAAGGATGGGGTGGTGCTTCTTTTTCATGAACCTATTCATCCTCCACCTCAACATCCTCTCTAGCTACCTCATTGGCCGATGAAGGGGTCATTGCTTTTTCCCTGGCTGACCCCTCTACTTGTCCTCTGCTCTTGGTAGGCATTCTCCCGCAACCTATACCATGGCCTCTCGTTACTACTTCCCCTCTGGCTATAGACCCAATGGCTGGTTCAGGTGTTGTTGTTGCTCTAGTTTTAACCATCTACTAAAATAGAGTAAAAAAGATCATATACTAATTTGTATCACCTATATGCCAATTGGATTCAAGAAATAGCACCAAAGAAAGAAGGAATGGAGTTTTTCTAAGGTCTTGTAGCCTCTCGAAGAAAAGTAAAGGAGTCTCAAAACCGTTCTGCAAAACTCTACTAGACCTGTTCTGTGTGATGAGATCACCGAACCTAAAGCTCTGATACCAAGTTTGTCATGACCCAAAATGGGCCATGAGTGAAACCCACGCATAACCTCCTAGGTGGGAGAACCAACAATAATAACCCCAACTTATATTAGCTACTCAAAGTATAAAATATGACAATAGTATGGAAGCTCAAACCTTATTAAAGTAAGAAATAACAATCAACTAGAGTCTACTACATACGTTCCCTAAAATCTAAAAGTCACCACATCAAGAACATTTAATCTCAAAATACTAAGTCTGAAAGTATCGAATGCTAAAATAAAATAAATAACATAGTTTGTATACGAAAACTAAGGACATCATGTCATGACTAAGAGAATCCAACACGAGCTAGAAGGAATAGCTCACCCAAAAACCTGATGTGCTGCAAACTGTCTATAGCTGAGCTCGAGTCGAAGTCGATGAAATACTCGCTGCACTCCACAAAATAAAATTAAAAAAATATAAGTAGGAATCAGTACAGGGCAACATGTACTGAGTAGGTATCATCGGCCGACTCAAAATAGAAATCAATATGCATAAAGTAATAGTATGAAATCAACTATAGAACTTAACAGGTGGCAACAACAAGATCAATGACAACAAAATGAAATAATTACCTAGTCAGTCAACAATAACAAGAGTATACATGAGGATTCAGGCCTCCATACCACGCTCATTTGGGAAATGAGTTATTTGAGATTGGATAGTATTAAGTCATTTAATTTGTTTTCCTTTAATATTACTGTGTCGGAACATGACACCAGATCCAATAATATCGTGTCAGCTCGTGACACCCGATCTAAATATATCGTGTCGGCTTGTGACACCAGATCCAAATAATAACATGTCGCCTCGTGACATCCGATCCAAATATAAAATTAGCTTATCATTCTTTATTATCACATTTCACTTCATTAACAATATTTCATCAAGCCTTCTTTATTCAAGACATAACTTTTGATAGGGCAAGTTCAAGATTATAGATTTCACGGTCTTGGGATTGCAGACCAATCACAACATATCAACCATCAAAACCATAATTAAATGTATAGTAAACTTCACACACTACTCAATAACTATCAATCGGTATTAAGAGTCTATCTATGATATAGAATAAATCATAACCTACCTCCACCGAATAACCGAAGTCAAGTAAGCTAATTCACTAGTGATTTCCCTTTCTTCGATGCCTCAAAACATTCTCAATCTAATAAGTATACAATATTCATAAGTAAACGAGTTCGTAGACACTCATACTATATATATAGCCTAGACTCAAGAATCCATCCAAATCTATAATCAAATTCCTAAATTTTGATACCAACTAATATCTCAAGTCTCATATTCTTAAATCTTAAGCAAGGGTCAAGTCTCAATTCCTTCAAATAATATAACTCTATAGGTATTTACATAATACAATGCACCTATTATTTAATTACTTATGTCAATATATCAAAACTTGAATTATAATGTAATAACTATAAGGAAAATTCGGAAATAACGAAGAACAATTTGGATAGTGACGCACTACGAACGAATTGCAGAACCATCATATTTCTATATGTAACCCTAATGATCAGCCAATCATTATCAAATGATCATCCCTAATCATTGTCCAATGATTAGGACGACTACCCATCTAACCTAACCCCCCCCCTCAATTCCAAAACGTTGTAGCGAAACAATAGAAAAAGAATTGTCATTTTGATATTGAAAATTTGATTTCCTCTTTCTCAACTTCAATAAAAAAGATATATATATATATATATATATATATATATATATATATATATATAATATCTTCTATACATGTGCACCATTACTTTTTTTTTTTTTTTTTTTTTAACGGGAACAGACCCTACACGAGGCTTCCACCTCTCGTGCACAGTCAGGGGTTAAGCAACACCCCCAAGCCTTAACATAAATAATCAAATTAAAAATACAAGGAGGGGGACATAAACCTTACCTCCGATCCTATGGTGGTTCATAAGTCGGCTAACCTATTAAGGTCGGCTAACTCATCCCCGATACAAAAAAGATACTAACTATAACTAGAAAGCAGTAAACCTGTGAGAGGACTCCTCCCGGTACAATTCAACTATGAAAGCATAAATGAGGGAGACTCTCCCCTTCCATGAGAAAAAAGAAAAGTAACCTACACTAGTCATATTCCAACTATGCTACGTACCAGACATAGCTACATTGAAGAAGAACAAGTATACGAAACTTCTATCTCGCATGGGATGGGAAAATTCTTTTCATCTTTGCTCTTTTTAGTCTTGTCGTACCAAGTCGGTCCAAGGAAGTTTGCAGCAACAACAATCACAGCTAGGGGGGATAAAATGATAGGAAGTAAATGTAGCCATAGCAGTCATCTTGCTTGGGATTGTAGTTAAGGAAGCTGAGGGACAGAATATTTGTAAAATGCATTTTGTATGTGGTGCAACCCTGACTTGAGTTGCTGGTTGGAAGTCTATCAGTGTGTGCCTTACACTTTGCATGATTCCAGTTCTGTTGAGGCTGATCAGGGATGTACCTGCACATCCACAAATAAACCAAAAAGGAGTTCCAAGAGTCTTGGATGTAAGGTAGCTGTTGCAGCTGTTGATGGAATGCATCTGGTATGCATGAAGGGGGATGTGTTGCTGTTTTCTCCCTTTTTCTGAGACATTGTGTACCTGCCCAAACAACTAACCAAAGAGCCAAACAAGTATAAGATCTGTGAGGGCTGTTACAATCCTGTAGGCAGCTTCTTGTTGCCTCCAAAGGTGATTTGATCAGCTCCTTTGAAGGTACCTTATATGCCAACCAGGATGGGCTTTGAGTACAAGGTTGTCTCCCTCTGTTTGACTCTTTGTGGAACTGTACACAGCTTCTTATTGCCTCCAAAGATAGAGTGATCAGCTCCTTTGAAGTGTTCAGCTCATTAAAATACCTGCACATGTCCACAAAAACAAGACAACATGCTAACAAGAATTGTAGATGGTCCTTCTGAGCTGCAGTGCTTGTTGCTGCATGTTTCTGTTCCTGCACATAACAAGTGGACATAGCCAGGAGCTCCAGGAAGCTTGAGTTGTAGGGGAGCTGTTGCAGGTGCTGCATCAAAGAATTTGGCATGAGAGTAGTGTTGGTGTGTTGTTGAGTTCCTAAGCTGCCATGTTGTTGTCTCCTCAGATCAGAATGTGAAATGGGAAATAATTCTCTAAAGCAATCCCAAATATCACTCTTTGCTGCAAGGATGCTGTGGCTGGTTGCAACTCCTCTTGTTGATGGTCTTTGTAGCTGCTGCATTCCACATCTGTGAAGTTGTTGTTGCTTCCACTCAAATTCAGCTTCAGCACTCTGTGGCATGATATCTACAACTGCAGCTTCATGGATTTTGCAGCTTCTGATGTTCCAGCAGCCTGCATTCACAAATAAACAACCACACAAACAAGAACAATGGTCTCCCAGATTAGACTCCCATAATGAGTGTTGATGGGTGCTGCTGCTGCCAGGAGGTTTAATAGATGGTGGCTTAGATATTGGAGAGTTCTTGTGTGCCTGCATACTATCCAATCTCAGTTGTTGACACTCCAGCACCAACCCCTTGATGTGAGTTCTGGTTGCATGGAGGAATTCCACAAGCTGCAAGCTCCAAATAGTGAATTGCTCCATCATGCCACTGCTGTAATATGCATCACACATAGCTGGCCCTCCAACTGTGGATTGATATGTTGCATGTGTACAAGTTCCTGCACAGTCGAAAGGTAGAAGGAAAGGAAAGAAAAAGAAAAAGGCTACTCTAATCCTAGGTAGGAAATAGCCAAACAAACAGCAGGATGGTCCTTGTGCAGGGGGTTTGGAGATTGTATTTGATTTTATAGTTGTGTTTGTGATATCTTCTATGTAGTTGTTGTTGTTACATGTTGATGAATCAATCCAGCAACCTGCATCAATACAACAAACAACCAAAGGCAAATAGGAACCTGCACCAGTTAGCAAACAGGAGAGGACCTCCAAGAGAGCTTTGGGTTTCAACGACGCTCGACTAACGTCTCCAATTATCCGATTGAGTTGAAACTTCTTGAGATATATCCAAACAGCCCTTTCTTTAGTTCTGCAAGGTTTGGAGATTTTTTTTCCAAGTTGGAAGAAAAGCCCTCTCTTTAGGCTTAAGGCAGCTGAAATTTTCAATGTCGCTCGCCTAACGCCTCCAATTGTCCGTTTGGGCTGAAACTTCTTGGGCCTTGTGAATATATTATTTTCTGAACCCCTGCAAAGATTGGAGACATTTGGACAGGTCCTCATGCTGCATCTCACCCTGCACATGCTGACCTGCTGAAGCTTAAGTGCTGCAGGGTGGTTGGAATTTGTGTTGTTGCTTTTCTCTATGTATTTGTGGTTAATGAATGTTGATACATCACTCCAGGATCCTGAAATAATACAACAACCAAAAACAAACAAGACAAGGCATGCACAAACTAGCAAACAGGAGGGGACCTCAGTAAGGGCTTTGGAAACTATTAACTTTTTCCAAGTCACTCGACTAACGTCTCCAATTATCCGTTTGACCTGAAACTTCATGATATTTGCATATATGGCCTTTTCTTTATCCCTGCAAATTTTGAAGGCTTGACTCCCAAGCTGGAGCTTCCAATTACCAAGTTTCTCTCTCTTTATGCTTAAGACTGCTGATTTTTTCAAAGTCGCTCGCCTAACGTCTCCAATTATCCTTTTGAGCTGAAACTTGTTGAGCTTTTCCAAATTAGTATATGATGCAATCCTGCAAAGTTTGGAGGTGTTTGGACATGTCCACTTGGTACAAATCACCCTGCACCAACAAACAGAAAAGCACAAAGGCAAATAATTCTGCAGATTATAATAGCTACTACTATTGTCTTGTATGTGTTCCCTGAAGGTTACAGTTTTGTGACTTTGTTGGTGCAGGATGTTGTTGCTGAGTAAGGTAAGAGGCAGGCTAAAATTGCAATACAAAGGGCTCCTTATGCATGATCCTGTGGTATTGCATCCTTTAGCAGCCATCCAAAGTTGAGTTGCAGCAGTTGGATTAGGCAAACTTCCACTTGTAGTTTGTTTCATCCTGCTACTGCTGCACCATGGGGTACCTAAGTTTGTTTCTCCAAGGATCCACATGCTGCTGCTCACCTTGAAGTTTTCCAGACCTGCAACTACCTGCATATGCAATTGGAAAAGAAAGGAGGAGAGAGGTACTCTAAATCCTAAATCTATTGGTAAGGAGATTATCCTATTAGAGCAGTAAATTAGGGACACTCTCCCTTTTTCAATGGACCTGATTATCATTATTAATATCAGTTAATATTTCAAGGTATGAAGAAGTTCCTTCAATGTGGTTGATTGATCTTCTTCATCTTGGTTCTCCTGAAGCTAGCCATGCCAGCTTTGTCCATTTTGTAATGTCCCTTGGTCTCTCTTGGAAGCTGCTGAAAGCTGTAGTAGTGTTGTGTATAGCTTTTCATGTGGCTTTCCTTTGAGAGTGAATCTGCAGTGTAATTAGCTTCCCTAAAGATATGCCTGAACTGGAAAGTCTCCAGTTTGCTAACCAATACCTGCAGTTCAGTAGTATAAGCAACAATGTTCCATGGAGGTTTAGCCTCTTGTTTGAGCCACTTGATTAGAAGTTCAGAATCCACTTCAAGGGCTACCCTGCTGTATCCATGTTGTAGGCACCACTGAATACCAATAATTGCTGCCTGCACTTCAGCTTGGTTATTAGAACCACAGCCTAGTGGAGATGCAAAAGCATATATTAACACTCCATTATGGTCCCTTAGAATGCCCCCTGCCCCTATCTTCCCTGGATTGTTAAGGGCACTCCCATCTGTGTTTAGCTTGATCATTGTAGGCTGTGGTTTAGTCCAGCATACTTTGGTTATTCTCAATTCATGTTGGATTTTTTCAACCATGGTAACCAAATCTACCCAATTACTTGGCAAATCAATATATGGATACACAGTGGAGATAAGCATATATAGATCTTTGGATATTGAGAATATTACTCTAGTTGCATTAGACTTCTTGCCTCCATACTTGCATGCACATCTATTCTTCCATAGATTCCAACACACAAAAATGGGGGTGGCCTGCATTACTAACTTATGTAGCTCATTGTTAGTTTTGATTAGCCACCACCTCATCAATAGGTTTTTTAGAGGAATGTTGCTGTGTTGCAGACCCCAGTACCCTGAGAAGTGCTTCCATATGTGTTGTGCAAAGTAACCTGATACAAAGATATGCTCTATATCATCAAGACCTGCTCTATAACAACAGGAGCATGCTGCAGGATCCTGTCCAAATGCTACTATTCTGTCATTTGTGGGGAGTTTAAGTCTGAAAGCTCTCCAAAGCAGAAAAGAGGCCTTGAAAGGAATACTATTGTGCCATATGTTGCTGTTAGTGGTTGATCTTGTCTTTTTCTTCCTTACCAACTCCCAGGCTGATGAACAAGTGAAATTACCATGAGAGTTAGGCTTCCAGTAAGCTTGATCCTGCATATTTGGATTGTAGCTGATGGGAGTGCTGAGAATTCTGTGCACCAGTTGAGGGGGTGCATGTTTTCTTAGTTTCTCTTCATTCCATCCTCCATTTTCCATGAATTCTGATACAATAGAGTTATTCAATCTGGGGAGACTTTCATTGTGGTAAGCTAAGGGACCTACCCCTAGCCAATCATCCCACCAAAAGCTGCTTGTTCCAGACTTAATCCACCACTGTATATGAGGTTCTATATCCTTTTTGTTGCTCATCATATGCTTCCACATTAGGGACTGTCCTGTGTTCCACTTTTTAATGACTGGATGAGCCCTTTGGCAGTATTTTGCTTTAAGGAATTCCCCCCATAGTGTCTTCTTTGATCTGAAAGTCCGCCACTGTTTGTATTGGAAGGATAAGCACACATCCTCTAATTTTTTAACACCTATACCACCCTCCTCATAAGGATAACTGAGAGTATCCCAAGAGGCTCAGTGATATTTTCTTCTTTCAGTATCCCATCCCCAAAAGAAGTCAGCAATTAGTCTTCTGATCTGATTCATGGTGGTCTTGGTAGGACTGATAGCTGACAGCAGGTGTATAGGAATGGATTGCAGCACTGATTTCACCAAGGTGACTCTACCTCCATAGCTTAACATTTTAGTCTGCCATCCCCTAATCCTGCTTAGAACCTTAGAAACCATACTAGAGAAGTATATGATCCTTTGTCTTCCTATATATAGGGGGCAGCCTAGGTAAGTGATTGGGCCATGAGTGCATTTGTATCCTGTGATCATGCTGACCCTATCCACCACACCAGAGGGAGTATTCAGTGGCATCATGGTTTGACTCTTATCTTTATTGATAAGTTGTCCTGAAATAGCTTCATACAGTTTAAGAGTTTTGGTAATCAGTGTAAGTGAGAAGTTGCTGGTAGATGTGAAAATGATCACATCATCTGCAAAGCTCAAGTGATTTACTTGAGGACCTCTTCTTTCCATCTGGAATCCTGTGTATAAATGATGGTGATGAAGATTGTTGAGAAGCCTAGACAGAACTTCAGCTCCAATGATGAATAAGGTAGGGGATAGGGGGTCTCCTTGCTTGAGTCCTCTTGTAGAGTGGAAGAAGCCATGCCTTGCACCATTAATGATGACTGAGTACCAATTGTTTGACATAATCCTCCAAACCATATCAATCAACACTTCTCCAAACCCCATTTTCCTCATGACCATACAAATGAATGACCAAGAGACCCTATCATAGGCCTTGGCCATATCCAGCTTTATCACCACATTATCCCCAGCCTTTGGTCTCTTAATATTGTGGATGATTTCTTGAGCTAACATTATGTTCTCAGCAATACTCCTACCTTTAACAAATCCAGATTGGTTATCTGAGATTAGCTGAGGCAATATAGGAGCAATTCTGATGCTTATCAACTTAGAAATGATCTTGTTAGTGAAGTTGCTGAGAGAAATAGGCCTGTATTCTGATAGGATGTTGGGATGCTCATTCTTAGGAAGTAGAGCTAAGCATGCATGAGAAATAAACTTGGGAATACCATGTCCATTGAAGAAATACTGGACTAATCTCAGTAGGTCTTCACAGATGATATCCCAGCATGAATGAAAGAATTTCCCATTCATTCCATCTGGTCCAGCAGCTGATGTAGGGCTCATAGAAAATACAACTTTCTTCAGCTCATCCATAGTAGGTAAGGCTTGCAGGCTCTCATTCTGCTCCTTTGTAACCATCCTTGGAATGCACTTAAGAACATCTTCCCTGATCAGTCTCTCTTCTCCAGTGAATATTTTTTCAAAGTGTGTTGTGGCAGCTCTTGCAATATTGTCTTCACCTTGAATAGTATTGCCTTGTTCATCACTAATCTGATGGATGAATAACCTTCTTCTTCTTCCTCTAATAATAGCATGAAAATAGCTGGTATTGGCATCTCCATCTTTGAACCAATGAAGTTGACTTTTCTGCTTTAAGATAGCCTTCTCCATCTTCAGATATCTGATGTACTGAGCATTGATCTGATGTAGCTTGGACCTGTTCTCTTCAGTATTGTCACTGATTATTTTCTCTTCAGCTTGTCTCACCTGCTCTTCATATTCTTTTACTGAAGCAAAGATGTCCCCAAACTCATTTCTTGACCACTTACTAAGAGTATTAGAAACTCTTTTCAGCTTTTGTTGGAAGGTTCTCATTGGATTTCCTTCCACAGGATTATCCCAACATGCTTTTACAGTGCTAAGGAAATTGTCATTGTCTGTCCAGCAGTTTAGAAATTTGAAATACTTGATAACATTACCTTGTTTTGCCCTGCTTTCCATCAATAGAGGGCAATGGTCAGATCCTGTGGAGGCTAAGTGACTGACAGTTGTTACAGGCATGACTTCTAACCAAGAGTCATTAACTATGGCCCTGTCAAGTCTTTTCCAAATTCTAGCATCTTTGTCCCTATTGTTGCACCAGGTGAACTTCTGCCCACAGAACCCCAGATCAGTGAGTCCACATGCTTCTATCACACTAATAAACTCAAAGCTCTTGTTCATATTATATGGCTGGCCCCCCATCTTTTCTTCAACATCTGTAATAACATTGAAGTCTCCAATGGTGCACCAAGGCTTCTCCTTACTGGAGAACTGCAACATCTTGTCCCATAAGTCTCTTCTCATGTAATCCTTGCACTTTGCATAGACAAAGGTAATGAGGTAGCTATTAGGACAAGCCACATGATTGATCTCACAAGTGATCTGCTGCTCATCCTGGTCCAAAATGTTGCAGGCAATGTCTTTGTTCCAGAATAACCAGATTTTGCTATTGGAGTTGGACATAACATTATCCATACCTAGCTGAATTCTGTGGAACTGAATTTGAGATTTGTTGGAAAAAGGTTCCAGCACTGCTATGATAGATAGCTTATGAAAGTCTTTCAACCTTTGTAACCTATCAAGGGTCCCCTGAGTATCAATACTCCTTGCATTCCAGCAGATTGTACTAATCATCATGGTTTTTGAGTTTTGGACCTAGTGTTCATGTTGCTGTTGACAACAACATTAGCAAAACTGCTGATGATACTTTGTTTAGTCTTCTTCTTTGTCTGCTTACTTTTAGAGGGTGGCTCCTTCTTTTCCTTGTCTTGCTGACTTTCCTTCTGCAATACAGCTGTCATTGTAGATCTGAATGCCTCCAGGTGATCTTCTTTTTGTGCCTCTTCCCCATGGTCATGGTCTTCCACATCTTCAGAATGAGTGACCCTATGTGCATCAGATGATCCCTGGGACTTAGCAACCAGTTGGACCTCATCCTCATGCACCTTGTCCCTGGATGGGCTGGAAGCCTTAATTTCACTCACAGCATCCTCATCCTCAGAGTCAGTCATTGGTTGATAATCACTGTCCTCTTCATCTTCCAGAGGCTGGTCATCAGAATCTTCCTCATTCTCAGACTCACACACAGCATACTCATCTTCTTGTATGTTGAGGGTGCAGGTGAGCTGAGGTAGATCAGTAGCTCTCTCAGTGATGATTTCAGCTGGATTTCTGGGAGATGTAGGAATGCAATGGGCTTGGAGAGGAGTGATATTCATCCCCACCTGGTCATCATCTAAGACAAATTGTTGACACCCCTGCTCCCCTTGCTGTACTATCACACTGTCCATTTTGGGAGTTTGACATTTCTCAGTTGAGTTCATTTCTTTTATTTTCTTTTTGATGGCTTCTCTTCTTTTCTTGCTCAGCTTATTCTTCTGAACAGTAGTACTTTTACCACTAGTACTGGGATGAGATCCCAGATCTTTGGCCATGGCACCTTTGCTAGCTTGCATGGTAAGTTCAACAATACTCTCATGCATAGCATGAGGGGGTACCCCTCCCCTATTGGTTTCCCCATCCTGCATGTTAGTGGGGTTCTCTTGTACACTTCCAGCCTTTCCTCCTTCAACTACCAGATCAGCAGCAACAATATTAATCTTTGGGAGGTTCAGGGGTATTGGGAGTGATAAGTCAATACCTGAGTTCCTTGCAGCATTGGTCCCTTGAGCAATACCTGTTAAGATAGTACTTGTGCATACAATATGGGGGGATGGGGTTTGTGGGAGAGATAAGTCAATACCTTGTCTCTGATTTGGAGTGCTTTCCTACATTGTTGATGAACTCCTCACTATTGAGTTCTTTTGAATGTGTGTGTTCCCTGCAATTTGGTTAGTGGGTTGGTCTTGCATAGCAAGATCAACATGAACATTTGGAATAGAGATAGAAGTAGTAGTTTTACCTGGATTTACTTTGCTTTGCTGCACTGCAACATACTTACCTTTGGTTAATACTCCTGCATCTCTTGTTTCTTGGTTCAGCTGGCCATTAATGTGTCCTTTGTTCTGTTTCCTTCTCTGAGTTTGCCAAGCATTGTCCTCCTTGCTAGTCTTATTGTTCTGTGACTGTTGTGGTATATTGGATGTCAAAGGATTTTGGTGCACCTGTAAGTTGTCAGGTTGAGATTGGTTGTGCTCTTTGCTCTCTCCCTGAGTTTGACTTGTATTTTTTGTTGTATTTTCAGAACTTTTCTTTTTCATTTGTTCTTCATCTCTTCTCTTGATATTACACACATGCACCTTGTGCCCCTGATGCTTGCAATACATGCAGTACTCAGGTACACTCTCATATAAAAGTTCCTGCCATCTTCCTATTGTAGGATCACTTTTGTCATGCCCAAGCCATACATGATGGGGTCTTTCTTGTGTAAGGTTGACCTGCACTCTTACCTTAGACGTACTTCCCCTAGTCTTCTGAATAGAGGCTGCATCCATGAAGAGTACTTTCCCTACATGAGCAAGGAGAGTGGTCAGGAACTCCTTATCATAACAGTGCCAGGGGAGTTCAGGAAGGGCAACCCAGACTGGGACAATGGGAGTCTCCTCCTCAGGCCTAAAAGTTGGAGTCCAGGTTTGTATCCTCATGGATTGGCCTTCAATGGTCATTCTTTGCTTGGTCCACACAGTTGTGTAGTCCAATTCATTGTCCAAGTCAATATACACATGTCTGGCATTGAAATGGGCAATTTTAACACCCCCTACCAATTGAGTTTGGAGAATGAAGCTTCTCCTTATTAGCTCCACCTTAGGCATAGTGTTGCTGAATTTTCCAACAAGGGTATATTTACACTTTTCAGCCAATTTCACCATGAAATCCTCTTTGTCATAAATGACAGCTAGTAGGCCTTGTCTGGTGGTGTAAATAGGAGCAGACAAATTAAGAGGGATATCATTTTTTGCTTGGTTCAGCCTCAGTTTGGAAGCAAAGGTTTGGATGACTGTATATGGGGCTGGCTGAGGGACCTGTTCCTTTCTATTAGGGAACTGGTTCTTTGGGGGATTTTTAGTGATGCTTTCTATTGGCTGGGGCTGGTTACTAACAGGTTTGGGGCCCTGGTTAGTGGGGTTAAGCCTATCAAAATTGGAGGAGACTTTAGGGAAGCTATTTTGAATACTTACAGGCTTATGCATTTGCATCATGTTGTTGGCCCTGTTTTGAGAGTTGGTATTAGGCTTGGGATTAGTATGCTCAGTATCCTGCATGACCATACTAGGAGCAGTACCAGGGAGTTCACAAGCTCCCCTGGAGTTCAACAAGTTAGCATCAACAATTATAGGATTAGAGGGATGCCCATCTGTACTATGCTTACCAATGTGATGGATAGACTCATTAACATTAGGCACCACATTATTATTCAAACATTGCACAAGATTATTAGAATTCTCAATATGCTTAGACTGTATTTGCATGTCATTAGGGGAACAAATATACTGACCCTGCATATTGAGTTCAAGAGAGTGAGAGGACTTACCTTGTGCTCCTGTGGTTGAGCTGCTGCTGTGGGGGTGGTTCAATCCTTTTGTCATTTGATTCGTTTGATTATTTTGGGATTGAATACCATTGGCAAGGTACTGAGATTGATAATTTGCCAATGTAATCTCCTCAGTTCTAACATCACTGTGACTGTGACTATCTTCCTCAAGCAAGTCTTGACGACTTTTTGGATTTGAACTTTTCAGAGCTAATTTGGGGTCTGTAGTTTGTGTAGGAAGCCTCACAACAGCCTTAGGAACATTTTGATATTGGCCCCTCATCATTTGTCTCGCCGGAACTCCGGCGACCCCACTGTGGTTGTCGTCTTGACGACTTTTCAAATTTGACTCGATTGGTAGTGATTCGAGGCTTGCCACATAGCTAGGAAGCTTCTCAACACTGTCACGAACCTATTGAACTATGCCTTGAGCCAATTGGCTCGCCGGGGCTCCGGCGACCTCTTCACGTTCAGAATTCAAATTAAAATTCGAAGCTTTTGGTAGAGATTCGAGCTGGTTTTGGATACCTGGTAGGTTCTCCTTATCCAACTTAGTGAGTTGGCATTGATTTTGAGATGAAATTGTTGCCTGAGCTCCGGTGCCAAAATCGCGGTCAGTGGTCAAATTGAAATTTGAGATTCCAAATTGATATTCGAGCTGGTTGTTTATGCCTGTGAGGTGCTCCATGTCCAGCTGAGTATTTTGACCTTGAGTTTGGTCCTTTAAGCTTGCCAGAGCTCCGGCGCCGGCGTCGATATTATCACTGGCGATAGCTACGCCGGTGAAACTTATCCCATTATGTGCGCCATCGTCTGGGGAACAATCCCCAGTGGTCATATCCTCTCGAACATGGCCGGAACTAGGTCGAACGAGTGATGGAAACTGCGGCGGCGCAGTTAACTTCGCCTCTTCAGTCGCCAGTGAATATCTCGACCATGGATGATTCAACTGATTTGATTTTTGCATATTGTGTAGTTCTTGCAATGCTGATGATTCCCCAATTGTTTGTTCGATTCGAATCCGCCCAGCTTTCTCCAAATCGTTGATGTGATGAACCCAGGCGAGTTGCTCCTCCGACAGTGCTACAGTGATCGCCGACTGATTTTGCACTTTGGAGGGGCTACGGGTGGAATTTTTCGATGCTACGACTTGCGTTGCATTCGTGTCGTCGTTATCTTCGTTCCTATCTTTCGAACGAAATTTTCCTACGTCGGGAGGTGGTTCCCCTCCCATATTCGTCTTGATGACAATAGTGCCCTTAGTTGAGAGCTTTGTTCCTAGAGAGATGTTAGAGAATGTGTCTTTGAATGAGGACTTTGAATGAGGACATTTACCTGAAAGATTTTTTGTATTCCCTGTTGAGAGCTCGCCTAACATTACCTCACACTATTCCCTGTTGAGAGCTCGCCTAACAATTGGGTCTTTGAATGAGGACTTTTACCTGAAAGATTTTTTGTTTTGCTTCGATGTCGTTCTGTCTTTGTTTTAGGGTAGCGGTGGTTTGTGCTATGACAAAAAGAAATACCAACCCCTATTAACTTATTTTAATAAATAAGTGGTATAGGATATTAAATAAATTATCAATTTATTCTACTAATTAAATTAGTTATCTAAAGTTACCCCTCAACTAAATAATCGTAGTTATTCAATAGTCCAAAAATACCCATTAAAATTTACGGAGTAAGTCTTTTATAAAATAAAAAACTCTGGTACTCAAAATGACATAATGAATCGTTACAAATGGACTCAACTATGACTTGTTATAAATATAGGACGATAGAAGTAGTGAATTAGTTGTTGGTGTAAATGAAGTGAACAATTTTATTACTCATCAAGTATTTTATGTGAGTGATGGTAAAATGACTATACAGTATATGTAATCATTGTCAATTGTGAAATAAATGTTGAAGTTGTTTGCAGCTAAGAAAATTATTTTTTTAATTAGTGCCACAGTACTTTTTCCAAAGTTTTTAGCAAAAAAAGCAAAAACAATTCTCAACGCCCTTACGAGGTAGTGATGATCAGTCTTGTCCACTCAAGAAAATGATGGAAAAATGTTTTTTTATTAAATGTTGATTTGAATGAAATAGTAATAAATTTGATTGGTAAATAAATTTGATAAAAATAATGAATTTGGTGAATATAAATGGGAAGGAATTGATTTAAAGTAATAATAAATTTATGTTAGTGAGAATGTCATGACCCCGACCAGCCGTGACTGGCACCTACACTAACCCTCCGATGGGAAAAACACTAGTACAACCCAAAATCGCAACCTTCACGAGATATAAGCAGTTTAAAGATGTGGAAGAAGGTTTAACCAATAAATAATACTGAGCTCCCATGAACTCAGAAATGTCCAATTATCAACCCTAATATATTCGAAATTTAACTTCTAGGAACTGAAAGTCGAAGGTACAAAAACTCTAGCAAAACATCAAATCTAGGAAAAAGGGAATACAATCCCAAAGAATCATAATGTAAAATAGTGTGAGGTCTCTCCGCAGTCGGCTGAATATGTCCTATACTCAACAAAGACAGAGCAAGTGTAATATCAGTACACAAAATAATAGTGTATTGGTAGGATCACGCGGCTAGCCAATAATCGAGACATGAACAAGTAAATACAGCACCATAAGCACATATATACAGAAAAAACTTAACCAATATCATCTCCTAACTAGTACTCAACATTATCACAGTTCCTCAATCTGAATATTATGCAATTTTACGTAAGGGTCTTCTCATGGAACCTGCAACCACCTATTTATGTGTCGAAATATGACACCCAATCCAAGGTTGTGTTGGAACATGACATCCGATCCAAATATGTGTCGAATATGACAACCAGTTCAAATGTGTGTCGGAACGTGTCATCCGATCCAAGAATACAAGTAAGCCACAATCATAGTGAATAGTCAAATTATCATATCTACCAAGAACAAGTTCATTACAAGTCATGCCCAACAAGTAACCATTTCACATAGATCATTTTATTCTTACCTATTCATAAACACATATACATATAGTGGAGTAATTTAGCAAGTACATGAATTACATACAGGAAACAAACCATTACCGACCTCGAATTAAATCTTTGACAACTCTAAAATGTAGGAGCTTTCCCTTTCCGTGTTCGATCAGCTTGTTCTTGGTCTAAAGACAGTAAATACATACAAAGGATCAATATAATGGTCTAATTTACATGGATTACACCATAGTTCCCCCCTCTTAGACCAACCCGTGATGCTAACCCCCATTCAAGGGCTACTTCCACCATTAGTTTCAGTCCAACACCCTCCCCTAATGATCACCCACCATAGGTTCAGGGGCGGAGCTACACCTTAGCAAGGATGGTCAGATGAACAACCTTCGTTGAAAAAATTTTGCAAGTATATATGTTAAATATTGATATTTTTGAATAAATACTAATTGTTGAACACCCTTGACATAGTAAAGAAAGATAGCTCAATAGTTAAGGTTGCTCAGAGTTGCCTTAGTGGCTTGGGTTCGAGCCTAAACTAAGGCGTTTTGTTTAATTTTTTTTATTTCCATTTTTTAACTGAAAAAAGAGAACAAAACATCATTATTTTTTTACTTTTCCTAAAGTATGAACACACTTGACGAAAATCTTGTCTCTGCCACTACATAGGTTATGGGTTCTAAAAATTAATTTATAAGTTTAGGAAATAAATTACTTACCTTTGGCACTAACTATGGTGGAAACCAGCAAGAATTCTCCCTAGATCGCTTATGGCCTCTTAAGAAAGAAGTGGGAGTGACTAAAACCATTTTTGGACTTTTTCCCAACTTTAAATCACGTATGCCCCACCACAGTGGAACCCTCCCACTCTAGAGGCCCCGCCCTAGCGGTAGTAATCCCGATATGGCAAGATAGGCTGAGATAAAGAGCTCGTAAAGAGTCTCAAGTCTCTCATTTCATAACATACCCTTATCCCAAGATGCCTTAATTTATACCATTCATGCCAAGTCCAATTCTGGAATTTTCTCTCTCGAATGTAATTCTGTAAAGTCGTACATGCTTTGTATTGTATTCGCTATCAGCTAACCCAATCAAATTAAAGATTCAATCCCCCATCCAATTCTGGATCACCCTAGACTTCCCCTGACTCAGAATTCGCCAAGTCTGGCCTAGGCTCAAATTTTCTGAAATTATTACCCAAGCTTTTCTGGCTCGAATTCCTTCCCTATTAGCTTATTCGTAACGACGAGAGAAGGTCGTTATAATAGATACCAATTTACCTATCACTCGTCCTCAGGTAACCATCTAGGAAAAACAAGTCTAAGACAGAGATAGAGTAATGGCTGAATTGACGAACAGTTGGGGATACTTATCTCGCATGTCCTTCTCAGTTTCCCACGTAGCTTTCTCTATCGAAAAATGCTTCCATTGGACCTTCACAGATTTAATTTCCTTGGTCCTCAGTTTTTGGACATCACGATCTAGGATTGCTAGTGGCTTTTTCTCGTACCGAAGGTCCTTGTCTAACAAAACTGAGTCCCACTTAAGGATGTAATTTCCATCTCCATATTATTTTTTCAATATGGACACGTGGAACACCGGATGTACCCTCAATGGGCTAGGTGGCAATGTCAATCTGTAAGTCACTGGCCCTACATGGTCAAGAATATCAAAAGGGTCAATATAGCGAGGAATGAGCTTGCCCTTCTTACCAAATCTCATTTCCTTCTTAATGGGTAATACATTTAGAAGCACTTGCTTACCAGCCTGGAATGTCATATCTTATCTTACGGTTAGCATACTCCTTTTGAAGACTCTGAGATGCTAAAAGCTTAGCTTGGATGCTCCTTACCTTCTCCTAGACATCTTTTACCAAGTCAACCCCAAAGGGCTCCACTTCTCCAGCCTCAAACCACCCTATGGGAGACCTGCATTCCCTTCCATAAAGGTTTCGAATGGTGCCATCTCAATGTTGAAGTGATGACTATTGTTGTAAAAGAATTCACACAAAGGAAAGAACCTATCCCAATGACCCCAAAAATCCATCACACATGCCCTCTGCATATCTTCCAGGACTTGGATGGTCCTCTCTAACTGTCCATTTGTCTGTGGATGAAAGGTTGTGCTGAAGGTAAGTTGAGTGTCAAACTCTTCATGAAGTTTTCCCCAAAATTTAGAGGTGAACTCGTACCACAGTCTGAAATGATTGAAAGGGGCACCCCGTGCAGCCTCACTATCTCCTTCACATAAATCTTTGCCAACTGTTGTGCATTGTAGTCCACTCTAATCAGAATGAAGTAGGCTGACTTTGTCAATCTTTCAAACACCACCTAAATGGAATCATACTTCCCCAAGATCTTGGGGAGTCCTACCACGAAGTCCATAGCTATCCCTTCCCACTTCCATTCAGGAATGGGCATCCTTTGGAGCAAACCTGCAGGTCTTTGGTGCTCATATTTCACTTGCTGGAAATTTTGGAACCTAGCTACATATTCGGATATATCTTTCTTCATACCAAGCCTCCAATATAGACGCTTCAAGTCTTGATACATCTTGGTCACCCCAGGATGAATAGAGCATCGCGAACCATGAAATTCGGACAAAACTTTCTGAATTATGCCATCTACTCAAAGAACACAAATCCTTCCCCTAAAGTTGAGCACCCCACTGACATCAAGGACTGCATCTTGGACCTTGCCCATCAAAACCTTTTCTCTAATCTTATTCAAGTTCACATTCTTAAACTATTTGGCCTTAATTTCTTCAATATAAATAGGCCTTCGATCAATACTGGCCATCACCTCACCCTTCTCAGAGATGTCTAGTCTCATGAATTTGTCCTCTAAGGCCTGAATCTCTCTAGCCAGGGGTGCTTGCAGGCTCTCAAACAGGCTAGATCGCCCATGCTAAGCGGTTTTCTGCTCAATGCGTCTTCTACCACATTAGCCTTACCTGGATGATACTGGATGGTGACATCATAGTCTTTGAGCAACTCCATCCATCGTCGTTGTCTCAAATGCAAATCTTTCTTGGTGAATACATATTGCAAACTGCAGTGGACAGTAAGCACCTCACACTTGACACTGTAAAGATAATGCCTCCAAATATTTAGAGAAAACACTACCACTGCCAACTCAAAGTCATGAATCGGGTAGTTCCTCTCAGGCACCTTCAACTGTCGTAAAGCATAGGCTATACATTCTTATCCTGCATCAACACAGCACTCAAACCTAAATGTGAAGCATCACAATAAAAAATAATTTTTTTACCTTCAACCAGTAGGGTCAAGATAAGTGTCGTGGTCAGAAGAGTTGAGCTTTTGGAAGCTCTCTTCGCATTTGTTAGTTCACTCAAAGGATACCTCTTTTTGAGTCAACCTTGTTAAATGGATAGCGATAAAAGAAAAGTTCTTCACGAGCTGACGATAATAATGGGCAAGTCCCACAAAACTTCTAACTTCAGTCACAGAGTTAGGCCGAACCCAGTTCTTAACCACTTTAATTTTTGTGGGTCTACCATTACCCCTTCCTTCAAAACAGCATGACCTAAGAAGGCAACTAAAGGCAACCAGAATTCACACTTAGAAAATTTTGCATAGAGTATATGCTTCCCAGAACACCTAGAATAATGCAAAGATAGTCTGCATGTTCTTCCTCACTTCTCAAATATAATAGAATATCATCTATAAATACAATTACGAAAAAATCTAAGAATGGCTTGAAAACCTCATTCATCAAACTCAAAAAGGTTGTAGGTGCATTGGTCAGCCCAAAAGACATCATTAAAAACTCATAGTGTCCATATCTTGTTCTAAAAGTTGTTTTGGGCACATCCTCAGGCCTGATCTTCAATTAATGGTACCCAGACTTGAGATCAATTTTTGAAAAGACTAACACACCTTGCAACTGATCAAAAAGGTCATTAATGTGTGGCAATGGGTACTTATTTTGAATGGTGACTTTATTCAGTTGTTGATAATCTATGCACACTCTCATGCTACCATCCTTTTTCTCGACTTTGCTGGAGCCATGCAGTAGGAAGGGAGGGATAGAAATAGGGCGAGTGCCCGGCTCCAAATCAATGCAGAAATATATATCTCTATCAGGAGGCATACCGGGCAAGTCTATAGGAAACACCTTTGGAAATTCATACACTACTGGAATCGCCTCAATGGAGGGAGACTCCACATCAATATTCCGAACATGGGCCAAATAGGACAATCAACCCTATCATACAATTTTTCTAGCCTGGAGAAAAGATATGACCTTAGCTGGCTTAGGCTTGTATACCCTTTCCTACTCTAACCTTTCCCTCCCCAAAATCTCTAGAGTCACAGTCTTATTATGGTTAAGCACGGCATAATATGGGGACAACCAAGTCATGCCTAAGATGACATCAAAATCAGTCATGTCTAAAATCACTAAGTCATCCCAAGTTTAGAATCTCATAAACATAACAGAACAAGCCCGACAAACATGGGTGACTATGACAGACTCTCCAATAGGGATAAGAACATGGATGGGGGAATCAAGTACATCACAAAGTGAATCAAAACCCAAGGCATATCTCACCGATACATATAAATAAGTGGAACCCAAATCAAACAAAATAGTAGTCATTCAGTCACAGACAAAAATAGTACCTTTGATTACTGCATCAGACGCCTCAGCCTCAGTCTTTCCCAAAAAGGTATAAAACTGGCCCTGTCATCCTGACGAACCACCTCCTTGCCTGGTTGTGCTTCTCCTCGACCTGCATTACCATTATCTCGGCCTCTCAAGTTTCCTCCTCGCCCACCTTGTGGACGTCCTCTACCATTTCCACCTCCGCCTATGGGTAACACTACCCTGGCCTGTAGGGGTGTTGAATCATTCTCGCAATGGTGGGTACACTCCCTCCTGATGTGCCTCGGCTTTCCATAATTAAAACAATTGTGCTCAAAGAACGGTCTCCTACCGGGATAAAAGGCTCTTTGGCCCTACTGGTCTGGTGTTGCTGTGGAGTACCTGAAAAACTGCCGATAGAAGCGGCAGTGGTGACTGAATCAGCCGAGATGCAATTGCCGACCTACCCGACCCTCTAGAATAGGATCCCTGGAAGTTACATGTACTTTTGGGCTTCTTAGCCAAAGTTTTGGCCTGCCCATATCGTCTCACTCCCTCTACTTTCTTCACAAAATTAGTGAACTCATTGAAACTCTTGCCTGATGAAGCCATGTGAACCAACAAAACCTGCAACTCGGGGCTCAACCCCTTCATAAATAATTGAATTCTCTCCTCTTTTGTAGTTACCAACTAAGTAGCATACCTGGCCAAAGCATGAAATTTGACCTCATAAGCGGTCACTAACATACCACCCTACTTCAATGCCATGAACTTGTTCTTCTTGCGATCCCTCAAGGTACGTGATGCATATTTCTCAAGAAATAAGGCATGAAATTGTACTCAAGTAAAGGGGGCAACATCGATGATCAACACTCCATATAAGCCCTCCACCACTGCTTGGCCTCACCCTACAGCTGGAAGGTCACAAATTTCACTCCGTGTTGATGTACTATCCCCAATTTTTGCAACCTCTCAAAGAAATTGAGAATAAACTCATATGTATCCTTACTTTCAAAATCGTGGAAGACTGATGGCTTAAGTTTCAGAAATTTCGTGAGCATGTCATGTTCTGTGCCAGTCATAACTGGACCTATAAGTGGCCTGAAGAAACAACAATGCCTACCACCTTATCTACTCGAGGAGCTGCAACAGCGAATGGGCGAGCAAACTGAGTTGGTGCTGCGGGCATGGTGGGAATGGCTCTAGTACCAGCTAACCCACTTAGAAAAGCCATGATCTTTTGAGCTAGTATAGGATCCAGAAGGGGAAGACTGGTAGCCACAGCTTGAGCGTCCTCCACCTGTTCAGTAGTTACCTCTTCCTCAACCTCCAAGTTCTCCTCTGGAACATCAAGGGGCAAAGGAGGGTCCTCCTCTCCTACTACTTCCTCAACTGGAGCCTCACCCTTGACGGGTGCTACTCTTCCTCGGCCTCTGCAGCGTCTTCCTCTCCTGTCCCTGCCTTAGCCGCTTACTCTGGCTCCTCTTCTAGCTCAATAGGAGCTACAGGTCGGACACCATTGTAGCGAGTGTTCACCATCTGCAAACAAGAGAGTGAAAGAGGTTAGATATCAATTTGGATCGCCAGATGCCAATTAGAATCAAGTTATAGCACGAGGCAAAGAAAGGACAGAGAAACCTTTCCTAAAATCATGTATCCCCTAGAAGAAAAGTACACACGTCTCCATAGCATTTCCCAAGGTTCTACTAGACTCTTTTTGGTATGACAAGATCAACGAACCTAGGGCTCTGACATCAACTTTATCATAATCTCGACCCATCGTGACTGACACCTACACTAACCCACTAGTGGGAGAATCACTACTACAGCCCAAACTTAACACATTCACGAGATATAAGCAGTCTAAAGATGCGAAAGTATATTTAACCAATAAATAATACTAAGTTCTCATGAACTCAGAAATGTCCAATTATCAACCCCAATATATAAGGAATTTAACTCCTAGGAACTGAAAGTAGAAGGTACCAAAACTCTAGAAAAATATCAAGTCTAGAAAAAAGAGAATGCAATCCCAAAGAGTCATAAAGTAAAATAGGGTTTAAGAGTCTAAGTCCTAAATGAAAGACTAAGATATGGAATAGCTCACAGTAGTCTGAAAAAACTAGCTCACTCTCAAACTCTGACAACTAAAGATCTCTATGCGAAGTCTTTCCGCAGCTGGCTAAATATGTCTTGTACTCAACAAAGACAGAGCAAGTGTAGTATCAGTACACAAAATAGTAGGATCACGCGGCTAGCTAGTAAGCGAGACAGGAACAAGTAAATACAGCACCATAAGCACATATATATATATAAAAGACTTCACCAATATCATCTCCTAACTAGTACTCAACAGTATCATAGTTCATCAGTCTCAATATCATGCAATTTCACATAACGGTCCTCTCATGGGACCTGCAATCACCTATTTATGTGTCGAAACGTGACACCCAATCCAAGTTTGTGTCGGAACATGAAACTCAATCTAAATATGTGTTGGAACGTGAAACCCGATCCAAATGTGTGTCGGAACATAACACCCGATTCAAGCATACAAGTCAGCCACAATCACAGTAAATAGTCAAACTATCATATCTACCAAGAATAGATTCATTACAAGTCATGACCAATAGGTAAATATTTCACAGAGATCATTTCATTCTTCCCTATTCATATACACATATGCATACAGTGGAGTAATTTAGCAAGTACATGAATCACATACAGGAAACAAATAATCGCCTACCTCAAAATCAAGCTTTGACAACTCTAAAGTGCAGGAGCTCTCCCTTTCCGGGTTCGATCAGCTTGTTCTTGGTCTAATGAAAGTAAATACATATATATAATCAATATAATAGTCTAATTTACATAAATTACAACATAATTTCCCCTCTTAGACCAACCTATGATCCTAACCCCCATTCTAGGGCTATTTTCCACCATTAGTTTTAGTACAAAACCCTCTCCCAATGATCACCCATCATAGATTATGGATTCTAGAAATTAATTTACAAGTTTAGGGAGTAAATTATTTACCTTTGGCACAAACTATGGTGGAAACCAGCAAGAATTCATCCTAGGTCGCTTTTGAATTTACGCAATTTAAAGAAAAAGATTATGTTCTTTTATGGCACTTGCAACGCGCTGAAATGGAAGGTCTCTTAAGAGCGAAGTGGAATGACTAAAATCATATTTTGATTTTTTTCCGACTTTCAGTCGCGTTTGCCCTACCAAATCGAGACCATCCCGCTCTGGCGGCCCCGCCCTTGGCAGTAGTAATCTCGCTCTGGCAGGATAGGCGGAGATAGAGAGCTCGTAAAAAGTCTTAGGTCTCCAATTTCACAACATACTCTCATCCCAAGACGTCTTAATTTATAACTTTCATGCCAAGTCCAATTTCGGAAGTTTTACTCGCCCGAATGCAATTTTCTAAAGTCGTACAGGATCCTATCGTCTTGGCTATCAGATAACCCAATCAAATTAAATATTCAATGCCCCATCCAATTTTGGATCACCCTAGACTTCCTCTGACTCAAAATTCATCCAAGTTTGGGCGGCTTAAATTTTTTGAAATCACTACCGAAGCTTTTCTGGCCCGAAATTCCTTCCCTATTGGCTTATTCGTAACGACAGGAGCAAGTCGTTATAGAGAATAATTGTTATATGAGATATAAATAGTTTAAAAAATAATGATATGAATTATAAATTTTATTTACATATGAAATAGATGGTTAGTAGATATAAATGTGGAGTTTTTTTGTTTTTTTTTTACAAAATAGAAATATGTGGGTCAATTTTTGTAGGGAAAACTACACAAATTTGATCCATTAGACAACTTATTACCCAAATTAGACCCAACCAAAATTATTTACCCGAGTTGGACTCACGGCCCAAAGTATTTACCCGCCTGCCCCTTTGTTCTATTCACTAAATCGCTACTTCTTCATCCTTAATACTATCAAAGTATATATATACACTCTGATGTTATCTATATATATGATGTGACAGTATCTATATACTCTAATTGCATTTATATACTTTGATGGTATCAAGCAGTAATTATATAGTTTTTTCACTGAAAGACTGGCCGTTATATATATACTCTAATGGTATCAAAAAGTAACTGATTAGTGTTCTCTACTTCTCTTTGATATCATTAGAGTATATATATACTCCGATGATATCAAACATTGTTCTTTTCCCATGTTTGTATTTGGAAAATCCCCAATCATGTTTCTTGGAGAATTTGAGATTTCGTCTCATAATATGAAATCAATGTGAAATCGCATGTGCATACTCTAATTTCATCTCATAATTTCACATTGCGACATGAAATTACATATTCAAACGTTGATTTCATCTCATAATTATGGCGATAAGAATCGCATGTCAAACGCCTACTAAGCATACAGAAGATGCACATAACAAAGTTTTTCTTTTTTCTAAATATAACATCTATGAAGTTTGTATCTTCTTGATATTTTGAGCATGATGTACTCCTTTAACTTTTTCCCTTCACAACTTTGTTGCGCAAACTCTTAGGTGTTATTTGATTCGAAATTGGATTAACAATTAGAATTAAAACTTAAATGACTGATTCTATCTTGTAAATGGGATAAAATTATATTTATGTATAAGGTAATATGACCCATTTTAACTCATCTTCTAACTAAATGCGTGATAAATTTTCAATTTTAAAATCTACAACGAGATAACCCATCTAATCCCTTGAATCAAACAAACCCTTAACAAAATTGATGGTGGTTTAGCTACTTACGGATGATAGGGTTATGCAGCTCTGTGATTGTTGACTAATAAGTCATTCTTAAATCTGTTTTGTTTTTGCTTGGTATTATAAAATTGGTTTCTAAAGAACTTATACCCCACTAGGGAGAAGCCAAATTTAAAGGTGTTGCAGAATATATGGTATACAAAGAAACAAGTACACTAGGCATTAAGAGCCATACGCAACCCCCTAAAGATCACATAAATCACTTGTTGTTATGTGTAAGGATATATGAGAAACGATTTAAGTTTGGTTTAATTTAGCTAAGAGAAAAGGAGATTGTCACAACTATGGAGATAAAAACTTGATCCTTCCCCCCATTCTTCACTTCAGGATCTTCTTTCTCCAACAATCATCTAAAACGAATTCTGTATATCAGAAGGAAGTACCACCGTCATTAGACTATCTTCCAAAAGAAAAATTCTTCGTGACTGAGGCCTCTTCTACGAGTGTCCTTCATGTAACTCTGGGAATCAAGGAACCTTCCAAATATTCCTAAAATAAAACATATGCAATTAAGTTCCATGAATTCAAGGGGTGTAACTGTAAGAGAGAAAAAGAAGTGGGGAAAAGGAGGCTTGTTTCATTTGCTTTCCATTGCAGATGTGAATCAACGCTACAAAGTGCTAGGAATATTTTGAAATATAAAAGCTATCAACTCTCACTCAATTACCAAGCTCACGTGATTCCTTTTTATCGTAAGATGAAAATATGTTCAACCAAATAGTTTGATAATTAACCTTTAGTCATGGCTAACACTTCTCTTTTCGACAAATAGATGTTCTGTACCAAAATATTGAATCCACTTTTCAAGAAAACTAGTCTTAGCAGCAAGCTTTGGCATAGCCTAGAAGTATAGTTCTCTGAGTAAATCACCACTCTCTTTTTCCAGACTCAACAACACACCCAGTGTAATTCCACAAGTGGGGTCTGGGGAGGGTGGTGTGTACGCAAACCTTACCCTATCTTGTAAAGGTAAAGAGGTTGTTTCCGATAGACTCTCGGCTCAAGTAAAGCATATCAAAGCAGATTTGAAAAGGAAATGCAGTAATGTAGAAGCCATCAGAAAATAAAAGATAAAAGACAAGGAGCAACAACAAATAAAACGATAACCCAAGCAAAAGCAACAACAAATAATAATTAAATCGAAGAATAAGATAAGTCTTTTTCCAGACTCAAGATCCTCAAATTTAATTTGATCACTGCTGCATGTGGGGTTTAGTAGGAAGTAGGTCCCACAAGTCTAGAAGGAACTGGAGTTCCATTTCCCTCTATTTAGCTGAAACAAAATAACGAGGTTGTTACATGTTAAAACAGTGATCCTGCTTCTCCCGTTTTCTTCCCTACCAAACAAGTAATTAGACTTGCTAAAGTACACCCTCCAAAATACATGACTTTCTTAATTTTTCCTCAATACAAACAAGCATGAACCTACATACCTTGTATCTGGCAGATGCATCAATATTGTTCGAGAGATCTACAAGGAGCAAATAAGATTGATGAGTTGTGGCCACCAAATCCAAATGAATTAGATAATGCCACCTTAATATCCAGTCGTTCCTTTTTGGGACCAACAAGTATATTTGTATCCTGTTTCATTGGTATTACATATCATCAGATGCGGTGATTACCCGGTCAACAAAGAGTGAAAAGCTGAAATAGTGAAATAGGGGAGACAGGATATATCAAATGCTTTGTATATTCATGTCACAAAAGAAATCTGTCTTGGTTGCAATATAAGAGAAAAGCCCTAATAATGCAGACAATGTGAATCAAACTAACAGACTTGTGAGTAATAACTCGTGAGTTTTTCTTTTCCATAAAATACTCCACTGTAAACCAGCTTTTGAAGATACAGTAACAAATACAGAAAAGCTGCAAATTTAAACTTAACTAGCTAGTCAAGCCATTAAATGTAACCAACTGCATTCTCTTGATACACCAAGCTTTCTTAGAAGTTTTCAAATGATAATATTCTATACGTATGATGATATACCATGCTTAAATGAACAAGAACTTGCTGACAATGCACAGAAGATAAATCCTTACCACGCCTTCATCTGGGTTTTCAAGATTAATATTTGGATGAACCCAACCAGTTCGTATTGCCTGAGAAGTCCAATTCTAACCGTTAGTTAGAAGTTTCAGCCAGACAATTTTAGCAAGAGGCACATTTTAAAGTATAGTCGAGAAAGATTTACAGGATGAAATCTGTAATCATCAATCACCTTAAGAATAAATTCTGCAACATCTATGTACTATCAAATTAATTTATCATTATCACAAATAAACTATAACAAAAGCATGAATCTGCAATATGCTAAAGTAAATGTCCAAGAAGTGTCTGTCTTCACCATCCTTTCCACTGTCAAGGCAGATTACAATGAAATTCAAGAAAGATGATACAATCAAAACTTCAATCCAACTTTAATCATACTGTGCAGCACCAACAAACTGCAAGGAAGTATGCAGCGGCAGAAAATCATCTTTGAATTATCTCAAAATAGGTAATCACTAATCCTCTTCTGGAAAACAGTCGTCATAGCTACTCTCGTAGCCAAAATAGAAGACTATACCCACATGATAAAGTAATTTAGATAAAGTTCGTCTCTTTTGCTTCTTCAGTCAACATCTATTTGAATAATTTAAGGTTCCAAAGTTATTCTACTCCCGGTTCTTTTGTATTCTTAACTTTAAGCTAGAGTAACTCACACCAGTAACATTAACTGCAACAAGCAACAATTTCTAACATAAAATAAATTAACCACTATGGAAAGCTCCCGCTGTGCATTGTTTCAAGGCTCCCACCCCAATGTTCCTTTGAAAATGTCTTCTACAGGCATAATTTTCTTCTTTTAAAAGTCAGATTACATATACTTTTATGAATTTGATGCGACTTCCTTGTACAAGTATGCTGTCTTTTTCTTAACAATAAAAAAAAATTGTGCTGTCTTTTCTTCTTTTTTAAATGCAAAAAAGAAATTGGTGAAGATATGCTTTTTATCATTTTACAGATTAGATTACATCCTACAATTTCTATGGATGCCTTCTTTTAAAAAAACACTATGAATTTGGTACCACCTAGCTATGAACACCTATACTACTAACTTGGAGAGAGGGCACTAATGTTGTTCAAAGGTGAAAAGTGTAGAAAAATAACAAGATCAGCTGGACTTCTACACCAAAGAATTAATTGAAGCATGCACTTTACTTCAGAGAGGAGTTGGTAAAGAATGTGTGTGTGTGTGTGTGTGTATATAAATATACACATTCTGCAAGAAAAGTATAAAGACAAACCTTTATCATGTGGACAAAGGAACTAAAAGAATTGCAATTAAGTGATATATATGAAGTGATGATTGTGACAATCAAGTCCAAATCCATATTAAGTTTCTGAGTCAGATGAAAGAATACGGTTGTAGATTTCTCGGTAAAATCTAGGGATTAGCTTTTATGCTATAATTAGTAATTTTGAATTCCTAATCACTAACATATTTATCCATTGATTAGGAATTAATACAAATTTTCTGTTAACATAAAAATACATCACCTTGCAAGAGATTTATTTGTTAGTGTCCCCTCAATGTCATTGCGAAACATTGTCATCATTGCACACAGTTTCAGGACTTAAGCATGTACCCCCACTTTTTTCTTTATAGAACAAAATTGGTTAAATACATTTTGTATAGCTCTATATCATTTACATGCTACCTTATAACCACCTGACCTGGAATTATTCAAAGATTTAAAAGGACGCTCTTATTTTTGTTGGGAAGGAAAGATTTGAAAGGCCATTGTATTGAATATGAAACTTTTCTTTAACTTGACTCCAACTATCCGTATTTTTGTTTTCTCCAGATCTCTTTTCCCTAGTATTTGATGATAAAACAGTTAGTTACCTAGAAATTTTTAGATTACACCCAAAAATCTATTATAGGTTAACCTGTTTACACACACACACACAGACCTCAAAAGTGTCATTACTGTCTAATACTTCCATGACATATTCATGGTTCTAATACATAACCGGGAAATATTTACAAAGTATAGCTGAATTTCATGTCTTGTTCCCTAGTCCAAACATCAGATAAGACCCAACCCAGGCCTAATGGAGTAACTTTTCTAGATAAAAAATTGTCCCAGTCCACCTGCATAAGTGCTTGCAAAACACCTGTATCGCATTATCATTTGTAACATCTGTACACAACATTTCAGATAACAGATTATGTAGCACGGCCTATTGAACCACGAAGCAAGGAATCCTGGGTAACTTAATTTTTACTTTGACACGTCATCTTCTGGTGGAGCAAAACATCAGATAAAATCTGTCCAACGTGAAAAGTGTCATAAACTACATCAGGGTGCAATATTCCAGGAAACAATATATATAACAAGAACTCATTTATTATACCCTCACCTTGACTAAGTTGGTCTATATACCACTATTAGCATTAAGGACATCCTACTGTCGCTCTCCAGAGCGGACCCAGATGCTGTGGCTAGAAACTAGATATTTTAGTAGCTTGCATTACCCATTCCATGCATTTATATCTTCTAACTGGATGAACTTTGTACAAAGTGGAGATACCCATATCCAAGGGTAGGATTTAATCTCAAGCGACGCAGCTCTCAACGTGATATTGCACGTACCTTGCCGTGCACTACATTTTTATGTATGCAGGTTCTACACAAATTGTTGTTGATACTCTTGCCAGGTTTATGCTCAACTAATCAGATTGGCAGATCAGATGTAAATCATAACCCTTCGCTGAAGAAATTCTTGAACTTGAAAGCAGATGGATTTTAAAGGATGGCATCATCACTTAGGCTTAGTTTTTCCAGATTCCAAAGCAGTTGATGTTTCTATTCCTATGAGTCATTTATGTCTACTAGAGGTTACATTGACCAACAGTTCGACATCTTCAAGACCAGCTGGTTAGGCCTTTACTAATTTTTCTCCCTGTAAAAAGTCAGCCAGTCCCTTTACTTTCCCTTCTTTAGGTCCACAGCGTGTCATCTCTACTAATTGGCATAAATATGCATTTTCACTCGCACCTGATATTAACAACCATGTGTATTTCTGTTCTTTTTATTGTCTATTACATCAATAAGTGAACTCAAATTCAAAAGGAAAGCAATTCATGTTACGAAACTGTAAAAAATTGTAGCTTCCTCAGTAAAACAGCTTCAGCTGTGCTCTCTGTATTAGCAGCCACAAGTTCACTCTCAAGAAAAGAAAAAAACAACCAAGTACTGGAGCACACAAGCAAGTGAGGAGCCAAATTAATTTGTTGCTTCTCCAATTCCCTCGAAAGGACTGCTAAAAAATAGTATGAGATGTGTATTTACTAATGACCTTATCTAGTTCAATTAGATGCTTACATAAATAACAGAATGATTTGGTCAATTTAACAGTCTGACACCAAAAGAATTTCTAAATCAAACAGGACATACAAAATGAAATATCAGAATCTGCAGCCAGGAAATCTAAAATTATGCAAGAAAATAGTTGGATGAAATGTTACACAAGAAACTAGAAAGCAACTGAACTGCATCTGCAGCAAACTTTGAGGGATTGTGAGATAAAAGCACCTGAATAGTTGCCACAGCTTCAACAGCACCAGCAGCTCCAAGCAGGTGACCAATCATAGATTTTGTGGAGTTAACTCGCAACTAAAAACATAGAGCAGCGACTGATTAAACAGCTGAACCGAAAACCTGAGTGGACTAGCATGACCACAGTAGTTCAATGAGAGAACTTCAATCTAACCTCTGGATTCTGGCCAAAACAATGAACAAGAGCTTGATACTCCTTAAGATCTCCTGCTGGTGTGGATGTCGCGTGCGCATTAATGTAGTTCACATCTTCCTTGGATACCCCTGACTGAGCTAATGCCTTCTCTACACACAGGATGACCCCAGTTCCTGCTAGTTTAAGGAATAGAAGAGTTCAAAGCTTTCCTTCTCGCTATTGTATATCTCAGTAAACATGAGACTGCAATCGTATTATGTTAAGCTATATTCTGTTCTTAGTAAGCTATAAATTGTGCAAGTAAATATAGCTGGTTTGGAGGAATCTTTCAACTACAATTATCAGAACATCCTAGAACATGAGGAACTAGCTTGATGGGTACAACTGCACCTCCAACTTAGGCAAAACAGCAAAAGAAGCTAAGAAATAGTATATCGTTGAACTCACTACAACCAGGAAGAAGCAGTTTATTTCGAGATATGCCGTTAACATGAGAAAAAGAATAAAGTCAAGCATGGCAAGATAGGTGGGCCACACAGAGGAGTCCATCAGGAGCTTTTTGATACTCATGCATCCCATGAAAGGAAATTCTTATAAGATATCAGTAAAGGAGTTAATGCCTTGTCGAACAAAATCTTGGTGACTAAAGAAAACCATGCAAGTTATAAGTTATTAGGTAAGAGAAGAAACATTTTTCTTTTCAAAAGAAGCCAACGTATAATCAAAGGATCAAATTTTATATATGGTTAGGGGCAGTACCTTGTATGAGATGGATGGATAGACAGATTCAAGAATATCTATTGCTATATTTGTTAGAAAAAGCAAGGCATCGGATATTTAAAGCCATAGAAAGAGAAGATGAAAACAGAAGAGGTTTAGGAGATGTATTACCCTAACCATTTAGCCATACAACTTTCCCATCAAAATTTAGACCCCTCCAGAGTATAAGATGTTAGAGTGATGGAATCATATTTTGGAGGCCTCTATAGGTCCATCTAGAAATCAAGAAATTTCAATGTTCAAAAGTTCCTTTGATGTTGCTGGCCAAAACATACCTCACTATTGTTCCAGTTTTATTGGATGTCCCTGAAGGGACTGTCACCCAAAAACATACCTTGTGTAATCCCACAAGTGAAGTCTGGGGAGGGGAAGATGTACGCAAACCTTACCCCTACCTTTGTGAGTTAGAGAGGTTGTTTCTGATAGACCAAGCTCAAAAGGACTGTTATCGAAGCAAGATTGCAAGAAAAATATGACAACCAAATACCAAGATACAAAGCAAATGAAGCAACAATAGTGATACACATAGAAGAATAAGAAACTACACAATTACTAAATAATACTACTAATCGTGAGAAGAGGCAAGGAGGAGGCTAGCCCCCTACCTCTCCCACATATAGTACGACAACACTCGACTACCTACAAACCTTCTATCCTAATCCTCGGCATTCATATCTTCTTATCTAGGATCATGCCCACAGTAAACCGAAGTTGTGCCAAGTCTTGTCTAATCACCTTCCTCAATTCTTTTTCAGTCTACTTCTACCACTCCCAACACCTGCTACAGTCAACCTCTCACACTTCCTAATTGGCGCATTCGCACACTCCTATCACATGCCCGAACCATCTCAGTCTCGCTTCCTCATATTTCCCATCACGGAGGCCACTCTCATCTAGCCACGTATAACTCCATTCCTCATCATCTCTCCTAGTATGCTTTACATCCATCTGAGCATCCACATTTTTGCTACCTTCATCTTCTGAACGTGGGCATTCTTAATTAGCCAATACTCTGCCTTGTACAACAATGTTGGTCTAACCACCACTTTGTAAAACTTATATTTTAGCCTTGGCGACACATTCTTATCATGCAGTACCCTAGAGGCGAGCTTCCATTTCACCCACCCCAAACTAATACAAGACATCATCATCAATCTCCTCGTAACCTTGGATTACGGGCCCAAAATACTTGAAATTTCCTCTCTTGGCTATGGCTTGTGCATCGATCTTCACTTCCACCTCTGCATCATGAGTTACATTACTGAACTTACATTTCAGGTACTCTATTTTAGTGCTTAACCTAAAACCTTTAGACTCTAGAACATGTCTCCAAACTTCCAACCTATCATTAATTCCACCGCAAATCTCAACAATCAATGCCATGTCATCCGCAAATAACATACATAATGACCCCTCTCCTTGAATATGTGGTGTCAATTAGTCCATCACTAAGGCAAATAGGAACGGGCTAAAGGGTCCCTGGTGCAACCCCATCACAATGGAGAAGTGTTCTGAGTCACCTTCACTGTTCTAACCCGAGTTTTGATTCCATCATACATGCCCTTAATTGCCCTAATGTAAGTCATATGGACACGTCTAGACTCCACACATCTCCAAAGGACCTCCTTATAGACTTTATTTTACGTCTTTCCTATTTCAATGAATACCATAAGTAAGTCTCTCTTCCTGTCCCTATACTGCTCAAATAATCTCCTTACAATATGAATGGCTTATGTAGTTGATTTCCCCGATATGAATCCAAATTGATTTTTGGATATATGAATCCCCATTCTTATCCTTATCTCAACCACCGTCTCCCAAATTTCATAGTATGGCTTAGTAGCTTATACCCCTATGGCTAATGCAATTCTAAATAACACCCTTGTTCTTGTACAATTGTACCATTGTACTCCACCTCCATTAGTCTGCATTTTAGTCGTCCTAATTATGACATTAGACAACCTAGTTAGTCACTGATACCTTACTCTGTGGCGTTCTTTCAAAAATCCATTGGGATCTCGTTTCTCCAATCGCTCTTCCCCTCATCATATGAATCTCCCTCTTAACATCCATAGCCTTTATGCACCTATAGTACCCAATATCTCTGCGACTCTCAGAATGCTCCAACTCCCCCAACAAGATTTCTCCGTCTCCTTCATTAAAGAGCTTATGGAAATATGTTTTCCATCTCCGTCTAATGTGTGCTTCATCTACCAACACTTTTTCATTCTCATCCTTGATGAAATTCACTTGGTCCAGGTCACGGGCCCTCCTCTCTCTCGCCTTGGTGAGCTTGTACAACTTTTGATCTCCACCTTTGCACTCAAGCTCTTCATACAAATGCTCAAAAGTTATCTTTTTAACCGTTGCGACGCTAGATTCACTTCAAATTTCGTCATCTTATACCTCTCCCTTTCAACTTTTGTCCTCCTCGTCTAGGCTTTCCACTAACGTCCTATAAGCAACCTTCTTGACTATCAATTTTCCTTAGACCTCTCCATTCTACCACCAATCCCCTTTATGCCCACCTGAGTTGCCTTTCAAAGTTTGAAACCCTTAATAACTCTCTAGATGCTTCCCCTGATGCAGTCAACTACCTTAGTCCACATATAATCTACGTCCCCACTACTCCCCCAAGCTCTCTTATCCACCAACTTCTCCCTAATCTCCTGAGCTTTGGCATCAGTTAGGCCTCTATATCTAATCCTAAGCTCTAGTCTTACGCAGCCTCTTATTCTTCCTCTTAATATCCAAATCCATAACCACAAGTTTATATTGGGTGGTAAGATCCCCCCCCCTTAAAATCTTGCAATCTTGCATAAACCTCTATCACACTTCCTAAGGAGCAGGTAATCTATATGAGTCTTAGCCACCTTACTAGCGTAGGTCACCAGGTGCTCTTCCCTCTTTTGGAAGCTCAAGTTAGCTATGACCAGCTCGAAAGCTTTCGCGCAGTAGAAAAGAGACTCCATTTCTATCCCCAAAACTGAAACCTCCATGAACATCATCATATCCTCTTGAAGTGGTCCATATGTGACCATTAAAGTCTCCTCCTAACAATAGTTTCTCGGTCCGTAGGATCCCAAAACTAGCTTAATGGCTATCATCCTATCATTCAGCCTCCTAACCTCTACCGCTTGCTCCCTGAGTTCCTTGTCTACTATAATGCCTAATCCATTTCTACTCCTCGGGCATCCCGAGGAACAAAACTTAAATTAGTCTACATCCCTAGCCTTGATTCCTACCTATTTGGTTTCTTAGACACAAGCTATATTGATCTTCCTCTTTTTAAGAATCTTCACAAACTCTATCTTATTGACCAATGAAAAGAACCTCACCAAGCCAATAGCTTCAGAAGAGTACTATACAAATTTTGGATGAAAATTCTGACTCGTCTGATATGTGGCTTCGTGTACCTATACAGATAGGGTAAGGACGTGGATAACCCTATAACTATCCGATATGAGTAAATGCAATTTTTGCTAAGTTTTTACTGAATTTAAAGTTCCACAAGAAGAATATCCATGTCACGCCCATTCAACGTGGGCACATCTAAGCAAATTAAGAATATATATATATATGAGAGAGAGATAATTACCTTTAGGATGAGGCTCTGTCATATGATAAGCATCACAAGTAAAACTTCCTCCTAGAAATTCAGCGTAGATTGTTGCACCTCTTTGCTGCTCATAAAATTTAAAAAGAAAACGTAAATAAATTTTATGACCCGGGGTTGCCTTTTTATAATTATGTTCTGTTTGAGCAACAAGTGGGTGAGCAAGAAGGCATTTATTGATTTTGAAGCATAAATCACCTTGGCATGCTCAAGTTCTTCCAGAAGCAGGACACCAGCTCCTTCACCCATAACAAATCCATCGCGATTCTGTCCAGAATTAATACAAAAAATAAGAAGGAAGCAATTCTCACTAAATATGCTACACACACGCACAACAGAAAAAAAGGATGGGGTTGAAAATTTGTGGTGCTATTGCTTCATCTTACAAGTAATCTAAATATAGCAATTAACATAAGCACGTAATATGTATGCAAAAAGTTGGGAGTCCCATAAAAAAGACATGATTCTCGGTAAAGTGGATGCAATCGTCCATAGTAATTGGAATATCATATTTGCTCCAAAAGTACAATAAAAATATAAATATTCCACCAATATAAAAAAGGTGTTTTCAATTCCTACAAAATATCTTGTATGTTGCTCTTCCACAAAGTCCACATGAGTGCCAATGGAGCTACATGGTCATAAATTCTGAAGAAAATATGACATACAAGTTCAATCTCACGGAATGGAAACTGCAATGTTGAGATATGCATAACTCACTCAGTAAACAAGAGAAAAATTCAGTGCCGAATATTTCTAATTTCCTATTAGATCACAAACCCAAGAACCGCAATAGGAATAGCACAAGTACACTAGAATCACCACTCCATTCCACAAATAATTGTGCTAACAACTAGACAGAAAGCAGGAACAAGAGCAAAAGATTTACAAGACATTACACTATCCCAAGGCCGAGAAGCTCTTGCAGGGTCAGTATTTCGCTGTGAAAGTGCTCTGCATGCAACAAATCCTCCCAATCCTGCAAAAGAAATAAAAAACAAAATAACATAAAGTTATATAAAACAACAGTTTTACAAGGTAATTAACAACCTCAGCTTGATAGACTAATTTCTGTAAGAAAGAACAGGTACATACCAATAGGTATAATTGCTGCATCTGATCCACCGCACAGCATCAAATCCTGCATTGTCAGTGTGTAAAAAGAGAGAACTAAGCTACTAAGAATGTTAACTCTTGGAGTCATCTGCCTATGTATAAAGAACTCTATGAACAACGGTAAGACATTACTGAATTCTCTGCTTCCTACAGCTTTCTATGACTTAAAGGCTCGAAACTTACAGCTTCACCTCTAATGATGTGGTTAGCGGCACTCAATATGCAGAAGTTGCTTGTTGCACATGCTGTTGAAATTGAATAATTTGGACCCATCCATCCCTGCAATTGAATTTGTAAGCAGGCACACAAAGCTGGGCGTTATTTAATCATACATCACAGCTAGTAACTGAAAACTTAAAACTTTGTCTAACCAGGTCCATGGCAAGCATGGCAGAACCCATGTTTGTAGTTGCAAATGGGACACAAAAAGGATTCATCTTCCTATAGGAAACCCTTAGAGCCTCTATTGCATCATTAAAAACCTGCTCAAATAAAGCAAATAAGTTAGTGAATAGTCACTTAGCTTGGTGCTAGCAGAGACTACTGGTCTGCTTAGGGATTCTCTCTAAGGAGATTTCAATGCATGGGCAATCATGTACAAGCCGCTGCTCCAGTATATGAGATGTTGGAGACCAAATAGAGCTGATCCCAAAAGCATATAAATAACAAAAGAAAGTTGGCATATTTGACCAGCAAAATTTTCATCAGATTTGTGTTTAAAGAAAAAGAAAGTGGATCACCTTCATCCCACCCATAGCAGAGCCAATTAAAACTCCACATCTTCTTTTATCCAATTCATTCATCATGTCTTCAGTAATTCCACCATCTGAGAGTGCTTTCTTACCAGCTGTTAGCATGTAAAGCATGAACTTGTCCATTCTTTTAGAAAGCTTGGGTACAATCCAGCCATCAGTTGAGAAAGACTTGATCTCTCCAGCAATTCTCTGTGATATGTACCTCATTATCAATATCTAAATAACTAAAGTTGAAGAAAATAGGCCCAAGAAGAAGACGTACTGTTGGATACTGTGAACAATCAAAAGCTTCTATTTCACTTATGCCACTGACACCTTCAAGCAGGTTTTCATAGAACGTGTGGGGATCATGACCAACTGGTGTGGTCACACCCATCCCTGTCACAACAACTCGCCTTTCCTTGGTTGGAGGTTTCTTCTTTGGTGCGACTTCCATGGACGATTGGGAAGCAACTGCCATTACCTCCCCTAGTACAAGGAGCGGCCAAGTACATCAAAATCTATGTAGGAAAGTTGATAGCTTAAAGGAAAGCATATTAGAAAATGATGTAGAAATTTATAACTTTGTAGTTCTGTGGCAGTACTCCAAAGAAAACCCAATCGTGTAGCTTGATACAGGAAATTTTGTTATGACTGGATACTATTTTCCAAAACAATTTCCATGATCAAATCATTTCTATTATTTGGTCATCGCAAGGTAACCATTTTCTACCAAAGAAAGGGGGAAAATGACTTCCTTTACGTCCAGCCACTAATTACAACTCTTAAACTTGCTGCAGCAAACACACTATTTTCAATCTCTAATACTAAAAAATATCACACAACATTATGCACATACTTTATCCTTCCACCTTGGTTGATCATCATAAGCACCTATTTTATACTCAATCAAACTTTAGAAAAGAACCAACGAAATGGTTTCCGTTAAAACATTTTCCACAAGGTGACCCGTATTCTCACTTAGTATGAGAAAATACATTAGTGGTAGCCCAAAGAAACAACCAAGAAAATACAGTTGATGTGTTGAGGCATGATCTCGAAATCCAAGGAAAAACAAGTTTGCAGAATTAAGCTAGAAACAAATTGCATGATGTGAATCACTCTTTTCACATGACACACAATGCCAAAATGAACGAGTGTAGAATAATCTATAAACCCAATTTCACCAACCTGGGGCAATTTAAAATGGAAAAATAAACACGAGGACACAGTCAATAACTGGCTATAAGAATCAACCATGCAGCCTTCAGAATAAAACACACTCCAAAAAATAACAAATGCATGAGTTTTCCATCTCCAATTGTGACCAACCTTAATTTTAACGAAAAGAATGAGAAAGGCATGAAAAAAACCATCAAAACATGAAAGCTAAGGATTTACCTGTTTGAGCAGAGGAAATGATTTTTGTGCGGAGAGGAGGAGTTGCGGATCCGGAGAAAGAAGAATTGGGAGAGGAATAGCGAGTAATGGTGCGGTTAGGGTGAGATAAGAAGGAAGAAGAGATTGGATATGTAACAACATTGTTGGATTTGGAGTTTAGGAAAACCCCTTTCGTTTTTCTACTTGGAACAGACAATTTGCATTTAGAGTTAGAAATCCCAAAGAAACCATCTAATTCATGCTCCTTTTCACCAGCAAGTGACATGCATGACCCAATCAGCCATGACGATACCGTCGATGACGCCATTTCCGATCAAAATATACAACCCCTTTTATATCTATATATCAATATACCTATGAATGCTGTGCCCAACTCAAAACATCAAACAACACAAAACAAAATGGTAACAAATGCAGGGGGCGGAGAGTTCAGTTCAGAACAACTTTAGAGCGAAGTTGGGTGGGGGGGGGTTGGTTAAATCTGGGAGAGATGAAGAAACAAATATGCTGTCGTTTTCCTGGATCTCTGCTCACTACAGAACATATCAGACCCAAGCTTTATTTTTTCTTCATTTTTTTAATTGCTATTATTCTTTAAAATAACACAATATCTGAGTCCTCCTATACACACAGCCACCCAAGTGTTCTCTCTGCCCCTCTCTAAATTCCAAATCTTTGCTCCTATCTATGTCTCATGTGTCACCACAATATGCAAACAAACTTAATACTCCTACCTAATAAAATAATCCATACTTTTTAAGTTTCATTTTTTTAATTTAAAATTTAATAATATTTAGTTTGATTTTAATTTTAAAGAAAAAAATCATATTAAATCGATTAGACAGATACTATCTAATTTATATATATACATCAAATTTACGGTATATATTTTTTTATTCTCTTGAATTTATTTTGCTTTACTTATATTGAATCTAAGTTAACAAAAATTTGTAAAAAAACAAAATTTTGTTTGTCGCACGTGGGGAATCTTTGGTGATCAATACTTGCTATTCATATCTTTTCTACTGGATGCTTTCAATAGCAATAAGATCAAATGTTTTGAACTTTCATAAATTACATGCTATGTTGTTGAATTTAGGTATGTAGTTTTGAAAAATATGTTTTCATCAGTTTCTTTTTACTAGTCTTGATTGTAATATTTATATTATGTATAATTGGTGTAGACAATATGAAAGTCTCACTCAATAAAAATCGAAAATTATCATCATTTTTGTATTTGCTGATCTTTTCAAATTACATGATGAGTATTTCATATACTAATCAAACTATCATGTACACTAGTCTCTAGGGATGTCTACCGAAGTGATATTATAGTGAGCTTTTATATTTAACAATTCAATCAATTTTGTTTTAAAACAACGATAAAATCAAAGAATGGAAAAATCCAGCTTAATTGGTTTGCTTTGATTTTTGTATTTGAAAAAATTAACTTGATTGAATTGATGAGTATTTTTTTAGGTAGCACCGAATCAAACTAAATCACGAACACAACTATCAATAGGGATTATGATAACGTGGTAAACAACACTTTATTTTTTAATATGAAATTTTTTAATGCAAATTCAAATTTAATCAAATTGCAATGCAGTACATCAAACAATAAAATACCAATGAAAAAAGAATATAGTCCTAAAAGACCCCAAAATAGTTCAACACATTAATATAAAAAAAGAGAAAAGGGAAAAAAATTACTCTAGAATTATTTGGAATAGATCAACTTCACCTTTTGTTGCATTTTTTGTGAATGTCCTCATCTTTAATCAACTAGCTCAAAATTACCCTCCAATAACCAAACATCTCAAAAATACAAAATATTCTTCCATTTTTTGCACAACTAATTTTATAATATAAAATTAACTTACCAACGTTAATTTTTTTATCATATCATTCTTAAAATTATAGTAAATAAATCCATTTTATTAATGCAAGGGTCAATTCCCCTAACCACACACGTTTAAAGTTCGTGATAAATGCTTTTAATGGTAAGGATTTTAGCAAAATTTATATTGAAAATCATGAGATTAGTTTGACTATTTTTAATCATTATTTTTTACACTACTAAATTATAAATAAAGTTAAATTACCAACATTAGTTTTTTTTTTATATCATATCATTCTTAAAATTAGTAAATAAATTTATTTATTATTGTAGCAAAATAAACTTTTTAAATAGTTATGTAAGAAAAGGTACATTTTTCATGTTCATAAACAATAATTCATATCTACTGCGTAATAAATCAGAAGGAGAAACAAAGAGAAAAAAAAGTAATATATATATTATCATGTTGTATTTGTTAAAATTAAAAAGTATTTATATTACTTATTTTCTTATGTTGTTATTATATATATTTCTCAATCATTTAACCCACCGCCTCCCCTCCCAAAAATAAAAATAATGAAGATAAAAATTGACCCATTTACTAAAATAATTAAAGGGCAAAATTAGCATCTCTTTTTATATATGAAAAATCGTTGATACGAAGGATAATTTTAAATTATTTAAAAGGCATTTTGAGCTAATTGACTAATGACAATGATATTTTTAAGCAAAAAAACATAACAAAATAAAAAAAAACCTAGTTTTAATAGGATGAGAACAAACTTTATAGTCTTAAAAAATCAAGAGATATTAGACACTTGATTATGAAAACAGCACATAAAATTTATACTTAAAAAAATTAGAGATAATTAGACACCTAATTATGAGAAAAAACAATCCTAAATATAAGAACGGAAAAAGAGTCGAGAATTTTATTAAATTGTGCGAAATTGAATAAAAATATCTTCGGTTAATAGTTTAGTCTAAAAATATGTATACCGTCAATAGTTTGATCCAAAAATATTTTTATTATTTTTGGGTTAAAATATCTCTCTCTCTCTCTCTCTATCTATCTATATATATATATATATATATATATATATATATATATATATTATCCTAATTCATTCGGAAAAAAATAATAAGAAACAAAAAAAATTCTCATTTTATTTCAAAAATAATTTATTTTTACCTAAATGAAAATTAATGATGAAATTTATATAATATTATATATATGACCTATATTATCAGTAAAAAGGGTATATAGAGTTATTCCATTTTAATTGCTAAAATGATATTAAGGAAAAAAACATTATTTTTTACAACTTGTTAGCTACAGTGACTTTAAAAGAAGAAATAAGAATGAGTACTTCAAAAATAATATTTTATTAGAAATAAAATGTGTTTTAAAAAAATTATATAGTTATTAGAAAAAGAATATTTTTGACCTATTAAGTAACAATAAGGGTATTTATGGATTAAATTATTAGCGGTAGGGACATTGTTGGATCAAACTATTGACGACAGAGACACTCTAAGACCAAACTATTATCTTAGAGCATTTTTTTAATAATTTAATCTAAAAATACCCCTATTATTACTTAATGGATCAAAGTATCTTTTTTCAAATAAATATATTATTTATTTTCTTTTAATACATATTTTTTCTAATAATAATTTTTTTATTAGAAAATATTTATCCTACAAAATTATCGTTATCTAAACTCATAAATAGTTAGACACCTAATTTTGACGCACTAAGCCTTTAGTCTTTTATTACCTGATCAATTTAAAAAAAATTTGGATTTCACCATAGTCTAGAGGTGTACATCAATTGGTTCAGTCCAATTTTATGTATTATTGATTTTTGATGTGTAAACACGCTAAATTGATAACCAAATCAATAAGATATTTATGATTAATTATCTGTTAATAAGTTTTTAGTCATGAACGATTCGATTTTTGATTTAATCAATAAGAAAATACTCATATAATCATATATACTTGATATTCATAAAATAGAAATAGTAGAAAGAATAAAATTGGTCAAACCCATCGGTATCCTCTTAAAGTTGGCACCAAATTTCACTTAGACACCTTAATTGGGCGATGTTTACTTTAGATACCTCATGTATGGTTTCGTTGTGTCATTTTAACACTTTTTGCTGACATGGCAAAGTGAGTGTGATACACTCAACAATAGTGCATAAAAGACTTTATTTAGCTATTTTTTTATTTTTTCTTCTTCTTCTCCATTTCTCAAGCTACCATCTCCCACCATTTTTTCAAGCTTAAACTCCTTCAATGGAGGTCGAATTTTTTATTCAAATTCATTTTTAAGCTATTTTTTTTCTTCTTCATTCTATTGCTTTTCTAAATCTACCACCACCTTCCTCCACTTTTTTCGCTGGAAAAATGGATACCAACACTCCTATTTTATATTTCTTCTCTTTTTATTTCTTGTTCTCACCATCGCCATTAATTTTATCACTATCATAAGAATTTTTTAATTTTAAATTTTTTTCAGATTCAAAAATCGCACTCACCATCATCTTCTTCTCTTTTCTTTTCTTTAAATCCAACAATTATAATTATGAAAAAAAAGTGAAAATCTAAATCTAATGAAAATCCTAAAATAAAAAAAAAACAGAGAATAAATTGGGGGTTTGGGAAGCGCTAGAAAAGTTTGGGAAGAAAGGAGGAAGGAGGGGTGGGGTAGTTGTGGTGAGGTTTAGAAATAGGTATTTTTAAAAATTATTTATGGCTGAAATTTAGTTTTTTCCTATAAAGTATTTTTTAAATATTATTTTGCACTCAAATGTCACGTGTTCTTTTTTAATTAGTCGTAGTGTCAAGTCATTCGCGAGTGTTTACACACATTGTGTAATTTTTTCTGATTGTTAAAAAAATGTTAAAATAACACAGCGGGATCCTACATAAGGTGTCTAAAATAAATATCGTCCAGTTAAGGTGTTTAAGTGAAACTTGGTGCCAATTTTAAGGGGCCACAAATGAGTTTGACCATCTAAAATTGAAAAAGAGAGAATGTGTCACAATACAGAGACATATAAGGCAGTTTGTGTTGCCTATGACCGAAAGTACATAATACTAAAATTTAGAAAATGAAATTGGTAAAATGTTAAAGTTCATATAATCATGAGTAAAACAATAATTTTAATATAATTTTATTGGGTTATCGGTTTGACCATTAGCCAAAATGATAAAACTGAAACCAAATCGATAATTCAATAAACAAAATTATAAAACTGTTTTAAAATCATTAACCCAATAATACAATATCGATAAATTAATAATATTTTTTTAAAGTTAATTCATCGATTAAATCAATTTTTACCCACGTCTACTCCAATCTTACTTAATTATGCAAAATCTATTTTGATCCAAGAGGATTCGATTGGTCTTTCTTGCCAAAAAGTTATACAGCTAAATAGACAAAAAATAATTATTTTTTGTGTTATATATGAATTGTACGTAGAATTTCCCCAGTAGGAAAAAGATTCTAATGTAGTGATGAATGAAAATTTCAACTTATCCTACATTACAGTTCAAATAAGTTACGTCACTAATATATTTAATAACTGTAAGATACGACACTCTAATATATTTTTAAGAGAATTTATGTTTGAATTTTTTACTTTTGCTACTATATTTATTTTTTATTTATCTATTATATTAAAAATAAATTTATATTTTTTATTTATTAATTTTATTATATCAAGAAAGGACAATTTTTTTATTCTATTCTTAAAATTAACTACTCATTTTAAGTCTATTAAAGACAATGCAACAATCAATATGAATATCATGATAGAATATATTATTTTTTAAGGGGTGTACAAAATTCATTCTAGATAAGTTTTTTCAAAAATAAAAATATTTCGTGGACGATATCAGATAAAATCCGACTAATTTAAATTTGAGAAAATTACGCGGATAAGCAAATATATACTAATTAATTAGTTAACATAGATATAGTTTGAATTAATTATGGCTCGCGGCAAACATGTAGTTGTAATTACAATTTGAGTTTTGTATAATTCACGCGATTATACAGTTGAGTTTTGTATAATTCGCGCGATTTATACAAATGTTATGTGCGAATCGAATTGTATAGCGAAATATACAGACATTTGAAATTGTATAGCGAATTATACAAACGTTGTGCATAAATTGTATAGTGAAATATACAAACGTTATACAAAAATTGCTAATTGTATAACGAATTATACGAACGTATACAAATGTTGTGCGAATTATACAAACGCTGCTATAACTATAGCTATGAATTGTACTTAGCAAACTATAGCTATGAAGCATAATTAAGATATTTTTAAGTGGTTATATGTAAAAATTTCCCTTTAAATTTATGTTGCGTATATCTAACTCGGAGGAAGAGCTCTTTATAAAAAAAAAATTAATATCCAGTATTATGGACATGTAAAAATAAACAGCAAAATAATACTCCTACTATTTATTTATTAATATATTAAATAGGAGTGGGAGGGGAGCGCGGCAGCGGCAGGGTTGGCGAGGTTGAACATTTTTTTTTTATAACTATTTAGTATGATATGAACAGAGGGGGGTGAACGACGTGAATATTCAGGTTGATAATTAAAGTATTTTTTATTTCTTTTTGTGTGCGCGCCTACAATTATTTTTTTCCCTTTTTTGATCTTTAGGCAGTAATCAACGCTCAATCTATTATTCCGTCTGTCTTTGTTATATTGCACTTTTTTAAAATTAAATTATATTATTTTAACTTAATATTATAAAATAGAAAATTAGATATTTAAAAATTATATGAAAAGTACTATAAATTATAATTTTTTTTATATCAATATGATAAAAAAGTAAATCTTAAAATGTTAATAAAAATTTATATAATTTGACTTAAAAAAAAATTATGACAACTAAAATAGAACGAAAAAGGATATATATATTATATGCTCCGTCCAAGTAGGATGAGGGGGCTATTAAATTCTACGACCAATAACACCTTAGCCAACGAAATAAATGAAAGTGGGGGCAAAATCTTTTTAGCACTCTGCACCCTTGACGCATGTGACACGTGTCTTTTTTTTTTTTTTTTGGTTAAATGAGGCCAAGGGTATCATGGTTAATAAATTAGAAAATTTCATTTAAGATTATCGTAAAGGTTTATATTACGGCGTGCAGTGATAGACTGATAGTATTAGTATTTTCATAACCTTGCGATTTTTCTTCTATTTTTCTGTATTTGAGGTTTGAGTTACTTATATCTTACAATTCTAGGCAAGAACCTTTAATTGCATCGATAGTTAACAAAAGAAAGCAATTAATGGGATGACATAACTAAATTGAGTAACTAACGAAAATTACGTTATTTATATTTTGGATATTTGTAAACAAAATATCTAATCATTTTAGTTTAACATTATCTCTTATTTACCATTTTGAAGTCGATTCTTTTTTGGTGTTTATAGATAAAACTATCCGAATTGTGGTTCATCCTATATTTTTTGACAGTTGAAATATCTAAACTATATCAACTATTTCAGTCATAATATGATATTTTGAAATCTGAAACGCAGAAAATAATTATCTCAATTATGTCATTAATGGTATTGTTATAAAAAATTATGCTTCTTACGAGGATCTAGTTGTTGAAAGTGACAAGCAACTGTGAATAGACAGAAGTAGAAAAAATATAGTAATAAAGTATAAAATTGAAGAAAATTATATTCTAATGAAAGTTCGCAATGATATGAGTATGAAGGTGTATGTTGGGTTGAAGAAACAGAACAAAGATTTTAGTATGTATCAAGTGTATATCACAATCATGCAAAAAGATCTGACACACAATGACTTTGATTTCCAAAATGATGTAAGTCATGGTGATTGTACCCAAGATGTTCATAGCGACACACTTGCACTGCCCTTTCTATTTTTGATGAACCATTAGTAGTGCTGGAGGAGGAGTTGAATATTATAATTTTGAATTCAAAGTGTAACGAACCTTTCGGCCGTTAAGGGATAACTAATTGTAAAAGAAATTGGGCAAGAAAACTTTAAAGTAGCGAGTGAAAAATTTTAGGTTAGGCTAGATTCGATCAAATTTGAGTAAGGTGGAGTCTAGAGAAATTTGAGAAAATAATTGGGTGAAACGTCTAAAAAGAGTTTGTTTTTCTTGTTGCTAAGATGTTAAGGAGCTCGTAGGACTTTTTGGAAGTGAATTCGGATGAGTAGAACTTCCGGTATCGAACTTGGTATGAATGGATTAATTTGGAATGTCAAGGTTTGAAGATGTATTGCGAAATGGGCAATTTTTGGAAGATTTCTGAGTTTCTATCCCATGCACGTCTAGCGGGTGACACGCTGCTATAGCGGCCATATTAATTCCCGCTATGGCGGACATTTCCTCTACGCCGACAGTGCTATAGCAGGATTAGACCGCTACAACGGGGTAAGTCGTAGTAAATACAGAAAATTTTCCAAAACCTTTCATTCTCACGCAAGAACATTTTGGGGAAGTGTAGAAGCGATTTAGGGCGATTTTCTTCAGTATTCCATCAAAATCATCCATAAAAATAAGCAAATTACTCCCCTAACTTGGTACTTTGATTCCTATGACTTAGAGGCGATATTTGTGACTCTAGGGGAAAGTTTGCGATTATCTTAAGGTGGAAAAAATATGAGTTAATGAGGATTTGGGGTGTAAGACCTTCGTTTGTTTATAAAAATATTTGTTCTTGATTTATTTATCGTAATTCACTAGTGTAACCTTGAAATTGATAGTTTTAGGTGAATTAATTGAGGAAAAGCCTTGGATTGGGCAAGATGATCATGAAATTGGCCTGAAACTTGGGATTAGGATATAATTCGTTATATTTAGGCCAATTGGGATTGATTTTGTGCTTGTGTTGCTATTTTAAATCAAGATCAAGCTAAGGCATCACAAAAAAGGAAGGCTCAGGCTCAATAGAGCATTCAAGCTTAATTCGAGGTAGGTGATGCCTATTTGTTTTCTCATTTTACGTTAGTGTGCATGTTAATTTGTCTCATTAGTATTACTTCCACGAATACGTGGTTAGGAAATTAAAAGGGATGAATGTGAAATGATATCTTATTGTCAATCTCATGTAATGAACTTATCTCGATTGATTGTGACTTACAAGTGTGGTTGTATTTATTGTGATTGTGTGTGATATCTCTGATCGTAGGTTGACTCGAGTACCATGCTCGGTACAGATTATCGGTTGGCTTGGGTATCATGCCTGGTACAGATTATTAATTGGCTGAGGTATAACGTCTAGTATGTGATATTTATTTATTGGCTCAGGTCCACGCTATAGGTTACTATATGATTGACTTGAGTACCACACCTAGTATATATTGATGATTTTTTTTGCGTGTTGGTTTCATGAGTGAATCGGATTTATTCAATGTGATGCATTTGTCATTGTGGCCCATAAGTGGCCGAATTATTATGTTTAAATGCTGGGTGGTTCTTGTATATACCGAGATTGCATGTTAAACACTATAGATTATATTCTAGGGATCATTAGGTGATCTGTGTTACTTGTAAGTTGTGTGGAAATCATGTATGGGTGTTGATGATGTTGGACATGCTTCACGTGGCGTTAACTCAGGGTGGTGACTGAGTATCTTATTTATATTATGGTTTTGGTTGATAGATGTATTGTCTTGTCTTACTAAGTTATAGTTATGCATTTACATTTGTATATTTGGAACTGATAGATGATTCTACCAGTGCACTATTGTTCTTGTGTACTGATATTGCACTTGCTCTTTCTTTTTTGAGTACATGGCATATTCAGACGGCTGATACACGACCTCAATTGTGAATTCCACTTTCGTTGAATCCAAGGATGAGTTGCTTCTTCCGGACTACCATGGATTCATCTTTTTGTTCTAGTCCATTGTTGTGGACTTAGACTCCTTTTTATTTTTTGTATTCTAGACCATTTAGAAGTTTTGGTACATGACTTTCATATTCTAGGGGGAATTATTTCTGCAGGTTTTGTTTTGGTTATGAATCTTAGTTTAATTTAATGTAAATGGTTTATTTGGATGTTAGTCGATTAAGTATTTACTTGAGCAATTGGTTCTCCCACCAAGGATTTAGTGTGCATATCTCTCACGGTGGTTTAGATTGTGATAAAGATGGTATCAGAGCCTCAGATTTGTTGATTTCATCGTACCAAAATGGGTCTAGGAGAGTCTTACAGAATAGTACAAAGACGTCTGTACTTTTCTACGAGAGGCTACATGATTTTAGAAAACTATTTCTTATTTCCTCAATAGTTAATCTTGAGTTTCTTGTTGTGATTGATTTGTTGGTTCACTTAAGGGTTAAGCATTAGAAAATTATTGGGTTATAGCCATTACTGGGGCTAATGGTAGTAAAGGGGGGATTAACGTGGATATAGGTATATAAGTGATGGTATATATTTTCAAATTATGTATGTATACATGTCTACTGCTTGTATTATTACTTGTGTCATGCATGTGGAGGAATAAAGAGCTTAAGCTGAAATGAATCCATGTTGATAATCTTTTGCACATAACCTATTATATTTACTTATGGTCTCGATTGTGCATGCGTCTGTGATTGATTAATCGGGTACCAAATCAAGTATAATTTATTATAGGTTGCTCGGGTATCACGTTGGTACACTAACACTTTTAATAATTGGCTCGAGTACCACGCTGATATACTAACATTCATTGATAATTGGCTTGGGTACCATCCGAGTACATTAACACTTCGTGTGTGAGTTTCATGAGAGGACCGAATATGTACATGTTGTGATCTTGTGAGACATATTTTTATACATTTTTGGTTTAGGATAATGAGACTGGGAGTAATGTTTGTTGTTTATTTGTTGCTATATGTGTTAACTATATTTGTCCTCGAGGGGTCGGGTTATGGAATATAAACGTTAGGATGGTTTTGGTGTAGACTAGGGTTGCATGCTAAATACCTCAGGTTATGTCCTAAAGATCCTTGTATGGTCCGTATTAGATGGACACTAAGTGGAACTCAGGGTGGGTAAGCGTATAGATTTCTCTTGATTTATGTGATGGTAAAGAGAGGTTGATCAGGGGAATTTGGGCTTGTTGGTTATTGAGACATGATGTGTCTCTTAATGGTCTAAGATTTATCTAATGATGCAAGGATTAAGTTTGGAAGTCGGAGTGTGGCGTAAAGGATGGGTTTGGTAAAGGACTTAAAAGTGATAGCGGGTTTGGTTATAATCGGCATGAGAAGGGGGTTGTCTCTTATTGATGGAGTTGGCAGCGGAAGAGCGTAGAGAGATGTTGGGTAGGTTGAACAAGTGAAAGTAATGTGGATAGTGGTGAGAGTGGAGGCTTAAGAGCCAAGATTGTAATTTCAAGTTGCATATTTCCTTCTAGTTGTTTTACATGATATTATGGGTGGGTTCGGGTTGCCAATGATGCCTATCAATATGTGTTGTTTGTACTAATACTATTTTTTCTATGTCACTTGATATAGTCCGGTTGTATGGTCAGTAATATTTCTTAGGTGAATACGAAGATAATCTCCGGCAATTTTCACCTTGCCTTTCTCTTGGTAGGAGCTATGTCTTATTTTCCTTGTATGTTGCACTTAGGGCTGTTCACAGTTTTGGTTAAAACCAAAATCAAACCGAATAAAAAATTGACATTTGGTTTGATTTTATTTTAAATTTGAAAAATCGATAATATTTAGTTTGGTTATGGTTATAGTAAAAAATAACTGAATAAATAACCGAACCAAACCAATAACTATATATATAAAATTTATAATTATTTATATTATGAATTCTCTAGTTAGTTTAGTTTAAATATGTAATATTTCATTTTAATGGACAAAGTTGTTTGTATTTTTGAACCTATGTTTGACTTGTTCTTTTAAATCTAAACTGCGTTGCAAGTTTGGTCCACCTGATTTGCCATCAGCATGTCTTTCCCTCAATATGTAACAAAGTTCACCCTTGTGGGCCGTGAGTAAAAAATAGCTTCATAAAAAAATTAAAGAATGTAGAGAGAGAATGTTTGAATTGTCCTGGCTAGTCATAAATTAAAAAACTGAACCAAACCGACAATAACCAAACCGGTGGTTATTATTTTACTTGGTTTGGTTATGGTTTTAGACATTTAAAAATCGATTGAATTAGTTTGGTTATGGTTTTAATCAATAACCGACCCAAACCGAATCATGAACACCCCTAGTTGCACTCTCTTAGTAGCTCTTGTACTTTTTAGACTAGTTCCTTGAGAGGATTGTATTGGTGTCGTAAATGAAGTCTTTGTTGAATTTTTAAAGGAATTTCTATTTAAAATAAGGTTGGAGGCTTTTTTTATTAATAAAAATGGAGAATTCTGGTGTTTATTAATATTTGCTTGACCTGTTTGAAATGGGTGGTAAAAGGGTTCTCCTATCTAGGTGTTAGAGTAGGTGTCTGTAGAGTTCGGTGGTGTCACGATCCAAAATGGGCCATGAGTGATACCCACACTTAACCTCCAAGGTGGTAGAAGCATCGATACAAACCCCAACTTATATTAGCGATTCAACTTATAAAATACGACAATAATGTGGAAGCTTAACTTATGAAAGTAATAAATAATTAAAAATACTAAATTCTATTATATACGTTTCCCAAAATCTAAAATTCATCACATCAAGAACATCTAATCTCAAAATATCAAGTCTAAGAGTATCAAACACCAGAATAAATAAATAAACCAGTCTGTGTCCGAAAATTAAGGACATCATGCCATCACTAAGAGAACATCCAACACGAGCTAGGAGGGTAGCTCACACTAGAATCTGTTATATTGGGGACTTGATAGAGCTAAGGTCGAGTCGAAGGTACACTCATTGCACTCCACAAATGAAAATAAATAAAAATACAAATAGGGGTCAGTACAGGACAACATGTGCTGAGTAGGTATCATCAACCTAAAAATAGAAATCAATATGCATAAAGTAATAACAGGAAATCAATTATAACACTTAAAAGGTGACAAACAACAAGATCAAGATCAAGATCAAGTAACAACACAATGAAACAATTACGTAACCAGTCAACAATATCAAGAGTATACATGAGGACTCAAGCCTCCGCACCATGCTTTTTTGAGAAATGAATTATTTGAGATTGAGTAATATTAATTCCTTTAATTTATTTTCCTTTAATATTACCATGTTGGACGTGACATCCGATCCAATAATATCATGGTGGCTCATGACAGTCGATCCAAATATATTATGTCAGCTGATTCAAATATATCATCTCGGCTCGTGGCACCCGATCCCATAATATAATTAATTCATCATTATTTATTATCAAATTCAACTTTATTAACAATATTTCATCAAGCCTCTATATTCAAGGCATCGATTTTGTAATGACCCTCAAGGTTATTTTTGTCTTTTCTGATATTTTTAGCATTTAGAGCTTTTCTGTAGTGACCCCAAGTCATTTATGACTTGCTAGCACTAACAGTTTGGTCGCCTAATCGTTCATTTGAGTTTTATGCCTCATTTTCTATTTTGGAGCTTTTGGAGTTTGAATGGTTGACTTCAGTCAAAACTCAAGCAAAACGACCTTAGAATGGAATTCTAATGGTTCCATCAGCTTTGAAATGGCCAACTTAGTCTAGTAGCATAGTCAATATGAGTATCGAGGCAATCGATGCAAGTTTGAGGTCGTTTGGTGCTTTAGTCTTTGAAATTTGGCTTAAGGTTGACCTTTGTCAATATTCTTGGTAAACACACTCGGATTGAAATTCCGTCAGTACAATTAGCTCCAGAATATCGAGTTTGGTCTAGAACGACCATTCGTACGTGCTTCAAGGCTTTCGATCTCATTTTGAGCCTCCTTATAGAAATGACAAAAATTATTCTTGGCTGTGGGACCATATTTTGTTAGGATGACCTCGGATAAAATTTTTGACTGCGTCATTGAATCTAAAATATCGAATTTGGTGGTGTATCATAATCCATTTGTGTGCAAGGAATTCTGAATAAATTCCGAGCACCCCGCTAGAGTTGGAAAATTTTCCAAAACCAGCTGATGTGCATCAGCTGGTGCAGAGCAAATTTGGTCTTCGCATTCGCACCACCCAGGGCGCATTCGCGGAATCCATGATTCTTGGTCTCCGCGTTTGCAGGCAAAGGGCCTAGTTCACAAAGGCCTAGTAGATTGGCCTCCGTGTTCGCGAGGCCCATGCCGCGTTCGCAGTAGTCCCTCCATGTCCGAGGAGCTTTAAGGCCTTAGGCTCCACGTTCGCGGACCTCTTTCTCCGCGTTCGCGGAGAGAATTTCACTGGTCTTTTAATTAAGACCAGTGATGCGAACCCAGACCTGACCTCTATTTTCTTTCTTTGATTTTGGGATTTAGAGAGCTCCGATTTGGGAGATTCCAAGCACTTTGGGTTCGTGGTAGTCGTGGCTACATATTGTATATGGAGGTTTTGATTGACTATCTGAGCACTATTTCCTCACTTTCCTCCTAATTACCCAGTTAGGGTTGAGTTCTCTTTTGGGTCTTGTTGTTAAGTTAGAGAAGTAGATTTGAGCCATATGCCTTGATGAGAGGTCGGCTACATGTGCTAGTCTTGTTTCTATGCTCTAGAGGGTAAGGTGTTTGTGGAATTATTAATGTATGTGATTGTGCATGTTGTTTGGGTGTTGTTAATGGCATACATTGCGTTGGATCAATTTTTTTCACGAATGTAGTCGACCTCGGTGCATGCATTGGTTCTTGGCATTGATTTGAGAAGTTGGGTTGTAACCTAAACTATTTTATACTGATTATCAAATGGGGGTCGTACTACCTTTATTACTTCTATTTCCAGTGGATTGGAGGCATCGAGGATGCGCTCATTTTTATATTGATTCTAGGCATTGAGGATGCGCTCATTTTATGACACTGGCCTGGTCGTAGAGATTTTTTACCCTTTTTAGACTGATTTGATATTTATCTCCAGTCATCATGACAGAGCAGATTTTATGATCGGATAAAAATTTACATAAGAACTGGATCGGGACCAGGCAGGTATATAGTGGCATTTTTGAGCCCCCATGGCGATCCTCATAGAGGCGCATGGGTCCTACTTCCGGGACGAGACTGGAAGTAGGTGTATATATCTTGGTATGAGGCACTTGGCATTGATGGTACTACTGGTTTTACTGCGTGACTTTCATTCATATATGCATTACCTATCACTAACGTAGTTGTATGTACCTATCGGTGGTATGGGATGCCGTACGGGTTTAACTGTTTATGAGTGGACTTCCTGGGCACACAGGGGATCGGGAGGTGTTGTCCTATTATTTGCGAACTTGTGGCGATATAAAGGGTGGTCTCTTGTTTGAAGGTAGTTATTGCCCTTGTTCTTATTTATCTATCTTTTTGTGAAGGGATTTAGTGATAGAGTCCTTTGGGCATTTATGTGATATATGTATTTACTTTTATTAATAGGATGTCACTTAGTTGTTCGCCCTTCGTAGTGTTTCATCGTGTTTAAATCTTGGGCTGGCGCCACTAGGTACATCCTAGCTTGTTTTTTATTTTCTCTCTCTTTCTTATATCTGATGCTTTTTATTGTAGGTTTCTGTATTATTCATAATAGTTACTTGTGATATATACTCTTTACTTACATGTTCTTAGTACTTTCTTTTTATTTGGAGCTCAACTAGTCGATGCCTATTAAGTGCCACTTGTTGGTACTCATACTACACTTTTTTACCTTACAGATCATAGTATAGGTCTTCATTACTGATCTGGACATCATTTGGAGCAGTTCTTGGATTTTGGAGACTTGGGTGAGCTCTTTGCATTCGAGGTTACCTATGTCCCTCTATTTTGGGCTTTACTAGTGTTTACTTGGTATTCGGAGATAGTCTGTACTATTATTATTATTGTTGTATATGTATAAACCTTGTGCTTTCTTATTTGGTCTAGTAGCTCGACTACCAACTGATACCAGGTCTTGGGGGTTCTCTTGTTGTATTGTTATTATCATTCTTTTCATTTTATTATTATTCATTTCTCTTCTTCCACTTGTGATAGTCTGTTGCCTATGGTTTTAGTTTATGGGGTTAGGCTTGACATAAACGAAGAAAGATTGATTTTAACCTTGAAGGGATGTATAGAAAGAAGGATACAACCTACTGTTAGGTTAATAGTAAGTGCCATCATGAATTGAGAAATGGGGTTATGATGGAGTGGTATCAGAGCTTAGGTTCGCCGATATTATCGGTATAAGAGAAAGTTACTAGTAGAGTCCTCTGGATCGGTGCAAAGACGTCCGTATCCTATCTTTAGAAGGCTATGGGGCATTTTAGGTAAACTCTATTTTTGATTCCTTTTCGTGTGAAATTTCTTTGATCAACCTCTAAATACTTTCTTGAAATTCATTCCTCCTTAGATGGATAGTATGGGTTTTTTGATGGACATGGCTAGAGCATTAGTACATACTATCCAGGCTTCGACAGTATCTATGATCATCTCGGCTCCTTTGGATCCAGCATTGGAGATTCAGCATCTCGATGATCATACACCACAGGCTAGAGTACACTTGGGTGCACTAAGTGGTTCGTAGCCTAGGGTTGGACTCGTAGGACCTTAGCAGGGTTCTTCGTCGGTCTCTGAGTATGGGATGAAGTTTTTAGATTGGGCAGGGCATTCTCCTACACTGTTCCCTATGGAGTGAGACATGACTCAGCAATTTATTGAGGGATTGATTTTGTCGCTCCGCCTAGCATCACAACATTTGATAACTGTTGGGTCTACTTTTCCTAGGTGGTCAATTATGTGAGGTCTATAGAGCATGCATGTGTGGAGACTTATAGCTGGTTGTGTGATGTGGTGTCTAATGGCTATGTTGAGTTGGGAAGGCCGAAAATAAAATTTTCCTTTTTCATTCTAAGTATAGTGATATTTCAGCTTGAAGCGTCGTGTAAAGAAGGTTCTATTGGGTTCATGGAAATGGTGATCTTCTTATGCTTGTGACCGACCAATAATTAGCAGAAAATGATGATTGTGGAGTGAGAGTGTTCATACTGATATATCTTGATTTATCAGAATTGCTTTGATGTACTCTTGTGACTTATGGAATTTAAGGTGGTTAGTCAATATGTCTCAGAAATTTCAGTCAGAGGCTTGTTTACCTTACAACCTGGACTATCTTCAATCTCGATAGTTCTGTGAGGTGCCTTGGTTCTGTCGGTAAACTACAATGGGTGTGTTGATGACTCAAGAGCCAGATTGTTGATTTGGTTTTTCTATTGTTGTGTACTTTGACTAAGTTAGACTTTCGTTTCCATGGGCGTATGGAATTTCTCTTAGAAAGCTCAGCCTCAAGATGAAGTCAAAGTAATTCGTGGGATCATCTTTTGGTTTCTTGTTAAGGGTGCGAGGTTCGCTTGTGTCATTGTGGTTAGCTGGCAGTATTCCTTATGATATACCTTGCCATGGTTCAACTTCATTTGAAGTCACTTTTGGTGAGTTGATCTACTTACTCGCTACTTGCCGGCTTAGCTTTTCTTGAGTGGTTATCTCAGACTTGCACTGGCGGGTCGACTTGTGGTATTTGTTGCAACGGTTCAGCTCCACTAGGTCACTTTTTGCAAGTTTAGTATGCTAATAAATTGCTTATTGGGTCAGTTTTTCCCTTAGATTGGTGGTTTACTCAGATTTGCATTCGTGGAATAGTATGTGGACTCATGGCCTTAGTTTTGATTGCTTTTGGGGTTAGATTCTCTTATTGGTTCAGCTTCCTAAAAGTTTCATTGGTAGTAGAGTGACATTGGAGTTGGTCTCAATGCGATGTTTCTACCCGCGAATTTAGTTTCCCTTAGATGCGGCCATTTCAGTTTTGAAAGATAGATTTCAGAATCAAGTTGTTGGTGTTGGGAATCATTAGGTTATAACTTTGGGCTTGTGCCCTGGGCTGAATTGCTTATGTCGAGTTCTTACAACTCTTTGATATTCAGGTAGTGCTTGCATATCCTTTGTGGTTATTGGGGCAATGTTCAGATAGTGCTAGGAGCTGTTACTGTGGTTTAGGATGGGTAGGATACGCATGATGACTAAAGAGTCTTGAATTTGGAGTAAAAATCAAAGAATTCAACTTAGAAGTTATTTAACATCTTCTCTTATGCGTTGGTAGCCAAATTCTGAGGTATCTACATGGTTTTGGCTTATTTCAGATGAGTCTGTTGTGTTTGGTTGAGTTTATTGTAGTTGAGTTGAAGTTAGTATCAAAAGAGAGAAAATTGGAAGTTGGGTTGAGTTATGAAGAAGAAAAGTGAATTTGGGAGTGTTCCCTTG